>NC_051082.1:76264-414597 GCF_004664715.2 Peromyscus leucopus | reverse complement strand
CAATTTTAGAGCCACACCTACCTCCTCTGTAAGAGGAGCTAAAGCACAAAACAGAACACAACCGTGGGAAGCTAGTGTTTATTTAACAGAAAGAACATCTAAAATGTCTGCACACAGCCAAACATGAAGGGATTTTTCTCTGAAGAGTTCCTGCCTTATATCAGCTTGTTATTCTGGAATAACCGGAACTTTGCTCACGAGAAGGAAAGTTACCTGGAAAGCATTGCTGTGTACTCATCACTGGTATGGTCCTGCTCCCGGTTCTTTTTCACAGCAGGGGAGATCTCTTTCCTCACTTTGACAAGGTCCTCTACAGTGTGGAAGGACAGTTTGATGTAACTCCGCTTCAAGCCGACCAAGTGATTTGGCTTTAAAATAAAATGACAACTGATGAGTTAATGAGAAACAGGAAGGTAAAGACCGTTAGGTAAATACATACAAGTCAAAGCATTTAGCTTACTTTTACATATGGCACCTGCAGTACTACCAAAGTTCCTTAAAGACAGCTTTGGGAGCAACCACCATCTCTCATCCTCCAGGCTGCCCCACTACCCAGTAAATGACCTGGCCTTCTATCTCATCCATAACTGTCTGCTATAAACAGTGTGGACACCAACCTCACCTGCTCCTGGAAGGTCTGGGGATACTCACCAAGTCCAGATCTTCTTTGGGAACATTCTCTAATGTTGCAATTTTACCCTGAAACTTCTTGGATAGAAAAGATGAAACTTCACGCTCACAACCCTATATCAGGATCAGAATTCATGTATTTTCTATTAGTAAGATCTATCTTCTTACCCATTTCCATTTTGAAATCCACTAGGTAGGACAAGGAACAGATCATTCCACCTGTTTCTACCAAGCAGACTTACCTTTCTGGTTGCAATGTAGAAATACGGCTTATAGGGCAAGGCCACCTATGAAAGTCACCAAAAGGATGTGACAAGGAAGAAAAAAGGGAAAAAAGATTTCAGAGTGGCAACCTCTGAGTAACTTGGATATAAGGCCCATTGGACCTTGAGGGCTTTTTTTTCTTTTTTTAAAGATTTATTTTTATTTTATATGTATGGGTGTTTACTTGAATGTATGTCTATATACCAAGTGCACACCTAATGACCACAGACAACAAAAGAGGGCATTGGATTCCCTGGAACTGGAGCTGTTAGCTGCCTTGTAGGTTGCTGGAAATTGAATGTGGATCCCCTGGAAGAGCAGCCAGTGCTCTTAAACACTGGGCCATCTCTCCAGTCCCTTTCTTTGACAGCTCTTTCAAGATACTGTATATATGAAATTTAGATCTGCACATCTCTCATGGGCAAGAACCCAAGAAGCAATACTGTTCAACCTCCTGAGCTACCTTCCTTCAGGATATTTTAAATGTGACTGAAGTTCACAGGGGCCATGTTCTTGATGGGTTGCAAGCAACTGCACACTATAGCCTCCCATTTCTTCCTGACACAGAGTGAATGAATACTCCTTATTTTAGAGCACTTACCTGTCATGAGTACGCTTTAGTTTTCTTAGGTCGAGGGCTTACCTTAAATCTGCTTCCATCATCTTGAATGAAGTAGTAATCCACTGCACTGACTAAGCGTTTGTCTTCATCTAAAATCTCAGTCTGTAGGAGAACCATGGAACATGAGATCATTATCTTCTACATAGCTCAAGAGCTCTATCTGAGCTACTTTTTGAGAAACTGAGTACTATAAAGACAAAATCCTTGCACCTAGTCCTTTATTTTGCCCCTATACAAACACTACCAGCCTCATTCATAAGGACCGAATTATAATGGTTCCCCAGTAAGGATTTTTCTGAATTTCCCTTTAATGATTTTTTTTAAAAAAAGATTTATTTATTTGTTATGTATACAGCATGTATGACTTCAGGTCAGAAGAGGGCACCAGATCTCATTACAGATGGTTGTGAGCCACCATGTGGTTGCTGGGAATTGAACTCAGGACCTCTGGAAGAGCAGTCGGTGCTCTTAACCTCTGAGCCATCTCTCCAGTCCCCCCTCCCCCCCTTAATGATTCTTGAAAGCTTTCTGCTGATGGTTAATAGATCATTCATCTTGGTCTTACCACGGTGGCACTTTTTTTTTTTTTTTTTTGAGAGGGTTTCTTGTGCTTTGGCCTTTACTCATGGTGCCACTGCTTGATCAAAGATATGGCTCTTCGAGTGTATAAAGCGTGCGCAAAGCGTCACGTCAC
The DNA here is from genome assembly GCF_004664715.2 of Peromyscus leucopus. NCBI lineage: Eukaryota > Metazoa > Chordata > Mammalia > Rodentia > Cricetidae > Peromyscus > Peromyscus leucopus. The sequence continues at coordinate 412,387 of NC_051082.1, read as the reverse complement.
TTTGTGGCTTCATGTTAACAGAAGAGAGACTTCAGATTTCTCAGACAATGGCTTTCTTCTTCCCTATCACCTATCCATTAGATAAGATCGATGATTATAGGAAAGGGTACAGCCACCCACTAGTGTTCACCCAGATACTTACAGGGTGCATGTTGATGAGCCAGCCGGTCCTTTCTCCAGGCTCTTTCAGCCTCTCAAAACCAAACCTAAAGTCCATCTTATCTGTCCACTGGCTGCGTTCCAGACGCTTGAGCGCTGAGACTGAGGAAGAGGGACCATCATCCCTGAGTAAAGAAAAGAATCAGGCTTCACCATTCACATTTCCCACTCAGACCCCTAACTTTTATCTATGTGTTTTGTTTAGGAGACAGGGTCTCACTATGTAGACCAGGCTGGCCTCCAACTCACAGTAATCCACCTGCCTGCTTCTCAAGTGCTGGAATTAAAAGTGTGGGCCACAACACTTGATGTCTATGTATTTCTGATATGGCATGGCATATGCATCCCTGAAGAAAACATCAAGGCCAGCAGAAGGCTCAATGAAAAAAATAAAAAACAAAACCTAGCATTTACTGGAAAAACACAACAAAGGCAATCTCTAACCCCAACCCTTTTGATTTTATTACCAGAACACTAACAAAAACACCAGTTCACAGGATGCCACTTCTTGGGATACAAAAACTGCACAGAGCCCAGAAGTGCAATGCTAAGCTCTATGAGAGGGACATAACTCATTTCACAAAAACTTGTATGCAAATGTCACAGCGCCTTTATTTATAAAAGCTAAACCTGCAAACAATTCAGATATTTTTCACCAAGAGAGTAATTTCAGCATATCCATATATGAATACTACTCAGCAATGAATTAATAAACACAACTTGGATGAATCATCAGAGAATTATATCAATGCTCTCAAGATACACATCTCTCTGTGACATTTTATACAGCATTTAAAAAATAAAATTATAGAGATGGAGAACAGATCACCAGTTGACAAACACGGGAGAGGAAGAATGGCTATGATCACGAAAATCAGCATCCAAATCTGTGACCTGGCATTCTGTATCTTGAGTGTGGTGATAAAATCATGAATATACATGTGACTAAACAACAGAGAACTAAACACATGTACATGTGTAAAAGGGCAGTTGGTGAAATCTAACTGATGATAACTGGCTATGACATTGTATTTTCACTGCAGTTAAACGCTATCACTGGGGCAGACTGGATCGTCAGCATTTCTGACAAGTATATGAGATTCTACAATTACTTCAAGATTAAGGCTCCCCCCGACCCTTTTTTTTCAAGACAGGGTCTCTCTGTGCAGTCCTGGCTGTCCTGGAACTAGTTCTGTAGACCAGGATGACCTTAAACACAAAGATTCACCTGCCTCTGCCTCCCGAGTGCTGGGTTCAGAGGTGTGCACCACCATGCACATGTCTGTAGTAATATGTATGCAGTTGTCTTTGTTTTTACATTTTTATACTCTTGCTGAATAAAAAGTAAGGTAGATAGCTTAAAGGAAAGCGTATTGGGAGGAGATGGAGTCTGGGTGACCAGCTTTCTAGCCAACTTTTTTTCTGTTACTGGTCAGCACATCCATGAGTACACAGACAGCACAAACCAGGTTATTAAAAACAACAACAAACAAACAAACAAACAAACAAAAAGATCTTGCTGAGTGGTGGTGGCACATGCCGTTAATCCTAATACTGGGGAGGTAGAAGCAGACAAATCTCTGTGAGTTTGAGGCCAACATGTTCTACAGAGTGAGTTCAAGGACAGTCAGGGCTATACAGAAAAACCCTGTCTCGAAAAACAAAACAAACAAAAAAATGAGGTCTTACAAGTTGGAAAGGGATATATTGGGAGGAATTACGGAGAGGAGTTGGGTATGTGTGAATATGAACAAAAGTTTCTAAAAGCTATTTTATTATTATGAAACTTGCTCTGTAGACCAGCTGGTCTCGAACTCACAGAGATCCACCTACCTCTGCCTCCCCAATATTGGGTTAAAGGTGTGTGCCACCATTGCCCGCCTATTATTATTTTTTTTTTTGACTTTTTAATGGATATATTTGACAAATACACTGGCATGCAATGTTGCCTGCACTGGATGCAATTCTGGGCCACAAGTCTGCACATTCCTTTGCAACTGGACCTGTGATAGCAGAACCTTTCATCTCACTTTATTGCTTACCATGACCCCTGCATTGTCTTCAAAATAAAGAAACACTTCATCTTTTCTTGATATGACTTTTATTGTCAAATTACCACAGCTAGATGGACCTTTTTTATTAGTTCTGGTTTGCCTTTCTTAACTGTGGCCATCACCATGTCTCCCACACCAGCAGCAGGAAGTCTGTTCAGTCGTCCTTGATTCCCTTCACAGAGATGATACACAAATTTTTGGCTCCTGTATTGTCAGTACAGTTGATCACAGCTCCTACTAGAAGACCCAGAGAAATCCATAATTTTGCTCCAGAGGACCCATCACGTCCTCACTTCAACATCTTGAATGCCCAGAAAGAGTTAGAAAGGCCTATTATTATTTTTAACAGCTTTCCATCTGCTCTCAGGACATGAAGTACATGGCAAAGTTGAATGATTAAGGGCATGTCCTGGCTGGTGATACAGCTTAGTGGTATAGTATGTCTTTCCATGTGTGAGATTGTGTTCCACTTCTAGTTTAAAAAACAAAACAAAACACCACTGGTGGTGGTGGTGAATGCCTTTAATCTCAGCACTCAGGAGGCAGAGGTGGGAGGATCTCCGAGTTCAAGGGCAGGCTGGTCTACAGAGCTAGTTCCAGGACAGCCAGGACTATACAGAGAAACCCTCATCTCAAACACACACACACACACACACACACACACACACACACACACACACAAAGCAAAATAAAATAAAAAAGCACATGTAGCTGTGAAAGTAGGTAGGTAAATTATTTCACATCTCTCATTCCTAACTGACGTACAGCATGAATATAACAGTTTAAGACTGCTGCCCACCTCATGTGCCTTTTCATTTTGGCATTATGGACATGAAGCAGCCAGCACAGTAACTATCATTACTGTTGAGAGTTAGATTGAGGCTTTCCCTGAGGCCCTGATGTATGGAAAAGGAACATAGCTACTTTTCTAAACCAGGAATGACCTTGGCAGAGCAAGTAATAGCCTGGGGCCAGAGCCTTGAGGGAGCTGTGGCTCTAGATCCTGGAGAAACCAACTCTTCTACCTAAAGGTTGCTATGGTTATCAGTCCCAAGGCTGCTGTGTGCTCAGTCTGTGACACTCTGTCCCGTTTCCCCCCTGAAACCTATATATAAGATGCTGTACTTTTTTTGGGGTGTGTGTGTGATTTTTTTGAGACAGTTTCTCTGTGTAGCTTTGGCTGTACTGGAACTCACAGATCCACCTGCCTCTAGTGCTGGATAAAGGTGTGTGCTACCACCGACTAGCTGATACCAGTACTTAATAAATTTGCTTGCATGAGCCATCAGCTTGTGTGAGACCTCTTGATCCTGAACGTTCTTATCTTCTCATCCCCTGGTCATCTCTCTCTCAGGAACCTGTCACTGCACAACTACCTGCTGGTCCAAGTCAATTACCACAGCTGCGATGGAGGTGCTGTACATCAAACCCAGGGCTTCACATATGCTAGGAAAACATATCACTACTCAGCTCTTGAAGGGTTTCCGCTCAACTAGGGCTCCCATTCTGATACACTGTCATACAGCACAGCCAACTGTTTCTGCCACTAGGCAGTGTTACCAATCACAGCATAAGATATGCACATCTGTTTCTTTTGTCATCATACTCTAATATGATGCATGAGAGTTGGGACTTTTGGTGGTGCAGGTGCCCATGAGAAACATGACTCTATGAGCAATCCCAATAAACTGATTTACTTCGCCAAGCTGGACTAGACAGAATCTTTCTATGGTTCGCCTGTTCCCTCTTTGATGAGAATAGTTGTTCTCTCCTAGTAAAGCCACACAACAGGCACAAATACGTCTAGAGAATGCGTAGCCTGAGCTACGGAGCGAGTTAGCGTCTCAATAAAACTACACAAGGTGAAGGCGGGAGCCCGCCGGGTCCTCCCCGCCGCGCGCCCGGCCCGCCGCTCCACCCGACACGGCACCCGCCCAAGCTGGCTCCGGCCGCAGCTACTGCCAGTGCCTTCGCAGCAGGACGCCGGCTCTCACCGGCTGCCTTCGCCGTCCGCGCCCGGTTCGGCGTGCCTACGTCCAGAGTTCCTGAGGACCATCGCGCAGCTCACAAGTTTCCTGACGGTCCGGGGAGAATTTGGCGCGCTCCCACCTACTCTCGCGAGATCAAAGTTCCGGCCAATGAGAAGGCGTGGCGCTCAGGCGTCGGACAGACGTGGCACGGGGCGCCCCGCCCCGCCCCGCCCCGCCCCGCCCCTCGGCTCGCCAATCCGCCCCAGAGTGCGGAGGGTGGGTCGCAGGGACCGGGGGAAAATACGCGGTCGTGAGCCGCGCGCGCGGCGGGGGCAGCCCGGCGCGCTGAGGGCCTTGGTAGGGCAGGAAATGTCAGGCCGTCCCCGCCCTGTGCCCGAAGTCCCGGGCCGGGTGCCTGACTGACCAGCTGTTGGGTGGGCGCCCGGGGCAACTCAGAGCTGGGACGGCGATGGCACCTGCCGTGTCAAGACTGCGGGCGGAATCCCAGCTCGGGTCGCTCCCGCGGCGAGCGCTCGCCCAATACTTGCTGCTCCTAAAGCTCTATCCGGTGTTCACCAAAGCAGTCAGCAGGTGGGTTCCTGCAGGGAAGAGGAGTGGAAAGGACGGGCGCCGACAGGGGAAGGGGCTCCAGCAGCTCAAGCTGCACAAGTACAGCCTGTGTGGCAGCGGTTCTCAACCTGTGGGCTGTGACCCCGTGGGGGTCGAACGACCCTTTCATAGTTATATCAGTTATTTACATTACTATTCATAACAGTAGCGAAATTACAGTTATGAAGTAGCAATGAAAATAATTTTATGGTTGGGAGTCACCACCTGAGGAACTGTATTCAAGGGTCGCAGCACTAGGAAGGCTGAAAACCACTGCTGTGGAGGAATGTGGGTGCCAGAGGCAAAGTCCTGCATCAAGGTGAGTCCAAAGTTCTACTTAGCCAGTGAATGCAATAGCCCTTGCAGTCTGAATGTTGTGAAGACCAGGGAACCAGAGATACCGTTCCAACCCTGAGTAGTAAGCCCTGTTGCTGGTGAGCTTTGCACTTTGATCTACATCGTTCAGTTTCTTAATGAAATATTCCTGTTTCTGTTAATTTTTATTAGAGAATTTTATAGGTTTGCACTCTATTAATTTAGCCTTTTCTAAGTATGTACCGAGTGCCTCCTGTGTGATGGACATATAGCTGTGGTTGAAATAGGTACGTGGACCTTTTTTTCTCACGGAGCTGAGAACTAGACAAAAAAAAAAAAGTCAGATAAATATGTAACCTGAAGCAGTTGGGGAAGTTGTAGACATCGATCAGAAGCACACAGAAGAGAAGCAGTAGTTCACAGGGTGCAGTAGAGTGCAGAAGTTCTGAGGGAGGAGCGCAGGGCATGATTGGAGGGGTGAAGAGAAGAACTATGCAGGTGGAGGAAATGAAAAGGGAGAGGAGATGGGAGGAGGTGACCAAGGGTCAGGTCAAGAGGGTCCTTATGATCCATACTAACAATTTGAGATTTTATAGTTTTTAGAAGACAGTTTACAGACCTGTGATGGTTAATGCCAGTTGTCAACTTGATAAAATTTAGAACCACCCGGGAGATGGGCCTTTAGGTCTGCGCTGCGCGTAAGGGATTATCTTGATTTCCTTAATTGAGGAGGGTAGATCTGCCCACTATGGGTGGCACCATTCCTGGTTAGGATCCTTGACTGTCGCTAACTGAGCAGCATATATTTTCTCTGTCTCTCTCTTTCTCTTTGTTTTTTTTGAGACAGGGTTTCTCTGTGTAGACCTGGCTGTCCTGGAACTACTCTGTAGACCAGGCTGGCCTAGAACTCACAGACATCCACCTGCCTCTGCCTCCTGGATGCTGGAATTAAAGAATCAAAGGTGTGCACCACAAGACTCGGCTCATTCTCTCTGTTTCTTGATTGTGGGTGGCTGGATCCAGATGCTCTGATTGGCTGTTGTGATTGGCTGCCGTGACGGGCCGTCCCTTTAACTGTGAGCTGAAATAACCGCTCTCTTGAGTTGCTTTTGTCAGGCATTTCATCACAGCAACATGAAAAGAGACTAAGACAGGACTCGACCGTAAGAAGCAACTGACCTTGTCTTTTTACCAGGAATTTTACTTCAGGAGTGTAAATTTGCACAGAAATACTACAGAAGTGTTATAGCTCTTTTAGAATTTGTCCAGTAGGTTTTCTGACTTTTTTTGGACCCCCCCCCACACACACAAAAGAAAGAAAGAAAAATCCCTGATGACTTCTGCCCCATTTCAAACATTTTTAAAAACTACAATATAATATCACATACAGATGTCAGCTCATACAGATGTGTACAGCCCACAGTCAACTACAGAAGCATCCTCATAAGCATCCTTCCTATTGCCTTTTACACCCAAGCCTTCAATGAAGCAGCAGTGGGATGTTGAAAGCATGCAGTCCAGCAGGTGGAACTCTCACTATGCATGCTTGTGTTTTGGTTTTAGGCTGTACTATTTCTACCTTCAAGGGCTTTACCTGCAAGCTGCTTTAATAAGGACTCATCCCACCATCCATAGCAAGATCCATAGCAGCTCTGCTATTGCTAAGCAGGAAAGGCAAGCCTTTGTGTCTGTTACTCATTTCTGATTGCCTCTTCCTCCACAGTGGCATTTTGTCAGCCATTGGGAACCTTCTGGCCCAGATGATTGAGAAGAAACAGAAAAAAGACCTTCAAAGTCTAGATGTCAGTGGACCTCTCCGATATTTAGTTTATGGGTAAGTGTCACTGAGAGCTGACTCACCTCTGCAGACTGAACACAGCAGAGCTGGCTGGCAGCATCAAGGCTTTGGAATACTTTGGTTTGGAAATCTAATTCTGGGGCTGGAGAGATGACTCAGCTGTTAATGTCTCAGCTATTAAGAGTAATGATTGCTCTTGTAGAAAACCCAGGTTTGATTCCCAGCATCCATGTAGCAGTTCACAGACATCTTTAACTCCAGTTCCAAGGGATCTGATGACCTCTTCTGACCTCATAAAGTACTAGACACATTATATGGTGCACAGACAAACCTGTAAGCAAAACATTCATGTGCGCGCGCGCGCGCGCACGCCACACCCACACCACACACACCACACACACACACACACACGAAAATAAAATTAAAAAAAAAAAAGAAAAAAGAAAAACTAATTCTTGGAGCTAGAGAGATGGCTCAGAGGTTAAGAGCACTGGATGCTCTTCCAGAGGTCCCAAGTTCAATTCCCAGCAACCACATGGTGGCTCACAACCATCTATAATGAGATCCCGTGCCTTCTGGCATACAAGCATACATGTAGGCAGAATACTGTATACATAGTAAATAAATAAATAAATCTTTCAAAAAACTTTTTTAAAATTTTATAATTTAATTTAATTTTACATATCAGCCATGGATTCCCTTGTTCTCCCCACTCCCGCGCCGCCCCTCTTCCCCCCAGCCCACCGTCCATTCCCATCTTAAGAAAAAAAAACAACTAATTCTTTAAGAAGCTTCAGGCAGGGTGGTGGGGGCACACACCTTTAATTCCAGCTTCAGGAGGCAAAGCCAGATCTCTGTGAGTTGAGACCAGCTGGTCTACAGAGTGAGATCCAGGACAGGCACCAAAACTCCACAGAGAAACCCTGTCTCAAAAAACCAAGAAGAAGGAGGAGGAGGAGGAGGAGGAGGAGGAGGAGGAGGAGGAGGAGAAGAGAAGAAGAAGAAGAAGAAAGAAGAAGAAGAAGAAGAAGAAGAAGAAGAAGAAGAAGAAGAAGAAGAAGAAGCAGCTTCAGAGAACTAGACATAGTGGCACATTCCTTTAATTCCAGCACTTGGGAGGCAAAGGCAGGTGGATTTCTGTGAGTTTGAGGCTATCCTGGTCTACATAGTGAGTTCTAGGACAGCAAGAACTATATACTGAGACCCTGTCTCAAATGAAACAAAACAAAACAAAAAAGAAGCACCAGAGGCTGGATGTGATGACACAGGCTTGTAGCTTAGCCCTGTGGAAGCAGAGGCAGTGGGATTGTCACAAGTTCAAGACCTGCTCTTGCTGTATAGGGAGATCTGCCTTTAAAACAATATCCTTCCTGGGCTCTTTGGCAAACACTAATAAGATGGCTAGATGATTTGAAAGTCTTTCCAATTGGATCAATTAAAAACAGAACAAAACCTTTTTTTTGTGTGTGTGTGTGTAGCATTAGGATTAAACCCATGGCTTCATGTATGTTGCCACTTAGATATCACTTATCGTCATCATTTAGCTAGGCATGATAGTACGTTTGTGATCCCAGTACTTTGAAAGGCCCACCTTGTCTACATAGTGAGTTTCAGGTCCGCTAGAGCTACACAGTGAGACCCTGTTGTAAGCAGAAATAAATACATAAATAAAATAAATAATCAGAAAGACTCTGTGTGTGTGTGTGTGTGTGTGTGTGTGTGTGTGTGTACACGAAAGAAAGAGACTGAGGCTGTATCATATATTCCTTGAACTTCTGATCTACTTGCCTCTACCTCCTGAGTGCTGGGATTATAGGTGTACACTACCACACCTGGTTCTTGTTTGTTTTTTGCAGTGCTAGGAATCAAACCCAGGGTTTCTTGGCATGCTTGGGAAGTACTCTACCAACTGAGATTCAGTCCTAACCCCACAAAAGCTTCCAAGAATAATTTGAGTCATTTACTGTAATGTTTACAAAACCATATCTCCCGTACTTTGTCAAGTAACCAGATCAGCTAAGGCACCTTAACCCTCTCATATGGTCTTAGTCTCCCAAAGACTTCAGTTGTTTGCCCTACTCTAGCTCACAGTGGTGCAGGAAAGTCCAACTGAAAACCTTTACAGACTTTGGTTGTTGGAATTGAAAGACCCTGGTTCCTGCCCCTCCCTGCATTACTGTGCTTCGTGAAACTCACTTCTGGGCTTGGCTCACACTTGGCCAAGCTGGGTTATGTCTATTTACTTCTCAGAGTCTGTAAGGCATGAAGGCATAGATATGAACAGATAGCATAATGGCCTGGAACACAGAGGAGTCAGATGGACATATATCTTAGCCAGGACCATTATTATGGCTCTGCCAACTGATCAACTACAGGAACTGGCAAAGTAACTTCAGTTTTTTCAGGCAAAAAGGCTGCCTGAAACTGACTGAAAAAGGTCTATACAAATTTGTGTGGTCAGTAAATACTTTTGGGGAAGAAAAGAGAGGCTTAGGCTCTGAGGTGAATCTTGGTGTGAGGCTAGACCAAAGAAGGAAATGTAAAAAGAACTGCAGTCCAGCTCAAACCCCTGTGGTGCTCCAGGTTCTTTGTCACAGGTCCACTGAGTCACTATTTCTACCTCTTAATGGAGTACTGGATCCCTCCTGAGGTTCCTTTGGCCATTGTCAAGAGGCTCCTGCTGGATCGCCTGCTCTTTGCACCAACCTTTCTGCTGCTGTTCTTCCTCATCATGAACTTGTTGGAGGTGGGTGTTTGTTCTGCACTTGCTGTATCTCCAGTTAACAGGTAGCCTTGCTTCCTAGGGTGGGCCTCAATGTGTTTTGATCAAAATGACCCCTCTCTCCATACTACTTTTCCTAACCAACTTCATGTGTGTTCACTTAGTGTTTCCTGTAAGTGCATGGGTATAGGCCTCTCAAGGGCCACATCCCTGAAGAAAAAAACAAAACAAAAACTGGCTTTCCCTTCCTAGCAGCCAGTAATTTCCAGTAGCTCCTCAGCTAGGGGTAGGACTTGATGAACCTCTCCCGTATCCATACTGGGATTTCTTGGCTTGAGAGAGTTTGGGTCTTATGCATGCTGTCAAAGCTGCTTTGAGTTGATGTGTACAATAGTGCTGTTGTGTCCAGCAAATACTGTTTCCTTGATTTCTCTGTGTGTGTATGTGTATGGGCATGTACATACCAAAGGATGTGTGTAGAGATCAGAGGAGTCTTTCCTTCCACTACGTGAGTCTCAGGGATTGAACTCAGGTCATCAGGCGTAACAGCAAGCACCATTGCCTGCCGAGCCATCTTGCTATTTTTCAACTTCTGTTTTCATGTTTTTTATTTTCCCTTGTGAACCTAGGAAACAGACCACAGGAATGTTAATAGTGCCTGTTTGTCCCTAGAAGTCATAAGCCTCATAATCCATGTGGCAGTTGTTACATATGTCGTGGAGCTGCCCTTAGGTCTTGTCACCACATCTCTTGTCAAAGAGGGATGTATACTAACTACGCTATCATAGAATTGGTTTCCAAATATTTTGATAACTTTTAGTAGAGTTGTTTTTGTTTATTACTTATATGTTTTATATACTAATATGATTCTATACCAAGCTTGGTGGCTTATGCCTGTAATTGCCATACTCAGGAGGCTGAGAAAGGAAGATTGCCATTTTTCTTACACTGATTTGTGTATTGGGATATATGAAGAGTAACAGTCCTTTTTTACAAATATAAGTAGCAAATCAGTTTCCCATTTTTTTAGGTGTTTCAAACTTTCATATTAGTTAAGATGTCTATATAAAGGTAAAATGTAAACTTGTATAAATAAAGTGTGTGTGTGTGTGTGTGTGTGTGTGTGTGTGTGTGTGTATGTATGTGTATTTCTACACAGAAGTTTTAAAACTTTGTATTCAACTCTGGTATTCTTTTCCCTTTGGATTTTCTGATAGGAAGATGATACACATATTCTTAATACTTTCTAGTGATTGTGTGGTACATTTTTTTTTTTTTAGTTCTTGTTTGTATTTTATATGTATGGATGTATGTCTGTGCTGCATATGCTTGCTTGGTGCCCATGAAAGCCAGAAGAGGACACTGGATTCCTTGGAACAGGAGTTACAGACAGTTGTGAGCCTCTATGTGGGTGCTGGAAATCAACCCTGGGTTCTCTGGAAGAGAAGCTGTGCTCTTAACCATTGGGCCGTTTCTTCAGTGACCTGGACCAGCAGGTTGTTCTTATGTAACAGGTCCTAAGTCGGGGTTGGGGGGATGAGGGACGAGAAAATAAAGAAGATAGGAAAATTGGGACCAGGAGGTCCTTCATAAGCTGGTGGCTCATGCAACCGAGTGTATTAAGAGGTACAGTAGCTTATATAGAGGTTTCAGGGGGAAATGGGACAGAGTGTCACAGACAGAGCACACAACAGCCTTGAGACTGACAACCATAGCCCCTTTAGGTGCAAAGAGTTAGTTTCTCAGGATCCAGAACCGCAGCTCCCTAAGGCCCTGCCCCTCCCCCGCCAGTCCATCACTGGGTCTCCTGAGCTTATTCCATGTTTTCCATCTCAATACTTCAGGGCCTCAGGGAAAGCCAGCTGGCCTGGCTCTCAGCACTCTAGCCCCTGTTTGATAAATCTTGATAAGACTCCAAGAAAAATTATCTATACTTTTCCTCTTCTGTCTTTTTGGTTTTGTTTTTTGTTTTTTGTTTTTACAGGAAGTAGACTTCTGTTTCCGTTTTTTCCACTTACATTGTATATTGTCTCCCGCTTCCTGAAATCCCCAGTATTTCAAGATAATTTTGTCATGTTCTTACTTCTATACGTACAGCCTAGACTAGGTTCTTTTACTGGATTTTCACTTTCATCGCATGTTGTCTTGGTTATTGTATTATTTTCATTTTGTTTATTTTTTGACTATTGCTTACAGATTGTCTTAATTACCATAATTTTACAGTATTTTTAAAAAATAACTGTGGGAAGGTAGGTGCTTCTATTGTTTTTAATGCGGTTACTCTTTTTCTTGGCTGTCCTAGAACTTGCTCTGTAGACCAGACTGGCCTTGGAACATAGAACTCAGAGATCTGCCTGCCTCTGCCTCCTGAGTGCTAGGATTAAAGGCGTGTTCCACCACTGTCCAGCCAGTGTGGTTACTCTTAATACATTCATTCTTCCAGATAACATTTAGTGGGGGTCATCTTTTAAAAATTGATGAATTTTGACTGGAAATTAATCATCTTTGGCAGTTAATGTGGGAAGTATTGATAACTGAGCCCTTAGTCCGGCCACAGCACAAGTCATCATCATATTGCTATAAGGAATTAATGGGGGCAGACACAACCCGGTGTGAGAGGCAACTTGCCACTGAGGTGCTGTCACTGAAGATTTTCCACCTGGATAGTTGACTTCTCTTAGCTGCAGGGTAGTAAATGCAGGTGTGCTTTAAAACATAAACAGGTTTTACAAATCACTGTCAAGGTCAAGGCACCACATTACAGTTGCTATTGATGGAGGGACTGCTCACAGCTCCCCTTCTCTTCCTGGCAGGGGAAGGATGTCAGTGCCTTTGCTGCCAAGATGAGGAGTGGCTTCTGGCCTGCACTGCAAATGAACTGGAGGATGTGGACGCCCTTGCAGTTCATTAACATCAACTATGTGCCCCTGCAGGTGAGACTTGCCTTGTCTTCACTAAAGGTCTTTGTCATTTTTTCTAACAAGTGGTAGTACTCTCAGGCCACGTTTTCACCCGTTTCTGGAGTTCTGGTCCACCCCTGGTCATTGTCCATGAGCTCTGGATTCATAGCTGCAAAACTACACAGGGACTCCTGTGCAGCTGTTTCATCCTCGTTGAGCAAATTCTAGTGTTTTCTAGTGACTGAAACAGTCTGAGTTGCTTGGGCTCAGGAGGAGCAGCTGAACAGGCAGATACTGGGCAGCAGGCAACATGCAGTGAAGCAGGTAAGTAGGGAAGACCTTGGCATAAACAAGTCTTCAAGGGGATGACTGGTCAAAGAAAAGCCCCTTGTGGGTAACTGGGAGAATTTCAGTGCTTTCTGTGGAAACTGCCTGCTGAAGGATGGGTGAACCTGACCACTGAACAGTGGAGAGCAAAGGAGAAGAGTGGTCATGTGTTTTGGTTTTTTTGTTTTGTTATTTTTTTTTTGTTTGCTTGTTTCTTTTTGGTTTTTGAGACAGGGTTTCTCTGTGTAGGCTTCACTGTCCTGGAACTTGCTTTGTAGACCAGGCTGGCCTCGAACTCACAGAGATCCACCTGTCTCTGTCTCTCAAGTGTTGGGATTAAAGGCCTGTGCCACCACCATTGCCCAGCTGGTTTAGTGTTCTGCAGATGTTATCATTGTGCACTGCTTTAAGTTACTGTGGACCAGCTGTCCTGGTGCTAGGCTCATCCTCTGTGTTTTCCTAAGACCTCCCTGCAACTGGAAGGGCTCACAGTCCCAGTAAGTCTACACAATGAGTGGCAGGCTTCTCCTAGGGGAGAAGGGCTGTCAGAGATGTAGACTTTTCCTTCCCCAAGGGCGTTCTTCCTCTGGCTCTAGGTCTGGTTCTGTCCTGTGGAAGAAACCATCAGGGTTCTTCCAAGAATTGGTACTAGGTACCTCTGCCAAGTTCCAAACCTAGGAGCTAGGTCTGTGCACACTGGAGAAGGAAAAGGTAGGGTCCTTATGATACCCAAGTTGCCAACAGCACCATCCTTCCAAATAGGTCTATCATGGGCAGCAGCCTCAGTCTGTGCCAGGAACTTAACCCTCTTCTGTGCTCCATTAAGTATCTTTCCTACAGGGAGCTCACAATAGGGCCCACTGAAGAAGGAGGAGCAGAGTAGGATCAACAAAGGACTCCCATTGGGTAGAAGAGGGAGGTTGGCCAGTGTGCACACACATACACTGTATATACTACAAACATACATACTGTGTAGACCACACTACACACAGACCACCACCACATTATGCACACATACACAGGGAGGGGAGAGAGAATGAATAAATGAGAGAGCATACTATACACACTAGTCCATACACACCTAGGCCTCACTTTATATCATATATGTAAATACAGCACCCACCATGCTTACTTCATAAATATTTACATGTGTATTACTTAGCATGCACATACACAGACTACCCACATTTGTATATGCATACATACATCACACAGACCATAAAGTAGGAGAAAACCAGCAGACATTTAGGATATAACAAAGGGCTAGTCAACCCTAGAAGAAATAATAGGAAATTAAAGCCAAAAACAAAACAAAACCAAGAAACAAAAAAAACCCAATAGGTGTCTGGTTTGAAGTAACCTTATCAGTGATCTTCCTAAGAACCATACTGCGACGGATTAGGGGCTAAAGCTAGATTGCTTTGAAGAGTGAGTAGGAAACACACAACCCACAACTCAAGCCAGGCATGCTAGTGCCTGCCATCCTTCACTCTGGTGGCAGAGGCAGGAGGACCAGGAAATCCAGGCCAGCCTGGGAAGGGAAGGAGAACAAATCACAAGTCTAGAAAATGTTCCTGAGATGTTTGAAGATGGGAAGAAATGGTCAGGAAGCCAGGGTGATAGAGAGGTCTTGAGGTCAGAGAAAGAGTGTCGTGTTTACAAGACTATGTTGTATACAGATATGACTGTCTCTGGGATGAGTGGACATTCAGGTCCACAAAGAGGGTCTTCTGTAGCCATCTTAGACAGTGGAGATAATGGGTTCTCCTGGATGAGTGCAGAGGTAGAAGCCCTTTGTGACTACAGAGAGCTAACATGAATGGGCAAGACTGCTTGGCTTCTCTGGGTCTGAGCAGAAAAAGGTGATTTGGTGTTAGGAAGTAAGTACAAATTTCTGGGTAGAGACCAAACCCTCTTAGTTATGGGCCTGGGACAGTTTTGCTCCTAGTACTAACACCTATGCTCAGAGCCCAAGGAGATAGGGAAGACAGACCTTCCCAGTGTAGTACATGAGGGCCACAGACCCTAAGGCATCCTGGAGAGTTATAGAGGGATTGGTGGGTTGAGGAATGAATAGGCCAGAAAACTGCTTCCAAGCAGGGCTATGAGGTTAGGGTTAAGGTTCTAATTGTAGATAGTTGCAAAGGAATACTTAAGGGGAAGGGAAGTTATGTAGCAAGTATTGTTAATCACTACTTTGTGCCTCAGTGCCAAAGACTTAGATTGTTACTGTCACAGAACTGTCTGCCTGGAAGAGACAGCACTGACTGAAGGTGCTTTCAGGTGGGGTAAATCCAGGCGATTAGGTATTGGGGCAGTGGTGTGCTGGGCTGAGGCCAAGTCATAGCAAGAACATTGTTTGGAGAGGATGATTTATTTGTACTCCTACTTCTGCTGGGTCCTACCAAACCTTGTTACAAACTAAAGGCTCGGACATTCAATATTGGGGAAGTAAGATAGACCAAGCAGCAAACAATTGGAGGAATGAATTTCATCTTGGGCGACTGATGTGTGAGGCCGTGGTCAGGATTCCCACTCACATGGCCTGATGATTGTTCTTTTGGCAGTTCCGGGTGCTCTTTGCCAACATGGCAGCTCTGTTCTGGTATGCCTACCTGGCCTCTCTGGGGAAGTGATGTCAGATACACCGTGGATGAGATATGGGGGAATCCACCCACCAGCAGGAGAGATCCGAATCCATCATTCAGGACATCACCTGACTAAATTATGTGATTCAAGATGCCTTAAAATTACAGAGGGAGGAAATGTGTTAGTGTCAGCATCTCGTGTTTAGAGAGACAACACCAGACTCAGACAGTAGATAATCTTAGTTGTCACTGTAAATAAAGTAAAGGTCAATAAACAGTGATATAGCTGCTTCTATGATGGTTGTGATTTCTCTGAACAGTTACTGTTGCTTGGAGAGAAATGCATAGCGAGATCTCTTTAAGTTCTTTTATGTTGTGCCAAAGTTCGTACAATGCTTAACATTTAAGTGTATGGTTCTGCAGCATTAATTACAATCATGGTGCTATGCAAACATCACCAGCATTCATTTCTAGTTATTTTTCATCTTAAAGCAGAACTGTTCCTATTAAACCCCAGCTCCTCATTTCTTCTAGTCCAGTAACCACCATCCCTGTAATGTCTTGATTGTGAGTCTACATACTGTATTGGATCTGTTGACACTATTCTTAGGACTGGCTTATTCATCTATCATAATAACTAGTGTCGGTTAATTTCGATCATCAGCTTAATGGGACCTAGAATCACCATGGAAATATACCTGGTGTGTATATGAGGATGTCTTCAAAAAGGGTTTTAACCACTGGGGCTGGAGAGCACGTAATGCCAGTTCCAGGGAATCTGATGCCCTCTTCTGGATATACATGCAGGCAAAACACCCACACACATATAAATAAACAAACAAATAAATCGGTTGGCCCTCTTCTGGACATATATGCAGGCATAATACCCATACACAAACAAACAAACAAACAAATAAATCGGTTAGCTGAGGAGGGAAGTTCATCCTCAAAATTGAGCAGTGCCATTCCCATGGACTGGGGTCCCAGACTGAATGGAAGGGAGAAAATGAACTGAGCACCAGTATTCATCTCCTTTGGCTCAGTGTACCCAGATGTCTCATGCTTCTGCTGCCATGCCATGCTGAAGTAAATCCTTCCTCTCTTAAGTTCCTTGTTGGGTATTCGGTCACAGCAATGAGGGAAGTAACTAATTGCATTTTGCCATGGTTTGAATGTCCTCTACAAAATTTGTGTTGATACTTCATCTTTGTTATAGTATTGAGAGGTTCTTTATGGAAGTGCTTAAATCTAACAAAGAACAGATTAATGCTCTTTTAAAAGAAGCTTCACAGAATTTTCCTCTTGCTCTCTGGCTAAGTGAAGACAGCCTTCCTCTTCCTTTTCTAGGCACATATCAACACCATTTCAGAAACAGTGCTTGGAAAAATCCCAAAAGATCTTGGACTTTGAACCTCCAAAGCAGATGTAAATTTCTGTTGTATATGTGATATAGTGTGTGGTATTTTGTTACATTCAAGATTCATCCATGTCAGAATTCAACATGTCAGAATTCCCTGCCTTTTTGAGGCTAAACGTTCCAAAGTGTATATACACCACATTCTGTTTATTCCTCTGTCAAAGGGCCTCTCCATCATTTTTAATCCCAGCACTTGGGAGGCAGAGGCAGGCGGATCTTTGTGAGTTTGAGACCAGCCTGGTGTACAAGGTGAGTTCTAGGACAGCCAGAGCTGCAACACAGAGAAAACCTTTCTCAAAAATAAAAAAAAAAAATCAAAACAACAATAACAACAACAACAACAACAACAAAAGAGTTGGTGACTCTGATGCTACTTTTTGTTGTTTATTGTTTTCAAGACAGGGTTTCTTTGTGTTGTTTTGGTGTCTGTTCTGGATCTTGCTCTGTAGATGTCTGACTGGCCTCAAACTCACAGAGATCCTCCTGGCTCTGCCTCCCGAGTGCTGGGATTAAAGGTGTGTGCCACCACTATCCGGCTTCTGATGCTGCTTTGAACATGGGTGTGTAGACATTGTTCCTACACTTGCCCTCAGATTAGGACATTGACAAAAGTAACTGATGCTCCCATGACTGATACCAGTAATACAATTCACAGCACAGCTCTAGCTTGACACTTCCCACCCTGCTTGGCTGTGATGGAGAACTAGGGATCTGGGCCCCATGTGCAGTTCTAGAGATCAACAACTGCAGTGGTGATGCTTGTGGTCCAACTACTTGGGACACTGGGTAGGAGAATAACTGGAGCTCTTGAGTTCAGGGCCAGCCTAGGAAACTCAGAACCCTTAGCGGCTAGAAGAGGGTGTTAGATTACCTGGACCTGGAGTCACAGACAGTTGTGTGTGCTGGGAATTAAACTTGAGTCCTCTGGAAGAGCATCCCCCTTTTCTTTTGAGACAGGGTTCAAGCTGGGCTTGAACTCCAAAGATGACCTTGAATTTATAAATCTACTTCCACCTCTAAATTGTTTGGATTACAGGTGTGCCCCACTGCACCTAGTTTATGAATACTGAGGGTGGATCCCAGGGCTTTGCATAAGCTGAACAAGCATCTACCAATTGAGCTGTTATCCAGTCCACCAATATTTGTATTTGGACAGTATATTTAGATCCATAGAATGGTCTTTGAAACTGCACTGTTACTTAGTACCACAATTCAAATGCACCTCCCTCTTTATTATGCCATTGCCGCCTCCCTTTTTTTTTTTGCAGTGATGTGTAAATTGAAGGAGTGAGGTTAACAGAACTGTTTCTTGAGATGAAGAATCAGATTTATTTCTTTAAAAATGTAATGCTCAAAATAGCTACATAAGCTAGGTTTGGTGGCACAGGCCTTTAATCCTTTAATATTTTTTAAACACTCGGGGCAGGTGGATCTCTGTCAGTTTGAAGCCAGTTTGGTCTATATAGTAAGCTCCAAGCCAGCCAAGGCTATGTAGTATGGTGGGGCCCTATCTCAGAAGGAAACAACAGACAAACAAAAAACAGAAAAGGACATCCAGTCACAAAAGGACAGACTGTTAAAGTCCAATTAATTTAAGATTCCTAGAACACAGATCAGAGAGACCTACCTCCCCAGGGGACACTGCGGCAGTAAGCAAGCACTGGTAAATAAGAACTATACTGTAAATGCTAGTTAGTTCAGTGTAGAGACTTTGTTAAGCCTTTATTGTACACACCCTACTGATACTTTCTATGAAGTATTAAAGCATTTAACAGGTCCTGCTCTGGTGCCTGGCTGAAGTTGTGCCAGGAAAGCAGCCTTTTATGGGTAACTAGCCACATTGCCCTCATGAGCTGTTTAGACACTGGAACCCACGGTGCAGACACCTCTCAGCTGCAGTGGACCACCACAACCTCAGCTGAAGACTTGCTCCATCATGACCATTCCAGACAGCACCCACTGACACTGGAAAGTAGTACTGTGAACAAGACTAGCATGACCTTGCCATAATTTCATCCAGGCCAGAGGGGTAGCACTTCCTTGGTGGCTGCAGAGAAAGCCTCAGATTTACATAAACATTCATGAAGGACAGGCAGGGTTGGTGCTAAGACCCTTGCCACACCCCTATTCTCTCTCTCTATAAGTGACATTTTCCAGTCAGTGGAAATGCACTGCAGTATTAGCCATTGTCAAAGGCCAAGGGTCCTGAGAATGTCTGAGGTTTGAGGTTCATTCAGGAGCAGTAATATTATCAAATGCCTGCTGCTGCTCACTACTGCTCAAAGCTAAAAATTGTAATAGCTGCTAAGTGCTGGGCCTGCTGCTGGTTAAAGCCCAAGGTAGTAAAGGCTGTAAGCCTCTGGGCCTGCCAGTCTAGTCCCTTGGTCTCGGGCTCAACATGTCCTAGAACTGCCAGCACTGGAAGAGCAGTTGGACCACTTTCCTACTCAAAAGGACCCGGTAAGTTGATCACTAACAACTAGGGAAGTAAAACTTGGAGGCAGGACGGAAGGTGCCAGCCAGGGGCTAGGTGTGGGGAATGGAGAATTGATAGTTTAATGCAGAAGGTTTTAGTTCAGGAAAATGGAAAGAACTCTGGAGGTGAAAGTTGATAGTTGAAGAACAGTATGCATACACTTACGGATTACAAGAGAACAAAAACTGGATCTACAGCAAGAGCCAAACCTGAGGTTTTTCAGTTCACCTAAACCCAATGCCAGATTTTGATCCCCTGGGGACTCACACCCACCAAAGTAAGGGCACCTATGCCTGCCACCTGGAGACTACCGGCAGGTGGCACTCCAGTCCGCGTTTCCTGCTCTGTCGGGGTGGGGTGTGGGGCGGAACTTCCACCAGCCGGAAGCGGGCGCATGCGGAAGTGTGTCCCTGGCGTCCTGCCGTCGGGCCGCGCGATTTGAGGCATGGCTTTCCGGCAGGCACTTCAGCTGGCGGCCTGCGGTCTGGCGGGTGGCTCCGCCGCTGTTCTCTTCTCCGCTGTAGCAGTGGGCAAGCCGCGCGGCGGTGGGGATGCAGACGCGCGCGCGTCCGAGCCGCCGATCTGGACAGGAGTCTCGCGTCCTGGGCCCAGCGTCTGGGACTCCAACTGGGACAGGTGCAGGGACGGGAGGGTGGAGCTCGGGCCTGTTCCGTCCGTCCATCGCGGTAGGGTGGATATATCGGTGCACTGAAGGGTGTGTGCTAGTGGGTCTAGAGTTTGTGTGTGCCTGGGCGGCTGGCCCTTTGAAGAGCCCCAGTACTAGGACGACGCGTCCTACAAGAGTCTCAGTGCCTGGACCATCCATCCCTCAGAAAGTCCTTGTTCAGAGACAATACTCCCGAAGGTCTGTGTCCAAGGACTATTAACCTCTGAGGGTGTGAAATTCTAAAGGATTACATATATATATATATATATATATATATATATATATATATATATATATAGTGTCAGGGTCTTGACTCTTGTCAAGACCAGCTTGTCCTCACAAATTCTGCTGCAGCCTGCGGAAAATTGGGATTTCAAGCATGCTATTCAGAGGCCTGAGAACCTGTGCTTAGAACTAAGGTTACCTATGGAAGCCCGGTATAGTGGCACACGGCTTTAATCCCATTACTGGGAGTCAGAGGCAAGCAGATCTCTGAATTCTAGGACAGCCTGAGCTACATAGAGACCCTGACTCCAAAAAAAAAAAAGGTTACCTGATTTAAATTCTTTTCATAGAGCCAGGCAGTGGTGGTGCACGCCTTTCATCCCAACACTTGGGAGGCAGAGGCAGGTGGATCTCTGAATTTGAGGCCTGCGTGGTCTACAAAGCTAGCTCCAGGACAGCCAGGGTTGCACAGAGAAACCCTGTTTCAAAAAGCAAAAAAATTGTTTTTTATTTGCTTGCCGTATCTGATGCGTGGATGGACCGGTACAGTGACTGGATCTTTGTTAGGTGGGGAAGGATGCATCACAGTTGGGTAAACAACTGCAGGAAGGGACTAGGAAGTGGGCATATCCACTTGGTGTTTTTTTCTGGTGGGCCTTCCTCTGTGACAGTAGTCCCCAAATTCTGTATGGTCCAGCCTCACACATTCCTGCATCTGCAACAAGGCGTTGGCTTGGCAGTATATGGGACTAACACCCCCGGTTAGCCTGTTCAGAGAACGCTTGAGCCGCCACACTCTCCACCTTCCTCTTCCGTGATTGCTGTAATTCTGACAGGCTTGATGTGTGCTGTTCCTGCCTCCTGCAGTATTTGTTTTTGAGAAGGGTTTTTCTGTGGAGCCTTGGCTGTCCTGGAACTCGCTCTATAGACCAGGCTGGCCTTGAACTAGGAGATCTGCCTACCTCTGTCTCCTGAGTGCTGGGATGGAAGGTGTTCACCACCACGCCTGGCTCCTGCCTCCTCCATTTAACTGAGTTGCTTCAGTTTCTTCAGCTCCTACGTACCTAGTCCTCAACTGCAGTCCTCAGCCGTTGTGATGGCCACTACCACAGTGACTGAAACGTTTAAAATGTGCTTAGTGTAACTTAGAAAAGAGCTCTATTTTTATTTAATTTTATTTTTTATTTTTTAATCTTTTTTTCTTTAAGCCTACAGCACCCAGTATTCCCAGGCGGTCTCCCATCCAAGTACTAACTAGGCCCGACCCTGCTTAGCTTCCAAGATCAGACGAGATCGGGCGCGTTCAGGGTGGTATGGCCGTAGACATAATTTTAATTTAATTATAGTAGTCCCTCTGTATCCTGGGGGATTGGTTCCAGAATCTCTAAACATACCAGTTTGTGGATGTTCAAGATGGTGTAGTATTTGCAGATAACCTAGATGTCTAGGTTATCCTCCTGTATACTTTAAATCATCCCTAGATTATTTATCATAATTAATACAATAAAATTGCCACCTAAGTAGTTGTTAAATTATGTAGCTTAAGGTAAAAATCACAAGACAAAAAAGGCCTGTTTAGTACAGGTGCAAATGTTTTTGAATATTTTGATACCTGGCTGATCAGTACGAGTGTGGGATTTACTTATTATATAGCTCAAACTGGCCTTTTGTGATCCTTCTGCCTTAGCTTCCCATGTGTACTTGTACTATGAGAAAATACAGACAAGGGCTCCTGTCTAGTATTTTTAATTTAAATTAGGGATGTTAATCTAGGTAAACCTGAGGATTGCTGTGATTTCAGTCTGGGAACACTGAGAGACACTGTCTCATAAACA
Organism: Peromyscus leucopus; assembly: GCF_004664715.2. Taxonomy (NCBI): domain Eukaryota; kingdom Metazoa; phylum Chordata; class Mammalia; order Rodentia; family Cricetidae; genus Peromyscus; species Peromyscus leucopus. The sequence continues at coordinate 390,325 of NC_051082.1, read as the reverse complement.
AAATGAATAAACGATGAATGAAACAACCCCATAACTAGTAGTTCCATACAGACAGTACAGTTTGAGGCTCTGCTGCAGTGCAGCTATCCATAGCCTCACAACCTCTTATTGTTGCATATTTGCAGCATTATTGACAGTTTCTTTTTTCTCTCATGTGCATGTGTGTGAGATCACATGTGTATGGGTCTGTGTGAAAGCCTGAGGTAGATATCGAGATTCTTCCTTGATCATGCTTCTAGATTATCCTTTAAGGCATCAGTCAAACCCAGAACTTGCTCATATGAATAATCTCACTAGGCAGCTCAGCTTCTCCTGGGGATCCTGTCTCCACTTTCTGAGGCTGGAATTATAGGTGGGCCATTCTGCCTACCCAGTATTTATGTGGCTTCTGAACTCCAGTCTTCCTGCTTGTACTTTAACAAGCATTTTAACTTCTGAGCCACCACCCTAGCCCATCTTCACCAAGCGTGGGAACCTTAGGCTTCACATATGTGTTATGCCCACTGTTGCGTCACTTATTTGCCTGGTCTTTGGGTGAAGAGTTCAGGTATGCTCTGTGAGGCTGGCTTCCCTGGACTTGGTTTTCCCCGTCCTTTTCCCAAGTCCTGAAAGGTGTCCTGGACAAGAGCTCATAAGACATGCTTTTACAATTAGGCGAGAGCCACTGTCTCTCATTAACCTGAAGAAGAGGAACGTGGAATCTGGAGAAGAAGAACTGGCATCCAGGCTGGACCACTATAAGGCAAAGGCTACAAGGCACATATTCCTCATCCGGCATTCCCAGTACAATGTGGATGGCTCCCTTGAAAAGGATCGCACTCTCACCCCATTAGGTAGGATTCCTTGAATGGTCTTGAAGTTATCAGCTGAACTTGGGATATAAGCCTTCTCCTCTTCTTTCCCCGTTTCAGCATGGTGGTGATGGAGACAGAGTCTCAACTATGTAGTCTAGGCTGGTCTGGATTCCTGATCCCCTGCTTTGCTTCCCAAGTAGGTGGTGACATGAATACATAGTAGTGTGTATTTATATTTTAAACAATTTCTTGTTTGGATAGCATATTTCCCATTTGTATGTATATTCAAAAGTTGGATGGTAATATGTCTCCAGGCGTGTCCTCTAGTAGATTTTGCCACCAGCCTGAGGAGTTGCTTTTGACAGCTGGGCATAAGCAGAAAATGAGGTCATCACTGTGGTGATGGAGCCATGTTCTCATATCCAGTGGAAAATGATTTTTCAAAACAAAAAGATTTGTTGTAGTGTTTCCAGGCCTATGCTAAAGTACATTCAAGGAAAAACATCTATATTTAATACTGGTGTCTCCTTCTTGTGACCCCCTAAGAATCAGTTTGTAGTTTGTGTGTTTTATGAGGCAGGACTTGAACTCGTGGCAATCCTCCTGCCTTAGCCTCCTGAGTGCTGGGATTATAAGTTTGTACCACCAGGCCCAGTTCAGTTTTTTTTTTTTTTTTTTTTTTTTTGTTGTTGTCATGTTGTCTAATTGTCACAAGACAATGGCCCACTGTGATGTTGAGACTTGATTTAGTTCTCCCCCTACCAGTACTGGGAATTGAACCTAGGGTCTTGCATGTTAGGCAATTGTTCTACCAGTAAGCTATATTATATTCCCAATTGGAACTTGATTTTGAACATACTTGAGTAAAAATAGGAGAAATAGCAAAGGGTTCACATTCCACTGCTGGTAAGTAAACTCACTGTTGCTGATTGAATCAGGTACATTTTCCCTTGGAGTTGATTGCTTTTTTGCTTCCTGAGGACCTGACCCTGGTTGAGCCTTTGAGGACAACATCTTCAGTAGTGCTTGATGGCATTTCATTGTTTAGTCAGTAAGTGGAGGGTTCTGGCATATAATTTTCACAGTTATTTTTTTCCTTCAAGGTCGGGAACAGGCTGAACTTACAGGGCTCCGACTCGCAAGCCTGGGATTAAAGTTCAATAAAATTGTCCATTCCTCCATGACCCGTGCTGTAGAGACCACAGACATCATCAGTAAACACCTGCCAGGTGAGTGCCGGTTGCCTAACATGCTAAGGGTATTCACTCTTGGATACATTGCTCAACAGGGATCTGCTCTTTTCCAGGTGTCTCCAAAGTCAGCACAGACCTGCTACGGGAAGGTGCCCCTATTGAACCAGATCCACCTGTATCTCACTGGAAGCCAGAAGCTGTGGTAAAAATGCCATCCCTTGTGCCACTGGATTAGGGCAAGGCCTGCCATTAGCCTTGTCTGCTTCCACACTGACAACTCCTTGCTCTGCTCTTAGCAGTATTATGAAGATGGAGCCCGGATTGAGGCTGCCTTCAGGAACTACATTCACCGAGCTGATGCCAAGCAGGAAGAGGACAGCTATGAGATCTTCATATGCCATGCCAATGTCATCCGCTATATTGTCTGCAGGTAAGTGCCATTAAGAACGCCCATGTCTTACTGTGTTACCATCCAGTTTCCCTGCTACCATCCTTTCTGGCCTTGGGTTTTCACAGCCTAGGAGTTTCCTCAGTCTTGACTCAGAGGGGAATACTGGTGAGGCCTGACCAGTTGTCTGTAGAATGCCTTTTTGTTTCACCTTCCTCTGCTCTATGAGTAGTAGGCCCCAGTGAAAGTGGTCATGACAGTATACATGGTCAAGGAGCTGTGTTCGAGCCTCCACTACCTTATGGGAATGGTGAGTGTCTTAGGATCAATCAGAGTCCTGTTTTCCAAACGCTTCCAACTGCCTGTTGGTGGATGCTGCCAGCAGCAGTCAGCATTGGACTTGTTCTGAGATTTTCCTTCATCCTGTTATCAGAACTTCTCTAAGTACTGTCTTTCTCCATGTTTGTGTTTTGAAGAAGAGTGTGGGCACCTGGTGGGTTAGGAAACTTGTCTGCTAGTTCTGTACATGTAATTAGACATGTGCACAATCACCTGTTTTACATTATGACCATCGTGATTATTGGTTTGCAGCTCATTTGCTTTGTGTTTTGAATTTTTCTTCACTTTCTGTAACAGCAGAATGTTCCAGGCTTATGCTGTTTCCCTGCATGCCCTGGTTCTAGACACTTCTATGGGTGCCAAGGTAGTAGCCTGCTCCCTTCTTGGACTGTCACCTGTGCCATGATGTATGTTCCCATCATACCTGACCAGCAGCCTAGGGATGACTAGGGAACCTCATGTCAGTTAGGTGAGCATCAGTCCCAAGAAAATACAAGGTTGCTGGAAAGCTGGGAATCCCTACTGGGCTCTTGGAGCTCCACATCAGACTGAGAACTGGCAGTAGGAAGGAGGGTGGTGTGGTGGACAGGTGCTTCTAGGATGATATGGTCCCAACTGCTTGTTAGGACACACCCTATATTTTTCTCTCAACATGTGAACAAGCCAGGAGTGCCCTGTTTTATACCTCATTATCTTATATTCTGTAACAGTCCCTGAAAACTGACATTAATGTTGAAAATGCAGAAAGAAGTAACCAGGAGCTTGGAGTACTTACACTGAGGACAGGCAGGGAGTTCTTAGTTCCATTCAGGAGTGATCATCCTGAGTTGTGAAGAGTAACAGTAAGACTACATAGTTGTCTGGGCTGAGGTGTAGCTTAGTGGTAAATAGCTTGTCTGACATGTATAGGAGCCTGGGTTTGATCTTCAACACAAGAAAGAAAAAGCTTTAATTTTTAAAAATTGTTATTTTATGTGTGCCATAGTGCTTGTGTGGAGATCAAGGACAACTCTGTGGAATCACTTCTCTCCTTCCTTCTACCTTTATGTGGGTTCCAGGGACTGAACCCAAGTTACAAGTCTTGTACAGCAAGGGCCTTTGCCCAAGTTGAGCCATCTCACAGGTCCACTTTATTGTTTAAAAATAAACTTCATGTCAGGTGTGGTGGCACACACTGTTAATCCTAGCACCTATGAAGCAGTTAGGAAGATCTCTGTGAATTCCAAGCTAGTCAGGATTACAGTGATACCTTATATAAAGTAACCCATTTATGACCTGGATGTGGTGGCACATACCTTAATCCCAGCACTTGGAAGGCAGAGGCAGGTGGATTTCTGTGAGTTCTAGGCCAGAACTATATATATTTTGTGAATTCTAGGCCAGTTCTATATAGCAAGTTCCAGGTGAGCCAGGGATTACACAGTGAGACTCTGTCTCAAATAAAACACATGTAACCTGTTTATGTGAAAATCTGTATAGCCCCTTGAGGATCTAGCTCTTTTTAAGCAGCAGACCACCACAATGCATACAGTGTTTCAGCAGATGGGCTAGAGATGTAGCTTCATTGTAGAGTGCTTGCCTGGCATGTACAAAGAGCTGGGTTTGTGTAGCAGCACAGAAGCCCAGTGTGAGTTTGAGCCCAGCCTGAGCTACATAAAACCCTTTAAAAACACATCACAGGGCTTTTATAGTATTTATAATTTATAATTGACAAACCCAGTAACAAGAAATGTCATGTGTTGGTAGGCTAAGTCGGACTCAACTCAGGCTAGTTCCTGAGGACACAGCACACTCAATTACTAGAAAATGTCAGAGACGACACCAAACTGTTCAGCAAATACTCGTGTGTGTGTGTGTGTGTGTGTGTGTGTGTGTGTGTGTGTGTGTGTGTGTGTGTTGTTTGCATGTAGGTGCCCTTAGAGACCAGAAAGAGTGATTCCCTTGAACAGGGGTATTAGTTGTGAGGTGCAAAACATAGGTGCAGGGAATTGAACTCTGGTCCTCTGGTAGAGTAGCAAGTACTCCTAACTGTTGATCCATATCTCCAACCCCAATACTTGTGCCCTTAAAAAAGGAAATCCTAGCTGGGTGGTGGCGGCGGCGGCGGCGGCGGTGCACACCTTTAATCCCAGCACTCAGGAGGCAGAGGCAGGTGGATCTCTGTGAGTTCGAGGCCAGCCTGGACTACAGAGTGAGTTCCAGGAAAGGCGAAAAACTACACAGACAAACCCTGTCTGGGGGGGCAGGGAGATCCTGCAGGGGTCATGTGTTACACTTCTATGCTGGGAGACTAGCCAAGTCTTGTCAGAAATACTTCTAGCACAAATTTGGATGCTTCTTGTTATAGTGCAAAGCAACCTTGATATCATTAGCTCTGAGTACATTTCTGACTTAGTTGGGTTAAGGCCTTGTCCCCACAGGTCAGATCCTTATTTAGTGTACTATTGAGACTTTACCCCTGAGAATCCTTTCCCTGAAGACAGTACCACCTCAGTTACTCACCCAGCTGAATGTACTGGGCTGTCAACCTTGTCTGACCCAAGAGCAGCTCTGTACCAGCCTGAGCTTTCTGCTAGCATCATCATCTTTCTCTCCCCAGAGCACTGCAGTTTCCCCCGGAAGGTTGGCTCCGCCTGTCCCTCAACAACGGCAGCATCACCCACCTGGTGATCCGACCCAACGGTCGTGTTGCACTCAGGACCCTTGGGGACACAGGGTTCATGCCCCCAGACAAGATTACCCGGTCCTGAGGCTGCGTGTAGGACTGCACCCTCTCCTCTGCTGGTGGCCTGGCTGCAGCCTTCCCTTCCTTGTCTTCCCTGTCCAGACTGTGCTGTGGCTTCATGTTGTCTCCAGGAAGAGGATATCTCAGTGTCACATTTGGGTGCTTATTTCTGGCCCAGGCTGCAGAAGGCAACTTATGGGTTAGATGGCCTTTTTGAAAGCTTCCTACCTTACCATTACCACTAGCACAGCTCTACCAGGTGTAGACAGGAACCTTCTGGGGTAGAAGGCAGACATATCATGAGGACTGAACTGGCCTACCTGTGCTGTATCAGGTGATTACAGCAGATCAACTGAACAACCCATAAGCTCTGGCAGAAAACCTGTCAGGAGTATGGTGGTTGTTTACAAGTCATTGTTTTCATATACTACAATCTAGGAACTTTTGTTGCTTAAACATTTATCAAATATTTTCCTCACATGGGTTCTTGCTTTGAAAACCCACTTGTCAGCTCAGTTAGATCCTGTGTAAATTGCATCTAAATGAATTGAAGGGCAAAGGAATTGGCTTCCTATAAGGTAGATACGAGCCATGAAAGAAGTGGTGTTGCAAAAAGGCTGTGGTGTGTATATGGCAAGTACATGATAGCCCTGTAAGAGGTCCTTTGGAGGCAATGAAGTAGCCCAGACTGACCAGATGAGGTGGCATATGCTTGTAATTCTAGCACTTAGGAGGCCAAGGTAGGATCATGAGTTTCTTGCTGGCCTGAATTCTGTAGAAAGACCAAGTCTTAAAAACAAGAATATCCCAGAGTGACTTAGTTTGCTACTGGTTACTGTTAACCTTTGGGCTTGTAGGTTAGGCTATTTAGAAATGATGTGTTGGTTTGTGTGTATGTGGTTTTTGCTTTTTGAGACAGGATCTTACTGTTGCCTGGCCTCAAACTTAAGGCCCTTCTCAGTCTTCTGAATGTTGGGATTGTAGATATACACTATCATACCTGGCCCCAAAAATCCCAATACAGTTTCTATGAAGTGGTTGTGAGCATTTTCTGTAATTAATACATTGAATTGGAATATTTGACCCATCTCTGTCCTATTTGGAAACAAGTATGTAATAAAATTTTACTTCTTTGTTGTTTGTTTGTTTTAAAGAAAAAAAGTGGTATAATTAGAAGCCCTTTCTCAGTGTCTTCTATCCCAGGCATCCTGCTTGGAGGACTACCTCCCACAGAAGGTGCAATGCTTCCTTTTCAACACTAGGCCTGAGAGGTGTTACTTGGAGGTAACCTTGGTTACCCACATTCCACTTTCTTCTAGTAGTTGAAGGAGGCATGCCAGGCTGTTAACTTCAAAACACAAAGCTCAAGGCTCCTCACTTGACCTGATGGGAATGTAAAAGCATTTCACAGGGAGTCAGTGTACTAAGAGTATACCCCACATGGTATAGCCTCCATAATCTTTAAGGACTGGCAGTATTTTAGGAACAAGTCTTAGCTTTGAGGTGAGGCCAGCTCCTTGTATATGAAATGAGTTCTATATCTCGGCAGCTGACAGTCATCTGCAAGACATTGTGATCACTTATAACAAACAGCAATGATCCTGTAAGCTGAGAGCCCAACTCCTAGTCAGCTGCCCTATCCCTTCAGATCCCAATGTTCCTTATCACCGGTCCAAAAAAAAAAAAAAAAAAAAAAAAAAAAAATCACACTGTGAAGTGATAGCTGAGAATGATGGAAAACAAACTGAACAGCAAGGACAAGAAGCTGGAGCAAGGCCTGCAGAAGTTTGTTGGTTGGTCATGATACCAGTGATCCAATAGATTTCAAATACTCTCCAGTCAGGCCTTGCTTGCTGGGCTGTTGATACACACAATGCTATGTCAAAATCTAATTTTCTGACTTTAAAATTATACTGTTATTTCTCATTTGTCTTATAGGAAAACATTGGAATGAAGTATAGCACAACCCCCAAAATGACCATACTAATTGTTAGATTTGAAACCAACCATGCGAAATTGGTTTTCTATATTTTGTGAAGTTATGACCAGAATGCAGCATTTGGCTCAGTTTAAGAGCTAAGTACGTTCCAGGAATAACCTGTTTTCTTAAAAATGAAACTCTTCAGAAGTTCTAGATTCTTTATGGCCTATGCTGTGAATATTGGGCAGGAGTGAGTGCCCACTAACCCTGTATTAGGGAGGGATGGGGCCAGGGTGGCTTAGAGGCCCAATGACGTTGTGATAGAAAATGTTTTTGTGGTGCTGGATACTGAAACCATATTCCTTGGTTTGGGACAGATATTCAAGACTTCTGAAACACTGACCAAGTGGTGGGAACGGTGTTCCACTGATTCTTCTTGACTGTTGTGTTTAACTTCATCCCCATGTTTTCCTAGGAGACAAATGAGAAATACTAATATAATTTTAAAGTCGGAAAACGACATAACAAGTGTGTGTGACAACAGCCCAGCAAGCAAGGCCCAACTCAGGAAGACAAAGTACTAACCATTTCCTCTGAAAGCAGTAAAGATCCAACTATTCAATAGCATCTGGTACTAATTTTCAACACTGTACTCTGCTCTTCTCTAGAAACGAACAATGGGGTCTTCTGTTGTCTCTATTACAAAGTTCAATAAAGTTCTTCCAGACCATGGCACTTCAGGAAGGATGCCTTACATACCTCTATCACACATTACAAACTAATGGTTGTTAATAAAAAGAGGTCTTCCACTGACGTATAATCGAATATCAACTGTGTTAGAATAAACCAAAAACTAGCAAGTAAACCTGTCCAGTTCAAGGCCATTTAGACTTGTAAGACTACTTCACAAATATCAATGTGATACACAAATTAATGTACTTTTCCATGAGAATACTGCTTACAGTTTTACTAAAAAGGAAGTTCTGCCTGTTAAGTGATCTTTCTGAAAGCACAGTGTAAAAATGACTCATTAAACAGTAGAGTATCATACTCTATACACTAGTGGTAAAGGTGGCGTAAAGAGAAATGGGCTAACAAGATGACTCAGCAGATAAAACTGTCACATCCAATGACTTGAGTTGGATTCCTGTGACCTACAGGCAATAAAAACTGACTCCCAAAAGTTGCCTTCTGATTTCCACCCAAATGTAAAACTGTAGTCTGTGAAGCTAGCACAAAACTAGTACTTCAATTTTTATTTGAGTATTGACACCCCCCCCCCAACAAAACAGGCAAACAGGTAAGAAAACAAGATCATAGCTGAATATAATGTGTGAATTTTGGTTTCTTTTGAGAACAAAGATAATCCTTTTAGTTTGACATTGTTTTCAGGTCACGATATTGGCTGTCTTGTACTTATATATCCTCTGCTTACACCCGGAATGAAAATACTCCAAGTAATAAACTTTGAATCCAAAGTCCTAAATCTCAATTCTAATATTTCTGATCCATTTATCACATTAAAATAAGCTTTAAAAAACTCTAAACATTTCAACTCAGAATTTTTATTATTTTGATTTTTTTTTTTTTTTTTGAGATAAGGTCTCTCTATGTAGTCCTGGCTGTCCTCAAACTCACAGAGACCTACCTGCTTCTGCCTCCTGAGTGCTGGGATTAAAGGTATGTGTCACCATGTCCAACCAAAATTTTTATGAATCTAACACCCATTTTATAGCACTGTATGATCTCAAAATCTAAGCTCAGGAAAATTAAAAATGACTCACAAAAGGCACTGAAGTTGGCAAAATCAGTGGTATAGTTTTCAACCGGGATTAAGCAATGTAAGTAAGTGTCTATAGAACACTACTGCCTGTGAGAAAGAAGGTGCACCAGAGAGCCAGGACCTACTTTTGTACCTTAGGGTGTGCAGCACACTCTATACAGATCTCTTGGGGCTAATGACAAGGGATAGGGGAAAGTAAACATTGTAAGCAACTGAAATGACCTCAAATTTCAAGCTTTAAATTGTAGTGTAATGCTCTTTAAATGGATTCTAAAATATGAGATATATTTGTCACGTAATCATGCTCAATGAAGTCTCAGGAAAAATTTTAAGACTAGGAAACTTCTACATTACTTAATTATCATTACACCGACAACTAAGTAAAAGCACATGGAAGTTCTGAGAAATAAAAACTGTTTTAGTTATTGCTGGTGAGTTGTCTGTGATTACTGGCATGACTCCCAATGGCTTTAATAAACTTTTTTGCCCCCACAAGAAAACGTAATTTTTTTAAAAAAATCTTCTAGCAGTGTTTTGAGCACTGCTACTAAAGTCTGAGATAGTCAGGCCCATTTGCTTCCCTGCTGTCACACTGTTGGAATGACTAGGATTAAGTGACAAGCACAGATTTTTGCCATTGCATATCAGAAAACTGCTCCCACCCAAAGAATGAGACAACACACAATTCATCTGTTTCAGAAACAGCGGGTATGCATACAGGTACTTTAGAGCTGCTGCTAACACCACAGGTAGCCAGTCTCAATTAGAGCAACATCTCACTTGCCTGTATCAACTGAAATTTTCTCCTGAAAAGTCTGAATCATTACTACAGCCACACTTTTCAAACAACTTGGATTTGAGTTTGCTTTCATTAACTTCTTCCAAAATAGCAGAAATTTAAATTTTACTCATAACATTGTATATTCTAAAATTCTGGTACCCTCAAAGTGAGGATCAAGAAGTTATTCAGAATACATTTTTTTTCATAGAATTTTTACCAATAAACATATCACCCTTCTTTTAAAAACAAAGAAGTATAAGTGAGGCCTAGGAGTGAGCACAATGGCTGGCTCTACAGAGCTGCAAGTCGGGCCATGTGTGCCATTCTTTGGAAGTGGCTCCCATGTGCTGGACTGTAACGACCGGGGCTGTGAAGGCCAGGGGAGGAGGTGGTGTGGCCAGGCTTGCTGGGGCTGCTACCAGCTGGACTGTTTCGCCCTGAACTGCAGCTGTGAGAGCAACCAAGATCCATCAGCTCAGTTGTGAATTTCCCCTTCAGTGCAGGACTTGGCCAACTACAGAAACCAAAAAGAGATTTGTTACCACAGAAAAGCACATCTACAGAGTAGAGATTTAAGAACAGAACAAAGACACAGGCATGACACCCATCTCACAGAGAGGAGAGGTACTTCTGCATCTCAAACCTGAAGATTTTCCACACAACACCCATGTGACTCCAGTTACAAAACTTGGACACTGCCACTCCTGGTGCAGTTTGTCAGGAGCAAGCCTGGCCTACTTTTCCACTCAATGGACACCTGCCTTTCTGACCACATCTACATAAACATACAGACCTGGCTTGCATTGGGAAGCTCCACAGCTTAGCTCTGACACTATGAGAAAACCACCCATGCAGGATAACCCTGTCAGTCTCTGCATGTCGATGTTCTGATAGTACCTTTGTCTGACCGAGGGCGAGTAACACAGGATGTTGCTTTTCCATCTGTGGACAGCTGGGTACAGGCCAGGGTCAATAGAGGCATACTCAAGAGCTGCTAAAACATCTCGATCTAGTTTTGATGGCTCTTCTCTAGAATGCAGAACAGAAAAGATGTAAGAAAAAGTAGAAACACTGAATAAAAACGCCCACAGATTTTTAAGGTATTGTATATTTAAGAACTAATCTGGAGGGGCTAGAGATGGCTCAGCAGCTAAGGGTGCTTGCTTGTCTTACAGAGGACTGGAGTCTGGCTTGTAGCACCCGTACTGGAAGGCTTAAAACTGCCTGTAACTTTCAGCTTCAGGGAATCTAACACTCTCTTCTGGCCTACACAGGCATTAGCAATCATGTGTGGGCACACATGCACAAAATAAGTGAAAAAAAGAAAGAACTAATCTAGGCTGAGTATATTAATCACCAAACCACCTGTGTATCAGAAAGCCTAAACTGGAGGGAGGAATGCTGGTACGCAGGGCCAGCGCTGGTCAAGGTAAGTGCTGTATGGAAGGGTCAAGACAAGTTGGTCTTCCATTGCAGTATCATGTGCCTCATTATTAACATGGTTTTGAGTCTTAAATTAAGCATAGGACAAATCAAATCATTCTGTTGGTATACCCTTACTGACACTGGACCAGCACAGTCCATATAGAAGACCTCGGAAGAATATTCAGAAACTACACACTCATTACAGTGCTACAAGCTTTAACTTACCCAGAAAGGAAGAGCCTCCTGGTGGGATTTCCCATGGCAGATGAGCACGCAGGTTCCAGACTAGCCTGAACTTCAGGCTGGGGGCTGTTGGGATCCAAAGACATTTCAGCCATTGCCTCTGATACTTCACTGTTGGTCCTGACTTGGTTATTTTCAAGTCTCGATATTGCAGGAGGAGGTAACAGCGAGTCACTCCCCACCACATCCTTACTTGAAGCCAGTATCTTATTTTTATTTGGTGTCTCAATAAGACTATCTCCTAGAGTCTGCAGATTCAGTTTATCAAACTCTAGAGTCAAAGCAGAAACAGGTAGTGGAAGGGCCTCTTCCCTACTGGTGGCCTCTGGTCCCCCACTTCCACCTGTGGTTCTGTGGTTCAGAGGATGACAAAGCCCATTTCTGTTGTTATGGGAGTAAGATCCAACTGAGGCTTCTCCAGGGTCCACCTTCTGTCCCAAGGGAAGGGAACTACATTCAGAGTTTTGGAATTTATTGGTTGTGGGCTGACTCTGACTTTGAGCTGTATTTTGCTGATTTTTAATTTCTTCCAAGCTAATGTCATCATCCCCATCTAGAAATGCTCCTACAGAGATGGAATTGCTGTACTTCTTTCCACTGCCTGTGAGGGCAACAAAGCAGCATATCAGAGTGCAGGATAGAACTGGAAGGAGCCTTCATTCAATGCAAACCCTTCAACTCAAGCAAGAAATGACTAATTCAAAACCTGGTTAGGTTTTAAGACAAGGGCCCTGTGACCAGTTTCCCACAAGGTGACTTGATAAGGCTCCAGAAATATTGTGTAGGATAAACCCATGAAATACTGCTTCATGTCTCTATTCTGCAAATGAAATATATCAACAACTTGAGACTAACACTATAGTTGCTGTAACTATGGTATATGTGTGGGACTCCTTTGACATTAAGTGCTTATAGTCTCATGAAGAATAGGTTCAGAGTATATGAAGCCACACCCTGGCACTGACTCCCAGGCTGGTATAGCTTCTTCTACAGCCCATGTGCACAGCCTTCACTCCAGCACTATTCTTCATATTCAAGGTTGTTTCTTAAACTCATTATGAGTGTATATGCACATAATCTCTGTGCTGTGGGTGTATGTGTGTGAACAAAGCGGCATGAGGCTAGAAGTCAAACCATTTTATAGAGTTATCTCTTTCTACCTTTATGTGAGTTCTAAGGATTGAATTTGGGTCACCAGGCTTCTGTAGCAAGCACCTCTATCTGCTAAGCCATCTCTAGGCACTAACTTGTTTCTTTCTACATGGTGTAGATCATGTTCTTCCTCCTTCCCCACATTGTTGCAGGAAATTTAATTTGCAAAGTAAATGCTTTATAGTCCAATGGTTCAATTTTAATTTAGAAAGCTTTAAAATACATTTGTTTAACTTCTATTTTGGAGGCCCATAAGTCTAGTTATTACAAAGTTTCTACTTGACTTTAAAATTTTACTTTTTTGTTTGTTTTCTTTTTAAGACAGGGTCTCCCTACTTTATTCTCAGATTTTGTGTAGCTTAAGCTGGCCTCCAACTCACTGTACTCTTCCTGCCTCTTGCCTTCAAAATTCTAGTATAGGCATTAAATACTAGAATTTAATAGTATTCTATTAATACTGCCACACCCAGTAAAATTTATTTATTTGAAACAGAGTTTCAGGCTGCCTGCCAGCCTGACCTCAAACTTACTGTGTAGCTGAGGTTTGCCTTGAACTTCTAATCCTCCCTTCTCCCTCTCAAACACTAACAAAGTTTGTATTAGTGCCTTAATGTTAGTTTAGAATATGTTTAGTTTGATTCATTTTAATACTTAAGTTTTATTTCTGATTCAGTGAAAGTTTTTCTGAGGTAAAAGTAAAGTGGAACTGTACCAACAACAACTCTAAGCCAGTTCTTCTCCAGGAAGGGTGGTGCTCTACGTGGGAACAGCAGAAGCACAAGGGAGAGAGGAGGCAGGAATCAGCTGGAGGACTTTTGTGAAGACTCTTCTTCCAGCTCCCTTCTAGTGCACTGTCAAATTTACTAGTTTTTGGTTTCATTTTAGTTTTCTTTTAACTATAAAAATGATATATGCTTGGGGCTGGAGAGATGGCTTGGTGGTTAAGAGCACTGACTGCTCTTCCAAAGAACCCTGGTTCAATTCCCAGCACCCACATGAAAATTAAAATAAAAAAAATGATATATGGTAGTTGTAAAATGTCTGGAAAACTTTCAAGTGAGGTGCAACTAATGTTGCTATAGTCATCTTAATATTTTGAAAATTAATATTATGTGAATATACCAAATTATATCATTTTCTTCCCCATTAACTGTACACACTGTTGTACACCACTCTATAATTGTTATCATCATTCACCATTCTTTAAAACATAATTTTAAAAGCATGTTTTTTCTAGCTAAGGATAGAACTACTTCCTCAGCCAATCCTCAACTGCAGGGTGAAGTAAGCTATGTTGAGGTTTGTTGTATAAAAGCTGTGTCAAATAAACTGCCAGCCCAGTCTGTACAGCACCTTTACTTTGGTAAGGTGGGAACCTTTCCACACTGGATCTTACAATCATGGCTTAGGGTGTTTTAAGGTATTTCTCCCCGTCCCTTCCCTCCTCTCCTCCTCCTCCTCTCCCCCCCCCCCCCCCCCGAGACAGGGTTTCTCTGTGTACCCCTGGCTGTTCTGGAACTCGCTCCGTAGACTAGGTTGGTCTCAAAACTCAGATCCACCTGCCTCTGCCTCCCTAGTGCTGGAATTAAAGGTGTGCACCACCACTACTCTGTTTGTTTTTACTTCTTTTAAAGTGCATTTTTCTTAGCTGGGCAGTGGTGGCGCACGCCTTTAATCCCAGCACTCAGAAGGCAGAGGCAGGCGGATCTCTGTGAGTTCAAGGCCAGCCTGGTCTACAGAGTGAGATCCAGGAAAGGCACAAAGTACATAGAGAAACCCTGTCTCGGGGGGAAAAAAAAGTGCATTTTTTCCCCCACTTCATTCTGGGAGTATTTTTGCCTTTTTCCTTACAATATTAAAAACTTTAATAATATCTCCTTGCAACCACCCTCCTAGTGCTGGGGACTGAACTCATGGCTTTATTCATGGTAAGCACATGTTCTACCACTGAGTTATATACAACACATTAATTTTCCCTTTTTTTAATGGTGCTGGTGAGTTATGACCTATTTTATGTTTTTCGTACTCAGTTTAACCTTTTCCAAGCATTCCATTAACTTGCTCAAGGCACCATAGTGACTGACAAAATACAGTGCCCAGTATTGTGGAACCTATCTTGTCCTTTTCCTGACATTACACATTGTATTCAACTATAAAGTATATCTAGGTCAGGAAACAATGCCAAAAGCATCAGACTGCGTGCCAGGATGCCGCATTTTCCACTTATACCTGTATACACACTTTTCTTGCTGTGATTCTGTATTTTTATGTACTTTATGTGCATACAACACAATTCATATAGCTGCATATATATATATAAGTGCTCAGACACACATAGCTTTCTGTGATGCCTTTTTGTCTGTTTTTTAACACAACTATATGCACATTTTCTGACATGACTTTGAGGAAAAGATCTGCTCTTATAGTAAAAGCACATTGAAAAAGAAAAGGAAAACCCACAGATACCTCAGACCTGCACTTGCTTACCAAAAACCAAGGCTCTGTCCTGAAGGCAACCTTCATTTTCTCCTATTTCTTGTTGAGCCTTTTTGTTTATTTCCTGTTGGGTAAGGTATTCTTCTAGTCTTTGCAAGCCTTCCTGGGAAGACAGATCAATAAAACATCCCAGAAACTCCCAGTATTCAACCCAGGGGTACCCCAGCTCATGAGCTAGCTCCCTGTAAGAAATAAAACACAATTAACCAGTTGAGAAAACAGGAAAAAAACAAAAAACAAACAAACAAAAAAAAACTGAGTACACAGAAAATAGCACTTAATCTTTGAAGTACCAAAACTCTAATTTTGAGTATCTTATTTTACCCTAAACTTGAGACATTTTCTAGCGCTCCCCTATTGGTAAGACCCTGCCATGTCCTTTGAGGAGCGACTCTATGATATATCATTAAATGACTTTCACTCATGGAAGCCTAGTGTACACCCACTCATACCAACTTCACAGCAAAAAGTGACATGCAAAGCCTAATACACGTCCTTGTTTTGGCAAAGTCTGTGGCAGGGTCAAACTGGCACATACTTTGAAAAAAGGTTCTAACAGCTCCTAGTAAATCCATCTGGGAACTGTTAACATTTCAGTATTCACAGTTAATATTTTTCTATCATCTATCCACAACCACACAGCACACTTTGCTCAGCTGATCAGTCATGGTCCAGTAAATACCTTCCCACTCTCTCCATGCCTCGTTCTGGGTCAGACTTTCTGATGTTGTGGAAGAAGCCTGCTTTCTTTCGAGGTGGAGTTTTCCATTGCTTTCGAAAATCTTCAGCCTAAAAAAAAAAAAAATGTGGAAGACAGGCTGTTTCATGCAGCTCACCTGAGACTCAGAACCGACACTACAGACTCAATGGCTTTCTACCACTTTACAGATTCTGCAGGCATTTCTACTATATAGCCAAGAGGGAGCATGACCTCACTGGATCAGGGGAAGGAGGGTTGGTTGTGTGACTTTTCCTAAGTAGATGTTTGTTTACAACTATCCAGGAACAATGATACAAGGGAGAGGTGCCTTTTTGTACTGGCCCATGTTGAGGGTCAGATCTGGCCCAGGATGGCCCAAGTATGAGGCCTCATCCTAAGAACAACAGGTATTGTCTACCTCCACCCTCCACCTCACTGGTACATGTCCCATTTCCCCTACATATACATACATACATACATACATACATACATACATACATACATACATACGTGTGTGTATGTGTGTATATTGTGTATATATATATATATATATATATATATATATATATATGAAGCTGACATCAATCTGTCATGAATAATCCTTACTGGAATTGTATGTTTACTGTAGCTCATTTATGAGACTAACACATCACCTACTACACTAAGAAGGCATAGAATGAAGCTTTAATCCAACTGTCTGACATCCCCTACCATGCTAAGAAGGCATAGAACACAGCTCTAATCCCAACAGTCTGACATCATTTGGAACGGTTCCATTCTTGTGAATTATTTAGAAAGAAAGTTGTTTTGTGATAAGGTCTGACTATATGTATAACCCAGGCTGGTTTTCAAAGTGTGGTACTCCTGCCTCAGTCTCCCAAGAAGCTGGGATTATAACCTGTGCCACCATAACCAGTTTATTTAGAGTTTTAAATAATAGTTTATACATTGTCAGTGAGGTACTTCACTGGAGAAAGCCATCAATTGTCAATTTGGCATATAAGAATGTATAATCTGTGATCCAGAAACTCCATCATTATAAACTTCCTGACCATCTCATGTGTGAACAGAGCTCAACTGGCTGTGGCCTCAAAGAAGGACAGGTATATCATAGGAACTCAGGAACACGAAGGAAGGGGGAGAAGTTCCAAGTGTAGGAGCCTCAGTCTGGAATTTGAATTTGTAAATGTGGAGCTCCCCAAGTCACAACAGACTGGTAAGGGACAAAAAGGGGCTTGCCCAGGAAAACACTACTATGTTAGGAGACCTGGGCTTCCAACACACCTTTCCTGGCTACATCATCAACAACAAAAAACACTCTAAGTCCTCCTTATCACTTCATCAGAGGTAGTCTCAGATAAAGATGGCCTTAGCCTTCCACGAGTTGATCTCCAAAACTAAAACAAAACAACAGGCTGGAGCACCAAACCCTAAAATGTAGAGATAGCCAGGACAGTTCCCCAAACTTTCTTCCCTGACCACTCACCTTGGATGGACTTATAGGCCCCACGAAAGCTCTTAGTGTCATCACAGGATCTCTGGGGCTACTTCTACAGTGGTCAGCATTAGAGGCTTCAGCTCTCTGGTCTGAGGACCACAGCTCCCCAATTACAGGAGAAGAAGTGTCTTCTGCTCTCAGAAGTGGCACATAGTAGTGACCTGAAGAGGAGATAAATGTCAGCCACAAGCTTCTACTTGTATGGTCTGAGTGTGGGTCTGGGGGAACAACAAGGCAAACAAAGACAGAAGAGACTAGGTAATACTACAGGTTTAGGGGCCAAGACCAATTTGTGCCAGCCACTACTTAGCCTCATCTCCATTCTCTACTAAAACAGGTTTTTGTTTTTTGATTATTCCCCTGATCCTTGTTTTCACAATGGAGATGATGATACATCTTGCAAGGCTTTGAGATTACTAATGAAGATGCATACTTAATGGTATTCAAGTTCTTACTTCTACATGAGCCGCCAAGAGTACATGTTCGTAAAAAGAACTATGAGCAAACAAATAGGTCAGTAAGATTCAGACCCATCCCATATTGCCTCTAATCAATGTTCAATTTCCTATTTTGTTCAATGATTTACCAATGTTATTTTGCCAAGACTTCAAATCTAGAAGGCATCATGTAATTCTTTAAAAATTATCCAATCTGTCACTACTTTTAGACAACCCTACTTTGTGGTAAAACTTCTGGAGTCAAACTATCTTTTCTTTCTCCTACTGTTATCCTAAGTCTTCACCTCTCTTACCACAAAAAAATAACTTTTCTGTGTATCCATCTATAAAATATACCATTGAATTCTTGTCCTGAAACACACTGAATATCAAAAAACAAAAAACATTTAACAACAGCAGAAGTAAGGAGAAAAGGGGCAAGAAGCAGACACCCAAGGAAGATAGAAGTCTGGAGCCAGGAGTCTGATTAGGACAAAGAAGGAGCTTAGTACACAGAGGTCACAATTCCTTCCGCCCTGATTCAGTTTCTCATGTGTAGAAGAGGTTAAGAGATGTGCTGGAATATCAGCCTGTCATGCTGCTCACAATTACCGGGAAATTTTTTATTTCAAGAGCTTATAATAGCTTTTATATCTTTATTTTTCTACTTAAAAGAATGTTAACATAGAACATAGTAAAAATCACAGCATTAAAATATATCTAACATTTCTTACTTTGCCTAGCATGCATGATGAGGCCCCAGGTTTAATCCTGAGCATTTCCTAAAATTGGGTGTGGTGGTTTATGCCTACCAGTTCTTGGGAGGCCAAGGGAAGAAGAATAGAAATCAAGGTCATCCTGAGTTTAGTGAGTTTGAGACCAGCTTGGTGGGCTACATGAGATACTATATCAAAAAACCAAAGTAGGTAATAGAGATAGAAATCAGCAGTTAAGAGAATTTGCTGCTTTGGCAGAGTACAAGGGTTTGGTTCCCAGTATCTACACAAAGACTCTCAACTGTCTAGTTCCAGTTGCACTGAGTTCAACACCACCTTCTACTCTCTGTGGGCACCAGACAACTGATAAAGTGTGTGCGCGTGCATACACACGTGTACAACAAACACAAACACACAACACACACACACACACACACACACACACACACACACTCATGAACATAAAATAAAAACAATTTTTTAAAAACAGGGAAATGGCTGGGTATGGTGGCATAGGCCTTTAATCCCAGCACTCTGGAGGCAGAAACAGGCTGATCTCTGTGAGTTTGAGGTCAGCCTGGTCTACATAGTGAGTTCCAGCACAGCCAGGACTACATAGTGTGACCCTGTCTCAAAACAAACAAACAAAATCAACCAGAGAACTGTATTTATTAACATTTCAATATCTGAAATTGTGACTGATACCACATACCTATGAGATGAGATTTTTGTAAGTGACAGATTTCTACCTGCTTCCCATTTCATGGATTTTGAAATAATGGTTGTCTTTTAGAAAGGGGGTGAATGGGAAGAGGGGAGGAAGGGGGAACTGTGGTATGTAAAATAGAAAAAGAAAACTTTTAAATAAAAAAATATATAAAAAAATAAATTCATGTATAACCTGCCTACTCATAAAATACGGTTTACTTTTCTTTTGAATATTCAAATCCTTAAATATTTTGGGCTGTGTGTGTGTATAATGCCTAGGGATTTGTATACTAAAACGTCCCAGGAATATACTCTTGCTTGTCTGTAGAGGGCTGTGGATAGACCAAAGTAGAGGTGTCCAGCATGTCTGAGGCCCTGAGTTCAGTCCCCAGCGCTTTGGAAAAAAACACAACACTTTGTCAACAAAACTGGATTTATGCCCTTGGTGGGCTTGTGTCTAGTTTTTTTAACCTATTCATCTCCTTAGGATGTTGTGTATTCCTTTCCTCTATTTATCCAACTGTGGGTCTCTTCTGAATGATGGGGCAGCATGCAGTAATGTAGTCAGTCCCGCAGCATGCTCCTTGAAGCATTAAGTCTAGAATGTGAAAGCTTCCACAAGACAACTCCTGAAGCTCTTGCCTGGGCTTGAATGACCCTCAGCAGGAAACAAGGAAGGTGTGCAAAACATCACAAGGCTGAGTAAGAAAAAGGAACATGGATGCAAAAATACCATGCTTACCCCAGAAAAAAGCTAGGTGACCAGATCTTAGCAGCGATCAAGCTATATGGTCACATGCCAGGTGGCGGTGGTGCATGCCTTTAATCCCAGCACTTGGGAAGCAGAGCCAGGTGGATCTCTGTGAGTTCGAGGCCAGCCTGGTCTACAGAGTGAGAAGATCCAGGACAGGCACCAAAACTACATAGAGAAACCCTGTCTTGAAAAACAAAAATACAAAACAAAACAAAACAAAAAAAGTTATATGATCACAAACAAGAAAAGTCCCACTACAATTAATTACATTTTAAGGTATTTCTGGCAGTTTAGTTTAATTGTGTTCTGTAACACAACTGGAGCTTCCAACAACTACCAGAAGCCCAAGAGACATCTCTGCTACCTCCACCACACAGGAAGAGATCAGAGTACAATTAAAAGTCCAGATAATCTTAGATTGGAAGTTAGTACCAGTTTCTACAAAATGTCAGATATACAGGCTCCACAGACTCTGACATGAGAAAATACCCAGAGACACTGTGTCATGCCATAACCATGGCTATATATACCTAAGAAGGAAAAGAAGGCAAAACAGAGGC
Organism: Peromyscus leucopus; assembly: GCF_004664715.2. Lineage (NCBI taxonomy): Eukaryota > Metazoa > Chordata > Mammalia > Rodentia > Cricetidae > Peromyscus > Peromyscus leucopus. The sequence continues at coordinate 369,712 of NC_051082.1, read as the reverse complement.
GAGAGAGCTACATTTTTACTCAGCAGAAACAACAAACTGGGTAAAGAGACAGAAGGAAAGGTACTTCTGCATCTTCTGAGATGCACTGAAAAACACAGAAGGACAGTCCTCCTGAAATTAACCACTTCCCTGCAGCTGAAACACACATACAAGAAGCATAGAAGCAGCCAGGCAGTGGTGACGCACACCTTTAATCCCAGCACTGGGGAGGCAGAGGCAGGCGGATCTTTGTGAGTTCGAAGCCAGCCTGGTCTACAGAGTGAGTTCCAGGAAAGGCACAAAGCTACACAAAGAAACCCTGTCTCGGAGCATAGAAGGCACAATTAGGAGCTCCTGACCAGAAGAAAGGAAGGGAGAGAAGCGTAACAGGCCCCCAGACTTTAGTACAACTGATGAAGTACCATTCAGGCCATAAAACTCACCACATAGCACCACCTGCCAAAGACCAATTCATCCAAATTTATAGTTCTGGGAGGGTCTCTAAATATACTAACCTTGCCTTTTGGTTCTGTAGTTCTGTATCTGGCCAACTGTACTTGCTAAATGAAGAATGTCAACCAAGGATATGTTTCTTGGTGCTTAAAAGCTCACCCTGAGAAAGGCTTGGGCTACACTGGGATTCCGAACAATCAGTGAAGCTGCCGTCCTGCTAATAAACACTTTCTTTCTTTCTTTTTTTTTTTTTTTTCCTGAGACAGGGTTTCTTTGTGTAGTTTTGGTGCCTGTCCTGGATCTCATTCTTTAGACCAGGCTGGTCTCAAACTCACAGAGAGATCTACCTGGCTCTGCCTCCCGAGTGCTGGGATTAAAGGCGTGCGCCACCGCTGCCCGGCTTAATAAACACTTTCTATTGGCTTAAATCCATGAATGAGTAGTTTTCTCTGGTAGATACCCCACAATTGAAGGAGCAAGGAAAGGAGAGAGGGATGGAGGGGGGAAAAGGGAGGATAAGGGAGAGAAGACAGAGTAGGAGAGAGAGAAAGAGGAGAGCAGAGAGATGGAAAGAGAGAATGAATATAAATGAGTATCGTACCTCCACAGTCCCAGCAGGATAATGGCCCAGACGGGGTCCCCAGTTTTAAAAGGCTGAGCTGAGTTAGATAGCCTCAGAAGGGCAGAGGAGGGAGGCAGACCCAAAATACACCTTCTTAGAAACAAACTAAAAACAAAAGCCAAATAACCAACCACAAGGGGCTCTGCGTTTCCGCCCTCTCCCACCAAAAGTGATCAGAGAAACCCGTCTCAAGGATGGGGTGAGTAATTAAGTAAATAGAGAGCCTAAAATTAGAACAAGAATGGGCAGTATGAAATGGAACAAGGAGGTACAGTATTCAGGGAAAAAAAAAAACAATGGATAATTTCAACAGGCTCTGAGGGGAGTTCATAACTACTTTTTCAGAACTTGGGAAAGCAGACAAACCTCTGCTGTACTGTCCCAAGTTCACTCTTACAAAGGGCTTTCCATGCCAGGTATTGAGTCCACAACTCACCCATTAAGTATTCTCTAATCCTTTCTTTCAGTTCTACAGATTTGTTTTTGCTTCTTTCACAAATTACCTATTTAAACAAAACAGACAAATTGAACATTCTAAATATTACTATATTACATTTCCTGTCAAATAAAATCTTTTTAAAGTTTAAATCCAGTAGAATAGGATAGTATCTTTAAATTTTTTATTATTTATTATGTATATAGGTATATGTTTTGTGTGTGTGTGTGTGTGTGTGTGTGTGTGTGTGTGTGTGATGTAAGTATAGATGCCCCAGAGGTCAGAAGAGGGTGTTGGTTTCTCTGGAGCTGGAGTTGCAGGTAGCAGTGAGTCATCCAACCTGGGTGCTGGGAATGGAGAACTCCAGTCTTCTGTAAGAGCAGTAAGTGTTCTTAACCACTGAACTACCTCTCCAGCCCTAGGATTATCTTCACAGCAAAAATTTCACAAAACTCATACTCAGAAAACCTGTGCTAGGGGGCTAGAGAAATGGCTCAGTGGTTAAGAGCACTGGATGCTCTTTCAGAGAACTTGGGTTCAATTTCCATCAACATGTCTGTAACTCCAATTTCAGGGGATCTGACACTCTCATGGCCTCCACAGGCACAAGGCATGCGTTTGGTATAGACAAATATCCAGGCAAAACACCCACACACATAAAAATAAGCAAACAACAAAAAAGAGAAATGAAAAGAAAACCTGTGTTCAATAGCACAGCCTATTCTATAAAAATCACTATAAAAGCCCATTGGAACAGGGCAAGAAAACACTCTAGCAACATGGTAAACTTTATCTTTACACAACTTTTGTTTCCCATTTTCTGCAAGAAAAAAACCTTAAAAGTATAAATATCAAGTTTAATAAAAAGTATATCAAGTATATATATATATACACATATACATATATATACACATACATACATATATATAATATCAAGTATAAATATAAACACACATGGACATGCTGACAGTTTCTCAGCTGGAGTTTTACAGTATGAAAGTACACCCTCTCTATATAAATTTTTGCTGTTGGATATCTGAACGCAAATAGAGCTACTACATCATATAGAATTTGTGGCTACTAGAATCAACTTTCTGAACCACTGGGTAATTACAACACTAATAATATAGAAAAGCAATTACTTTCAAATAAAAAATAACAACAAGAAACCCCATAAATTACCACCTTGTGAAAGAACTAAAATTGTGGGCTCAGTTGCAGAGGGCTTGCCTTGTTGCATATTGAGACCCTAGGTGCTGTTCCTAACATTGCATATATACACACACAATAGTCATGAGTTTTAGGTTGGTTATCAGAAAATTGTTTTATAAAAATACAGATTAAAAAAACTATTTTTCGGGCTGGAGAGATGACTCAGCGGTTAAGAGCACTGACTGCTCTTCCAGAGGTCCTGAGTTCAATTCCCAGCAACGACATGGTGGCTCACAACCATCTGTAATGAGATCTGGCGCCCTCTTCTGGCCTGCAGGCAAACATGCTGTATACGTAATAAATAAATAAATCTTTAAAAAAAAAAAAAGATATTTTAAAAAAAAAACAAAACTATTTTTCTGTAAATTTTTTAATTTTTTTTTTTTTATTTTTGTTCCCTTCCACTCCTTAATACCAGGCCTTATGCATGTCAGGGAAGTTTTCCACCGACTGGGGTACATGAGTGTTACAAAATGTAGTAATAGCTAAGGGGCCTGAGACTAAGGAAGACACTCTCACCAGACGAGTGTAGTAGATCTCGGTCAGTCAGCAGCATCTAACGTTTGGTCCTTAAATTAGCATTTCAGTTCTTATTAGAGCTAGGTCTGTCTTTATATCACAAGCACATGATGCAATGTAGCACATTTTGTTCTATTGCTAAGGAACAAAAAAGGCTTGCTTCACTAGGCATGGATGCAGCAGTATGTATAACAGCTTCCTATCTGTTATACAATGAGTTGAACACATCAGCTGCTTTCAGCCTTATAGTCATCATCACTACTACCACTATAACCATCATTCCTTACCACCTATAGCCATCATTATGACTACCACCCCTGCCTTCTTTTGAACTTGGTTGGCTAATGTGTTTAGAAGGAACATGGTAAGACTAAGTTGCTCAGAACACTGATGGCCAGTTTCGGTAAAATCAGCAAGACTAGGTTAGCTCATTCCTTCTTGGCTCTATAGATACGCTGCTTTCACAGAGTACATCATGCTCAGCAGCCAGCATTCTAAATATACCCACAACGTAAACACAACTCAGTTACTTGTGATTTCACTAGCTACAATCACAGAATACAAATTTATATATTTTCATTTTTAACAAAAGACAGTAATTGCAATTTAAAAGTTACTTACGTCTTCAGGTGTTTTACCACATTTATTCTTTGGATTTTTCACAATCAAAGGGTGTGAAGAAAGCACATTAACTACATCCACATTCCCAAATTTACAAGCAAAATGCAATGGTGTATCAAAGCCCTAGAAAAGGTAGAGAAGAAGCACAATTGCTTAGTCAAACTATTAACATGGTTGCTCCACAGTGAAAGTAGGTATTTATTTTAAAAAGTGCTTCTCAATCTTCCTAATGCTGTAACCCTTTAATATAGTTCCTCATGTTGTGGTGACCCCCAACCATAAAATTATTTTTGTTGCTACTTCATAACTGTACTTTTGCTACTGTTATGAATCATAATGTAAATATTTGTGTTTTCTGATAGTTTTAGGTGACTCTGGGGTCAAGACCACAGGTGGAGAACCACTGATTTAAAACAAAACCACAAAGCTGGATACCAAGCTTGATGGCCCGAGTTCAATCCCCAGGTGGAGAAAGGGAACTGTTTCCTGTGACATCCACATGCCAAGGGCCCCTTCTCACCAGTGACCCCCCCCTGCTCCCCCTAAATAAATAAATATGTAATAAAAAATGTGCTTTGAGCCAGGGTCTCACCATGTAGTCCTAGCTAGCCTAGAATTCCCTATGTAGACCACACTGGCCCTCAAACTCAGATCCTGCCTGCCTCTGCCACCTGAGTGCTGGAATTAAAGGTATGAGCAACCTTATCTAGCAATAAAAAAAAATTTAACAAAAAAAATTAAAAAGCCTCAGGCCTATGTGACAACACTTGACAAGTGAAGGCAGAAGAATCTGTAATTGAAGGTCACTCTTTGTTATATAGTTAGTTTGCAGCCAGCCTGGATTACATAAAATCCTGTCTAAAAAAAAACACAAAAAAAAACCAAACCATTGTTTTTATAGTTGGCAAAAGTACTAGGCATGCTAGCATATAGTCATTGTATGCCAGGCCCTGAGCCTGGCACAGTAATATGTCACTATTTATTTGATGTTAAGTGACAGGTCCCAAGGAGGGCATGTAAAATCAAAGGTATGCAGTCAACCTTAACTTTAATAATTTGGGACCCATTATATAGTCATTGAACCAATGCTCTAAAAGTGAGTAAATCAGCTGGGCATGGTGGAACTTGCCTTTATAACTCCAACATTTCAGAAGTCGAAACATAATGGGCAAATGAGGCTTATGGCTGATGTCTAAGGTGAGGGTAATATTTTGTGACTAAGCCCTGATTCTGTGGGATCTCACTCAGTACCACCAGAACTGGGGTAGAGACCATCCAGCTGGAGTCTCCTACACAATTCTGGTATCAGATGTGTTTGAGAATATGGTGGGAGAAATTTGACTTTATTTATTTATTCTTATAGTTGTTTTTAAATCTATTTCTGTAATTTTGCTTAGGTGACTATCTCTTTAGTTTCTCAATTTACTTCTTCTATCTTAAGTTATCTTTAATTTCACCAGGGCCATGGTGGTGCATGCCTTTAATTCCAGCACTCAGGAGGCAGAGCCAGGCAGATCTCTGTGAGTTTGAGGCCAGTCTGGCCTACGGAGTGAGATCCAGGACAGGCACCAAAACTACACAGAGAAACCCTGTCTCGAAAAACAAAAACAAACAAATAAAAAAGTTATCTTTAATTTCCTTTCCTATTTATTGTTTGAGACACAGGTTGTATTTTTGCTGTTACTGGACTCAACTTCTAAGTCCCTGGATAATTATAACAGTAATATGTTAGAAACAACAGAAAAGCAGTAACTTTCAAATAAAAACAAAATAAGAACAGCAACAAAAACTCCCATAAATTACCACCTTGTGAAAGAAACAAGTTGTGGGCTCAGTGGTAGAGAGCTTGCCTAGCATATTTGAGACACTAGATTCTGTTTCCAGCATTGTGTATATGCACACACAGGAGTCTTAGGCTGGCTACCAGAAATCACTTAAAAATACACATCAAACTGAATTTTTCTGTTGTAAAAATTTCCTCCTATCTTTCTTCTCATTTTGTAAACCAAGTTGGCCTCGAAATTACAATTCTCCTGCCTCTGCCTCTCTAGTGCTTTCTTTTATTCTTCCCCTGTTTTCCTAAACTCCTAGATTTCTGAGAGATTAGTTCTTGGTTCTAACCTATCATTGCATTCTCCTTCATATAAACAAATTCCTGTGTCTCAAATCCTTACTGAAGACTTACACAACTAAAAGATGCCTTTGAAAATTAAAAAAAAATCTTTTATTTTAAAATTTTACTTACTTATTTAATGCATACCCTGTGTGCACAGGTGCCTATAGAGCTCAGCAGATAACCTGTAGGATTCTTTCCTTTTACCTTACAGGTCCCAGGGGTTAGACTAAGGCTGTAGGTCTGCAGGCACAAGCTCCTTTCCCTGTTGAACCATCTCACTAGTCAAGTTTTTTTTTTTTTTTTTCTTTAGTGGTGCTAGGGATCAAACAAAACCTTACACATGCTAGGTAAACACTCTTAACAAACCTTTTTGGCATTCTTTCTAATGACAGCCTAGTTGACACCTTTCTTGAAAGAACCCAGGCCACCTCCTAGAGTACTCCACCTACCTACATTCTGACTGTAAGTCTGGCTGATAGCAGCCAGAGGCTCTTTCACTCTCTACCTATGGGATCTCTTAATTGAGTGTTACTTTCATAACCACAAATTTCTTGGATTTTTGTTGTTATTTTAATTATTTTATGTGTGGGTGGGTGTTTTGCCTGCAATTATGTCTGTGCACAACCTGTGTCATGTATTCCTGGTGCCCAGGGAAGTCAGATCCCATGGAACCAGAGTTACAAATGTTCATAAACTGCCATATAGATGCTGGGAATTGAACCCAGGTCCTCTAGAGAACAGCCAATGCTCTCAACTTCAGAACCATGTGTTGGTTTATTTTTATTTATTTATTTATTTATTTGGTTTTCCAAGACAGGGTTTCTCTGTGTAGCTTTGCGCCTTTCCTGGAACTTGCTTTGTAGACCAGGCTGGCCTCAAACTCAAAGATCTGCCTGCCTCTGCCTCCTGAGTGCTGAGATTAAAGGTGTGCACCACCACCCAGCAAGGTTTGTTTTAATATACAGTCTCATATAGCACAAACTAGCCTAAAACTCACTGTGTAGTCAAAGACGACCTTAAACCTCTAATCCTCTTGCTTTCATTTCCCAAGTGCTAAAATTACAGGCACATACCACCAGTTTTCTATGCTGCTGGTGACCTAACTAGGACTAGCAGGCACTCTACCTCTTGAGCTACATGCCCCTCCCACCCGCAGCCCCCTTGTATAATAGTTTCCTCCGAGATAGAAACATTCCACCTACAGGGAAGCTCTTTTAAACAGGAAGGCAAACTCAAAATAGCGTTAGGAAGTCCCTGAAACTGACCAGATTCCTTAGGCTCCTTACTGCTGGAGTAAACAATAAAAGCAGAGAGTAGCCCTCAGACTGAAGGAAGCTGAGCACAAAGAAAACTCGGAGACAGATCATGTGGTGGTTTGAGTAAGAATGGTCCCTCAAAAGTGCATAGATTTGAATACTTGGTCACCAGGGAGAGGCATTCACTATTAGGAGGTGTGGCCATGCTGGAGTAAGTATGGCCTTGATGTTACTAGGGGTGGGATTTGGGGTTTCAGTAGCCCTAGCCAGGCCTATCAGCTCTCTCTCTTCCTGCTGGTTGTGGATGGAGATGTAGAACTCTCAAGCTATTTCTCCAGCACCACGTCTGCCCATAAGCTGCCATGTTCCCTGCCATGATGACAATGGACTAAACCTCTGAACTGTAAGCAAGCACCAATTAAGTGCTTTCCTTTATATGTGTTGCTATGGTCATGGTGTCTCTTCACAGCAATAGAATACTAGGACAGAAGTTCGTAACATGGACTGGGGTATTGCTGTGATAGGCCTGACCAACCCCCCTCCACTCCCCCAAGACAGAGTTTCTCTGAGTAGCCTTGGCTTTCAAGGCACCCACTCTGTAGACCAGGCTGGCCTTAAACGCAAGAGATTCTTCTTCCTCCACCTTCCAAGTGCTGGGGTTAAAGGCATGTACCATCATCACCCCTGACCAAGCTTTGTTTGGGCACTTTTAAGCTTAAATGGGCCATCCTAGTCAGGAGCATGGACAACAGTGTTGCTGAGGGTGATTTGAACTGTGAGGGCCCAGCTCAGGAAGTTTCTGAGGGGAAGAAAATTATATATGGCCCAGAAACCATTCTTGTAATATTTTGGCAAAAATGTGGCTGCTTTTTGCCCTTGTCCAAAAAATCTGCCTGAAGAGTTTTGGATTAATGACATTGGCAGAGAAGATTTCAGGGCAGCCTAGTTGACTCTGTTGTGTTATTAATGGTGACTCTTATGCAGATCTATAATGAAAAAGAATTAAATTGATTGAGGAAAACTACAAAATATACCGTTTGAGGAGAAATGGAGCACCAAGAAGTGTAACAGAGCTAAGTCCAGCGTGCAAGGAGATAAAAAGTTTAAAGAAAAGCCTGATCCTAAATGGACTAAAGGGAGTGGTGACCTCACAGAAAGACCCCACCCAACTAAGCTTCCAACTTGTGAAAAAGAATTAAAGAAAAACTTTAATCCCTGCACTCTGGAGGCAGAGGCAAATGGATCTCTGGGTTTGAGGCCAGCCTGGTATACCGAATGAGTTCCAGGAGAGCCAACCGTAGGCAGAGAAGGAAACCATCAAAAACAGAAAGCTGGTGGAAATGTATTTGAACTAGGAGGCCATGTCTCATCCTAGCAAGCAGAAGAACCTGGCAGCTTTGACCATGTGTTCTGGCTTTAGAGTCAGGGATGTAAGAAAGGAGTTGTGGAATCTCCCTCCATGGCTAAACTGCTAAGGTCAGGCAGATGTCAGGGGTATCCCTGCATGGAGACCTAAGAAGCTATTGTGTGAAGCTATGAAGGTGAAGCCTGGATTGCTTTGGAAACCATAAGATGTTGGAGATACCAACCTGTGGGATACCTGTCAAGGAAAGCTGCAGCCCAGGTTCGACCAGCCCAAGAAAGAGAAGTTTGTTACAGTCAACAAAACTTAATGGAGCTGGACATCTGAGGAGCACTTTGACATCAGACATGGAGATGCAGAATTTGGAGTTTGCCCTGCTGGTTTCTGGTCTTGTTTCAATCCAGTATTTCCTCTCTATGCTCCCTTTCCTCCCTTTTGGAATGGTAATGTATATTTTGTGTATGTTGGAAGTATGTGATCTGCTTTTTGTTTTTTATTTTACAGAGATTACAGTTAAGCGATAGCCCTGAGTCTCCAAAAAGACTTTGAACTTTGGACTTTTAAACAGTGTTGAGAATGTTATAAGCTATGGGGATTTTTGAAATTGGACTAAATGAATTTTTGCATTATGATATGGCTACAAGTCTATGGGGGCCAGGGAGTGATATGTGGTTTGAATAGGAATGGCTCCCTATATATAAGAGTTGCCATGGTCATGGTGTCTCTTCACAGCAATAGAAAATTAGGACAGACCAGCTGCCTGGAAAAAGCAGAAACCAACAGAGCTGCCTGGAAGAAGTTTAGATTACAGAGGTACCCGGTAAGGGTACTTTCTAACCTGTTGAGTTGCCTGCAGGCTGTGCAGTGTGCTCCAGGTTCCCAGCTTTGTGAGCTATCAGTTATGTTAGAGTGGTCCTTGGTGATGTAACTGTCTTTGAGTCATTTCTGCTCCTGTAAGTAACCTCTTACCTATATACCTATAAGCAACCCTAATAAAACTCATTGGTGGAGTTGGGTATTTAGCTCAGTGGTAGAGCACCTGCTAGACAAGCAAGGCCCTGGGTTTGGTCCTCAGCTCTCAAAACAAAACAAAACAAAGCAAAAAAAAGAAAAAGAAAAAAAACACTCATTGGTTCACCAAGTTGGACTCTGGTGGTATCTGTACTTTGGTCTGTCATGAGTTCGCTAGCTGGAGTTCCCAATATGTGTGTTGCATCTCCCGAAGAAATGTTTTGTTGTGTAATACCTCCATAACCATCTTTCTCTCTAAGTCAATAAGCATTTGTGTCTTCCTAATATTCCACAAGCCTTGCACACTGATGTAGCATAGAGAAATAAGAAATACTCCTACATATCAGGAACCAAAACCTCTAGCGGACAGTCTAATGAGGGATGCTCACCACTTTGTCTGGAGTATTCAGATACAGGTCAACAATGTAGAGGATGCGCTTCTTCAGCATGTCCATTTTATCATCTGGGTACATCAGACGCATAAACTCAGGGTTCTCCAGAGTCTCTAACATCATCTGGCACATAGAAGCCTGATTCTCCTTGGCAGCAACATGCATGACATTGTACCTACATCCCTCCTAAAAGAAAGGATGAATTTTGTGTTTGTTAAAACACTGAGCTTCATGTTTGTTAAAACACAGGGTCACTGGTCAGGAACAGTGACTAGGAGTGATGCTGAAGGCATACTTACTTGTACAATCGTTGGGTTGTCCCCAGAACCAATTAGATATCGGGGATTATTCCAGATAAGATCAGAAAAGGTGTCTTCTTCCCCTTTCTCAACAGCTTTCCGAAGCTTGGCAGTGAGGTCCTGTGTACGGGGATTTTTATAACTGTTTGCTCGTTCTTTGTTTACTGATTCTGATTCAGCCAGGCACAAACCATCTGCTATTAAGAGACAGAATTGAAGAACACCATCTCACAAATATTTTCTTCTCACTTAGTCCGCTGTGGTGAAAGGCTTTAGGAGCTCTTGGGAGTGATGGGTAAGAAATGACAATGGTACAGAGCATACCACAGTACTAATGCAGTGCTGAGCTCAATTAGATGGCTGAAGATTGATTGAAGACTGAAATTAAGACATCATTTTGTGTGCTTTTTTTTTTGAAACAGGGTCAAAATGTGTAGCTCAGGCTGGCTCCAAACTCAAAGAGCACATCCGCCTACATGTGCTTCCCAAGTGCTGGCAGTAAGAACATACACACACTACCATGCCTAGCCATTTAGTGTACTTTGAAGATATGTCAAGAAACTGAGTGTGGTGGTTCAAACCTAGAATCCTAGTATTCAGGGGGTTGAGACAGAAGGACTGCAAGTTCAAGGTCAGCTTGGCTTGACATGATTATTAAGACTTTTTCTCAAAAACCTAAAAATGTCAATTCTGTTAAGTGGACAAGAGATTAGCAGCAACTACAATTCTTAGAGAAAAAAAAAAAAGAGTTCTACTCATAGCTTCTAAAGGTTTAATCAAAACCTGATAGCTTCTTGAAAAAATTTCCTGCATGGGCACTTTCCCAAGCTGGAAGGAGAGACACCTAAGTAAAGGAAGAGTAGAGGGCAGTAAACAGGTCCTCAAATGAAAGACAGCAGTCCACCTTAAACAACTGCAGGGAGAGGGATGTGAATCATGGTCAAGCCTCTCCAAATGGGCTTCTGGCTCTGAGTCATATAGTGGGGGTAGATTTCTAGCTCTCACAGGGAGACTGATTCTTGCAGATCCTACAAGTAGGTGTACCTTCAGGTGGAAACACAGATTGTTGTCAGCATCAAAATATCCACACTCAAACAAGCAACAGCTAGAGCCACAAGAAGACAGAAGGTGTTCCCTTTGCTGCTTCTGTAGTCCACATGCTAAGATTCGGCTCATCAGCTTCAGGGCCTACTAGAACCAGACTCCATTCACCTTTATGTCCTCAAACCTTCCCAGGGCAGCTCCCTAGTCCTTTTCTCTTTTGTTGGTCCACTGTAGGGCCCCTCAGCTCTCCACCTCCTCCTACACCAGATTTATCTCACAGATGAAGAAATATCAAAGAAAGAGAATAATAGTGTTAAATAATAGTAATGACAAGAAGTTCGGCATGGCTTACCTTTCAACCCATCACTGCCAAAGACTGGCACTGCCTTCACAGGAGACAGTAAAGACGAAGTTTTGTTAGGAGAAGGGAAATAATCACATACTCCTCTAGCAAATTTCTCAGCATCTTCTCTTGTTGTAAAAGCTTTAAACCGGGACCCTTTGATCAATTTGACAGCTTGCAATGCTTCCTTTTTATCTTCATAAACATGGATCCTTTCTGGGTATGAAAGTAACAAGGGAAAATTAAGAGATGAATAGTTTGAACACTGTATTAATTGTATCCAGAGTTCAACAGTCAATTTAAATTTGTTAACAAATCTCTTGGTTTCACCTTCATGTTCCCAGTTCAGATTTTCAATCTTTTATAAGAAATACCTTTTAGGATTAAAAAAAAGTTGTATGTATGAGTGTGTATTTTTGTGACTGTATGCATATAATGTATGAGTATCCTTGGAGGCCTAAAGAGGATCAGATCCCCTGGACCTGGTATTATAGGTAGGTTATGAACCACCTAACATGTGAGCTGGGATAAGTCCTCTTAATCACTGAGCCATCTTTCTACCCACTCCCCATATTTTATCCCTTTTTTGTTTTTCGAGACAGGGCTTCTCTGTGTAGCTTTGGAGCCTGTCCTGGAACTCACTCTGTAGACCAGGCTGGCCTTGAGCTCACAGAAATCCACTTGCCTCCCCCCCCCCCACCCAGTACTGAGATTAAAGGCGTGTGCTACCACCGTCCAGCCCCATTTTTATCTTAAAGAGGTCCTGGGCTATCCAAGAGAATCAAATGAATACACTGACAATGTATGTGTGTACATATATATAAGCAATGATACCATATATACCTGCATGTTAACTTCATATTCCAAGATACAATAATTTACTAAAAATTTTAAATGGATTAAATAAAGATCTAAGTAAAAGTAATTCAAAACTAAATTAATATTCTTGAACTGGATATAATAATAGCTTATACCTCTTATCCTAAGAGTCATAAGGAAAAGTCAGAGCTGTTGAGTTGAAGCCCACCTTAGGCTATACAGCAAGATCCAGGCTAGTCCAAGTACACAATATAATCCTGACTAAAATAAAATAAAATTGCAATTCTTTTCTTTCTTTCATTCTTTTTTGGGGATAGGGTTTCATGTAGCCCAGGCTAGCATCCACTCAAGTGCTGGGGTTAAGAGTTACAAGCCACCACATCAGGTTTTATGGTGCTAGGGACTGAACACAGGGCTCCATGAATAATAATAGCAAAATGCTCTACCAATGAAAACAGACCTCTAGCCCCAAAATATGACTCCTTGAGATTGAAAATTATTTATACACTTATTAACCCAAAAGCTGTTCAGGTTGTAATGAATTTAAGAGGGGGAGGGAAAGCTGGGCAGTGGTCGCACATGCCTTTAGTCCCAGCACTTGGGACACAGAGGCAGTGGATCTCTGAGTTCCAAGACCAGCCTGATTTACAGAGCTAGTGCCAGGACAGCCAAGTCTACACAGAGAAACTCTATCTCGAAAAACAAACAAGAACCAGGCAGTGGTGGCAAACGCCTTTAGTCCTAGCACTCTGGAGGCAGAGCCAGGTGAATCTCTGTGAGTTCGAGGCCAGCCTGGGCTACCAAGTGAGTTCCAGGAAAGGCGCAAAGCTACATAGAGAAACCCTGTCTCAAAAAACCAAAAAGGAAAAAAAAGAAAGAAAGAAAGAAAAAAGACAAACAAACAAACAAAAGATATGCACAAGCATAATTTTCCGGGATAGCCAGGGCTACATGGAGAAACTGGGTGGGAGGGCAGGGGGGGGGGGGAGGGAGAGGGAAGACGATTAATCGGTGAAATTACTAACAAATGGAAGTGAGCCAATCATTTCCAAGTCAAATCTATCTGACAAGAGTAATTTCCTAATACCAAAAAAGAAAAAGAGAGACAAGCCCGGCAGCAGCGACAAGCAGAGGCAAGTGCGGCGGCAGCCGGCAGAGACATACAGGCCCAGCGGTGGCCGACTGAGACATACAGGCCCGGCAGCGGCCTGCAGAGGTACACGGCACTGCAGCGGTGGCCAACAGGGACATACAGGCCCAGCGGCGGCCTGCAGAGGTAGACAAGCCCGGCAGCAGCGACAAGCAGAGGCAGGGACGCCTCTAACCCCAACACCCAGGGAAGAAGCTATCTCCGTGGGTCGGAACCAGAACGAATCTGAACACTCCGTCTGAGGACAATCCAGGGTCCAGCTGCTGATTCTGCAAAACCCAACAACTTGGAAGTGTTAGTGAGACTACCCCGCTCAGCTGAAACCCATCTGGGAGAGGATTCAAATGCCTATAGTTTGAAGTCTGAAGAAACAAGATCAGCTGAGGAGTTGACAAATGAACAAAACATGACCTGGGAACACAGAAGAAGGCGATGCCCAGCCACCAAACCAGATCACCAGAATCATAAGTATATACTTCACCGACTGAGATCAGCTGCCCCTGAAGAAACAGCCCAATAGCACCAATTTAACCAAGAACTCCTACTGAACCAAGACTAAAAATTAGAACAAGGGAGGCACTCTCAGACACAGACACCACCTTCACCGAGCAGAGGAAGAGATGAGTAGACGCCAGTGCAAAAATACAAGCAACAACATAAAGACCTATATAGCAACATCAGAACCTAGTGATTCTACACATGCAGGGCCTGAACATACCAAGACAGAAGAAACAGAAGAAATCAACCCTAAAAACGACTTTAAGAAGATGATAGAGGCCCTTAAAGAATAAATAAAACATTCCCTCAAAGAGGAAATAAAAACTTTCCTTAAAGAGGAAATGAAAAACTCCCTTAAGGAAATGGAGAAAAAACGAACAAAAATTGGGAAGAAATCAAAGAAAGCCAAGAAAAAGCAATTAAACAGATGAAAGAAACATTCCAACATCTGAAAAATGAATTCAAGACAATAAAGAAAACACATGCTGAGGGAATGCTGGAAATAGAAATCCTGACTAAACAAACAGGAACTACAGAAACAAGCATTACCAACCGATTGCAAGAGATGGAACAGAGAATCTCTGACACTGAAGACACAATAGATAAAATAGATTCGTCAGTCAAAGAAAACACTAAAGACAAAAAAGTCGTAACACAAAACGTTCAAGAAATTTGGGACACCATGAAAAGACCAAACCTAAGAATAATAGGGATAGAAGAAGGAGAAGAATACCAACTCAAAGGCATAGAAAATATATTCAACAAAATCATAGAAGAAAACTTTCCTAACCTAAAGAAAGAAATACCTATGAAGATACAAGAAGCTTACAGAACACCGAATAGGCTGGATCAAAAAAAAAAAAAAAAATCCCCTTGACACATAATAATCAAAACACTAAACACACAGAACAAAGAAAAAATATTAAGAGCCTCAAAGGAAAAAGACCAAGTAACATATAAAGGCAAACCCATCAGAATAACACCAGACTTCTTAATAGAGACTATGAAAGCTAGAAGATCATGGACAAATCTTATGCAGACACTAAGAGACCACAGATGCCAACCCAGACTACTATACCCAGCAAAACTCTCAATCACCATAGGCGGAGTAAACAAAATATTCCAGGATAAAACCAGATTTAATCAATACCACAAACTCAGCCCTACAGAAAGCACTAGAAGGGAAAATCCAACCCAAAGAAGCTAAACACATCCATGAAAAATCAAGCAATAGATAATCCCACACCAACATACACCAAAGAAGGACAACACAACGCAACCACAAAAAATAACAGGAATTAACAGTCACTGGTCATTAATATCCATCAATATCAATGGTCTCAACTCACCTATAAAAAGACACAGGCTAACAGAATGGATAAGAAAACAGGACCCATCCATCTGCTGCATACAAGAAACACACCTTAACTTCAAAGACAGACACTACCTCTGACTAAAGGGCTGGGAAAAGGCTTTCCAAGCAAATGGACCTAAGAAACAAGGTGGTGTAGCTATCCTAATATCTAATAAAATAGACTTCAAACTAAAATCAATCAAAAGAGATCAGGATGGACATTACATATTTATCATGGGAAAAATCCACCAAGATGAAGTCTCGATTCTAAACATTTATGCTCCAAATACAAAAGCACCCACATTCATAAAAGAAACACTACTAAAGTTTAAAACGCACATCAAACCCCACACATTAGTAGTGGGAGATTTTAACACACCACTCTCACCAAAAGACAGATCTACCAGACTGAAACTTAACAAAGAAATAAAGGACCTAACAGATGTTATGACTCAAATGGACTTAATAGATATCTACAGAACATTCCATCCTAACACAAAAGAATATACCTTCTTCTCAGCACCCCATGGAACCTTCTCAAAAATTGACCACATGCTTGGCCACAAAACAAATCTCAACAGATACAAAAAAATTGGAATAACCTCCTGTATCTTATCGGACCACCATGCCTTAAAGTTAGACCTCAACAACAACAAAAATTATAGAAAACCCACAAACTCGCGGAAACTGAATAATGCCCACCTGAAACATCATTGGGTCAAGGAAGAAATAAAGAAAGAAATTAAAGATTTCCTAGAATTCAATGAAAATGAAAGTACAACATACCCAAACTTATGGGACACTATGAAAGCAGTGGTAAGAGGAAAATTCATAGCTCTAAATGCACACATAAAGAAGATGGAGCAATCCCATACCAATGAATTAACAGCACAACTGAAAGCTCTAGAACAAAAAGAAACAAACTCAACCAGAGAAATAGACACCAGGAAATAATCAAATTGAGGGCTGAAATCAACGAAATAGAGAACAAGAGAACAATACAAAAAAAATCAATGAAACAAAGAGTTGGTTCTTTGAAAAAAAAATCAACAAGATAGACAAACCCCTAGCCAAATTAACCAAAAGGCAAAGAGAGAGCACCCAAATTAACAAAATCAGAAATGAAAAGGGAGACATAACAACAGACAACGAATAAATCCAGAGAATCATCAGATCATACTTCAAAAACCTGTACTCCACAAAAATGGAAAACCAGGAAGAAATGGACAATTTTCTGGATAAATACCACATACCAAAATTAAGTCAAGACCAGATAAACCATTTAAATAGACCAATAACCCCTAAAGAGATAGAAACAGTCATCAAAAGTCTCCCAACCAAAACATGCCCAGGACCAGATGGTTTCAGTGCAGAATTCTACCAGACTTTCAAAGAAGAACTAATACCAATACTCTTCAAAGTGTTCCACACAATAGAAACAGAAGGAACACTACCAAACTCTTTTGATGAGGCTACAATTACCCTGATACCCAAACCACACAATGATGCAACAAAGAAAGAGAACTACAGACCAATATCCCTCATGAACATTGATGCAAAAATACTCAACAAAATATTGGCAAACCGAATCCAAGAATACATCAAAACAATTATTCATCACGACCAAGTAGGATTCATCCCAGGGATGCAAGGATGGTTCAACATACAAAAATCAGTCAATGTAATACACCATATAAACAAACTGAAAGAAAAAAAACACATGATCATCTCCTTAGATGCTGAAAAAGCCTTTGACAAAATCCAACACCCCTTAATAATAAAGGTCTTAGAAAGATCAGGAATACAAGGAACATTTCTAAACATAATAAAAGCAATTTATAGCAAGCCAACAGCAAACATCAAATTAAACGGAGAGAAACTCAAAGCAATACCATTAAATTCAGGAACAAGACAAGGCTGTCCACTCTCCCCATATTTATTCAATATAGTACTAGAAGTTCTAGCTAGAGCAATAAGACAACAAAAGGAGATCAAAGGGATACAAATTGGCAAGGAAGAAGTCAAACTTTCACTATTTGCAGATGATATGATAGTATACATAAGTGACCCCAAAAACTCTACCAGGGAACTCCTACAGCTGATAAACTCCTTCAGTAAAGTGGCAGGATACAAGATCAACTCAAAAAAATCAGTAGCCCTCCTATACACAAATGATAAAAGGGCTGAGAAAGAAGTCAGAGAAATATCACCCTTTACAATAGCCACAAATAATATAAAATACCTTGGGATAACACTAACTAAACAAGTGAAGGACCTTTTTGACAAGAGCTTTAAATCTCTAAGAAAGAAATTGAAGAAGATATCAGAAGATGGAAGGATCTCCCATGCTCATGGATAGGTAGGATTAACATAGTAGAAATGGCAATCTTACCAAAAGCAATCTACAGATTCAACGCAATCCCCATCAAAATCCCAACACAATTCTTCACAGACTTGGAAAGAAAAATACTCAACTTCATATGGAAAAACAAAAGACCCAGGATAGCTAAAAGAATCCTATATGATAAAGCAACCTTTGGAGGCAGCACCATCCCTGACCTCAAACTCTATTATAGAGCAATAGTAATAAAAACAGCTTGGTACTGGTATAAAAACGGACATACGGACCAATGGGATTGAATTGAAGACCCTGACATTAATCCACGCACATATGAACACCTGGTTTTTGACAAAGGAGCCAAAACTATACAATGGAAAAAAGAAAGTATCTTCAACAAATGGTGCTGGCATAACTGGATCGCAATATGTAAGAGATTACAAATAGATCCATATCTGTCACCATGCACAAAACTCAAGTCCAAGTGGATCAAAGACCTGAACATAAATCCAGTTACACTAAACTTAATAGAAAAGAAAGTAGGAAGCACTCTTGAATGCACTGGCACCAGAGACCATTTCCTAAATAAAACACCAACAGCACAGACCCTGAGCACAACAATTAATAAATGGGACCTCTTGAAACTGAGAAGCTTTTGCAGGGCAAAAGACACAGTCAATAAGACAAAAAGACAGCCAACAGAATGGGAAAAGATCTTCACCAACCCCACATCTGACAGAGGATTGATCTCCACAGTATATAAAGAACTCAAGAAACTAGACATCAAAATACTGAACAGTCCAATTAAAAAATGGGCTAAAGAGCTAAACAGAGAATTCACAAAATAAGAACTACAAATGGCTGAAAGACATTTAAAGAAATGCTCAACATCCTTAATCATCAGAGAAATGCAAATCAAAATGACTCTGAGATACCACCTTACACCTGTCAGAATGGCTACGATCAAAAACACCAATGACAGTCAATGTTGGAGAGGATGTGGAGCAAAGGGAACACTCCTCCACTGTTGGTGGGAATGTAAACTTGTACAACCACTGTGGAAATCAGTATGGCGGTTGCTCAGAAAATTAGGAATCGAACTACCTCAAGACCCAGCCATCCCACTCTTGGGCATATACCCAAGGAATGCTGACTCTTACCATAAAGATACATGCTCAGCTATGTTCATAGCAGCACTATTTGTAATAGCCAGAACCTGGAAACAACCTAGATGCCCGTCAATGGAAGAATGGATGAAAAAAATGTGGTACATATACACAATGGAGTACTACTCAGCAGAGAAAAACAATGAAAGCATGAAATTTGCAGGCAAATGGATGGAACTAGAAAAAATCATCCTGAGTGAGGTAACCCAAACCCAGAAAGACAGTCATGGTATGTACTCACTCATAAGTGGATTCTAGATATAAAATAAAGAACAATCAGACCACAACCCATAGAACCATGGAGGCTATATATATAGCATGGAGGTCCCTAGGACGACTGTGGCTTATAATAAATTTCGGTTTTACTCAATTATTGAAAAAAAAAATAGCCAAATGAATGGAAACACATGAACTATGAACCAAAGGCTGAGGGGCCCCCAGCTGGATCAGGCCCTCTGAATAGGTGTGACAGTTGATTGGCTTGATCAGTTTGGGAGGCAACTAGGCAGTGTGACCAAGTCCTGTGCTCATTGCATGAGTTGGCTGTTTGAAACCTGGAGCTTATGCAGGGACATTGGCTCAGTCTGGGAGGAAGGGACTGGACCTGCCTGGATTGAATCTACCAGGTTGATCTCAGTCCTCAGGGGAGGCCTTGCCCTGGAGGAGGTGGGAATGGGGGGTGGGTTGGGGGTAAGGGAAGGGAGTGGGAGGGGGGAGAATAGGGGAACCCGTGGCTGATATGTAGAACTGAATGGTATTGTAAAATAAAATAAAATTAAAAAAAAAAGAAAGAAAGAAAGAAAAAGAAAAGAAAAAGTATCGCTTAGATTTACCAAATTAAAAAAAAAAATCAGAGAGTAACAAGTACAAATACTGAAATTAATCTTGGGCGCTAAGATTATAGTTTCCCAGTCTGTATGAGAGACCCTACACAGCACATTACCATTTCTCACAAGGCCATCCTCATATACTGGACACACTCCATAGTACAGAAGTGGCTCCTTAGCAGCTGTCGCTCCAGCCTTGTGGTTGTCATTCCTGGCAGAGGCACTGAGGGATATTGGGTAGGACTTGGATGTCACAGCTTCATCTTCTGGAGGGTTCAAGCCCACACTGTAACCAAAATCTTTGTCTTCGGAAGAACTGGCCTGCTGAGTTTGTTTCCTTTCCACAGATGCAGGAGTCCTTGGGGTGCCCTGGATAAATGCTGTGGCAGTTACCTCACTGTGATTGGGAAGAGAGGAAGTCAGCAATCCACCTTGCTCTAGTAAAGCCTGAGCTAATTTCTTCTCAAAAATAAATCTTGTTGTTGATGTAATGGGTCCACATTTCAATCCAGCTTTTATAACTTCTTTTCTAAGGTCATCTGGATTCAGGAGCTTTAATCGTGCCAACATGGCATCCATTGTCACTTCACCTAAGTTCAAGAAAGCAGAAATCAACTTGAATCATGGGACAGTAGCTCAGCAAAGCACATGCTTAAGTAGGTGCTCAGTTTCCTCACAGGATCCTACCTTAGATACAATATGTATTCTTATCTTAAAGCTACCCTTTTACCTTTAGTTGTTCAAAGAAGGTTTTTCTCTGCAACTTAACAAACATAAACAGAACTTCATACATTACTAACTTCAATCCTAGTATAATTAATGAAATTCTAAGCCTCAGTTTCTCATCTACAAAATGGATATAATAGATCCACTCTTGGGTTATAATGAAAAGTAGAAAAAATAATGAATACAAATTCTGTCCCACTTGGTCTGACACTGATAAAATATCCATAAATGTCTGCTACAGCCATTGAGCTGTTGAGGAACAAAGGCTCATTAACCTTTATAATGAGTAACAGCACACTGGAAAGTCAGTTAAAATTAGCAAACAGACAAAAAAAAAAACTGTCATATACTCAAGGGCAGCCACCTCTGACATATAAGCCACAACTGCGCTCCAAAGAGCCTCTACTAACAAGACAGATGATGGCCATAGCTCACCAACTGCACTGGAACAGGAAGTATTAGCGCAACCTTTGCAGTCTTAGAAAGATGGATAGATTGACAGAGACATGAGAAATTGAAGTAGGTCTGCAGATTAGATAACAGTGTTCTATCACTGTTCATTTCCTTGTCATACTTGTGGTATGATTATGTAGCACAGAAAATCTAGAGAATCTAAGCTACTAATATATAGAATTTTGTTTTGTTTTTCGAGACAGGTTTTCTCTGTGTAGCTTTGGCGCCTTTACTGGAATTCAGTCTGTAGCCCAGGCTGGCCTCAAACTCAGCGATCCGCCTGGCTCTGCCTCCCAGTGCTGGGATTAAAGGTGTGTGCCACCACTGCCCAGCTAAGACAATACATTTTCAAAGACAGGCATGCTGGCATAGTCTTGTAATCCTAGTACTTATGCTAAGACAGGAAGACCATGAGTTTACGGGCCAGTCTTAGCTACATATAGCAGGAACATTAAACAAGTAAGTTTCATTTCTCTGGGACAAAAGCTTTACGGGTACAGGACAGATAGGTTGAACTTCCTTGAGACACTGCTAGACTAATCTCCAGAGGGGACTATACTGTTAACAGACCACCAACAACAGGGGAGCCATCTTCTCAGTGTGTGTCAACTTTTCGGAATGTGTTTTTTTTTTTTTTTTTTTTTTTTTAAATCTCAGTTAATCTAATAGGTATGCATTGATACCTCACTGCATTGAACTTTTTTTCCCCGACCAGCTGGTAATGTAAAATATCTTTGTACATGAGTTGAACTATTCTGTGTTGTCTTTATAATCCTTTATACACCTAAAATGATTTCAAAATGAAAAACTAAAACTGAAAATAAACTTTTAGTGAAACAAGATGCTGCAAACCCTGGTGTTTTGGCTCTATACCCTTAGCTACATTAGCCACATGCAATGCTCTGCCTCAGTGTTTGGGTGACTTTTATTCACTGACCTCTTGAGTTTTCGATAGTGTTCACAGAGTCAACGGACTAGTGGGCATTATATTCATTAAAGATATCCTTATTGCCTTATGTGTTCCTATTAATGCATGTATGGGTGTATGTGTGTGCATGCAGAAGTCAAAAGTCAATGAATAGCCTCAGGTGTTATTCTTTAGGTACCACTTAATTAATTAATTTTTCAAGTCAGGGTTTCTCTATGTAACAGCTCTGGCTATCCTGGAACTCACTTTGTAGACCAGGCTGGCCTTGAACTCACAGAGATCCACCTGCTTCTGCCTCCCAAGTACTAGGATTAAAGGCATGTCTTGAGGGGACGAGAGAACGTAAAACCCAAAAGACAAGGTGTTAGACCCGTTGTCATGACTCATACATTTCATCTCTCCACAGCTGCGTACAGCCACAGCATTATCTTGACCTTCCTGTTCTGTTTCTTTAGCAAAAATGGAGAAATCAATGACTGCTAAGGAAGGGTTGAGATGTACTTCAACGGTAGAACACTTGCCAATATGTGCCAGACCTCTTGTTTTTCTTCCCAGTACTGCTAAATAATTAAAAAGTGAAGTTGTATATAAGTTCCAAGAGGCAAGTGAAGCCTCAGTCACCCCTAAGATTTTCTTTGGCCCTAGAGTCCTAAGGTGCAGTCAACAGTTTAAAACTTTATCTTTCTTCTAGAATACCTAGGGGAATTACTGTTTATCTTCCACTAAGAACTAGACTCCAAGAGCAAGAAAGTATTAGTGAAACATGACTTCTGATAAACACAAACCTGGTAAGCACTGGATTATAGTTCAGGGAGGTGGAGGGCTGAGAAGAAAAGAGCTAACTAAGCACAGAGGTGTGGGCTTACATCAGGAGTTCCCAAAACAAGCTAAAAAGACCACAGAACCTGTGGAGGGGTCCCAAAATAGCTTGACCACACAGCAGCCATGACAGGTTTAGGGGCCTAGACACAGTTTCTGTGACAGGCTTACTGGCAGGCAACACCCAGATCCAGGAAAGCCT
Organism: Peromyscus leucopus; assembly: GCF_004664715.2. Classification (NCBI taxonomy): domain Eukaryota; kingdom Metazoa; phylum Chordata; class Mammalia; order Rodentia; family Cricetidae; genus Peromyscus; species Peromyscus leucopus. The sequence continues at coordinate 346,766 of NC_051082.1, read as the reverse complement.
TAAGCTGATACCACCCAGGTATCCACCCATTGGTGAGGAAGTACCTGACAACCCAAACATTCCAACCATCAGATAAGGTGCCAGATGTCCTAGAGTCTAGCACACACCTATTTTTTGTTTTACAGACACCCCTAGACAACTGTCAACCAACCAGGGTCCTGGACCCTGGAAATCCCCTCACCCCAACCTCTGCTATGATAAAAACTCGGCCCCACCTGAGCTCAGGGCTCTCTGCTCTCACCGCTGTGTGGGACAGACAGAGGGACCAAGCTCCAGAGCTTGAAATAAAGGCTCTTTGCTTTTACATGTGGGGTTCGGTCTCCGTGGTGGTCTTTTGGGGGTCCCTGTGATCTGGGCATAACAAACCCTACAAAACTGCCAACCCTACAGCGCATCGATGAACTCCGTTGAAGACCTTTCCCCAGAACTGAGACATGCATCAATCACCTCAGCAGCTCTTACATGGATGATGCCAGCAGGTAGTAGGGCTCAATTTTAGCACTGAATGTATTACTCTCAAAAAAAAACACAGTAAGAACTACTATTATTCGTATCCTGCTAATGGCGGGGCGGAAAATAGTAGGTGAATGGAATGACCCGCCCAGTACTGAGAAGTCCCACAGCAGCAGTGACAGAAACGGGAGCAGGTGTGCCATGATTTCACTCCAGACACCAGGCTGCTGCTTAACGCTCACCTCGATCTTAAAGTGACCATCAACCATCCTCCCATCTCTACTCACCCAGACCTGACAGTCCAGTCAAAAGCAAAAAACGAGAACGACATCCCTCCATCTCCCCTGTTCCTAAATCATGGAGTCACGCCTAACTTCACTGTCTCATCCTACCACTATATTTAGTTAAGTTTCACATTCAAACCACTGCCAGAACCAACTTCCTCTTCTCCGACTCCGACTAAGTCCGGCTTTAGACTACTGTTCACCCTTCCCGCAGCCCTTGCAAAGCCGCTCCCTGGCTCAGACGCCCTTCCTCTGTAAGCCCCAGACGCGCCGGGGCAGCCAGGGCTCTGGATCTCACCCACAGTGTCTGGAATGCTCCTACAAAGGAGCAAGTTCCGCGTCTCTGTCAGTCAGAGTCCCGCCAGTGGACTCGGGCCGTGACAGGACCCTCCTGTGTCCACAGGGAGAGCAGTGAGGCTTCTCTCCCACGAACGCGACCTTACCTGGCCGAGGCGCCACGGCTGCGGACGCGCTGGGAGGCGAGGAGGGTGTCCCGCAACGGTTCAGGTCCCGCGGCCGCTTCTCTAGCCGCCGGACCAGCCAGCGCACGGCGATGAGCAGCACGGAGGCACCGAGGAGCTCCCAGGCCAGCGCCGCCCACTCAACCACAGCCAACCGCTGCCACAGCATCGCCACCGCCGACGCCGAGGCCTAGAGCGCGGGCGCCGGAGTTAGAGTCCGCGCCGCGCACGCCTCAGGCCCTCGCTAGGCCGCTCGCTTCGCTGCCGGAGCCGCGCAGGCCTTAGGCCTCCGCCCCGCCGCGGGGTCACAGAAGTTACAGCCTGACAGGAGACGAGGAAGCGGGGTGCGCGTGCAGGCCGGTGTCTTTCGTTTCCCAACGATCAAGCCAGAACGCGTCCAGGAACCCAGCCTCCGGCGGCTTCGGAGGCAACCGGGGTCCTGACTCAAGCGAGACGCCGTCTGGCAGTGGCGCGGGCAGCATGTCGGGGGCCTGAGCCGGGCTCGGCGCTCTGGCTGGGCGCGGCTTGTTGCTCAGTGCCGTGGGCGCTTCGCGGTGAGTTCTCCCCGCGGGTCTGGAGACTGGAGAGCCAAGAGGGGGCACCTGGGCCACCCAGACTGTGGCCAGAGGAGCCGGTCAGAGTCCTTGACAGGTAGGTGCTGGGGCGAAAACGGTGGCCAAGTTCAGAAACCTGCTCTGTAGCCCTGCCAGTGTTGTAAATGGAGCGGTTTCTCTGCAACACAACGGACCCTCCTGGCAAAATGCCGGTGCCGTTCTGACGGATAACGCGAGAGCCTCCCCAGCACTGGGATCAAAGTTGTGCGCCGCCATGACCGGCTGCTAATTGGAATTTCTTGAAGTCCTTTTCTAACCTTTGTTTTTCTTTTTGAGTCTTGCCTAAATACCCTAAACTGGCCTCATGCTGGAGATCTCCCTGCTTGAGCCTGCAGAATGTTGAGGTTTACAAGCATGTGTCACCATAATTTCACTTCTGACTACAAATCACGAGGGCACCGAAGACCATGATAGCCCGTGATGGTGTAGAGGCTTCTCACATGTGCTTTGAATGGCCTTCAGCAAGAAAGGTGTAGGTTTGCTTGTTGGGGGAATTACGAGAAGGCAGAGTGGAAGGTTGAGGCTGGGATGCCTCTTCTATACAAATGTGCATCCTGCTTTACTGCCAATCAGGACTTGATGATAAGACCAATTCTCTATCAGAAAATGGTGGCCCGAGGCATGTCCTAGAAAGCCCTGAGTGGAGGCCTGCAGGTTATGATGCAGAATCAATTTACAAGCTGGACAAGTGTCAGGTGTACACCATTTGGGTCATGTCCTCAGTTAAAGATGTTACTCCTCAAGACAGATTCGGGGAAGCCTGCCGAACTAGATACAAAACAAATACCCAACCAGGTGATTGAGAAATGTTAAGATGAATTTCCAGTGATTTTTTTTTTTAACAGCCCCAGGTTATATAAGGCAAATTTAGATATATTTCAGTTTAGCCGGCATGGTGGTGCACATTCCAACTCTTGGGAAGCAGAAGCAAACAGATCTCTGAGTTCGAGGCCACCCTAGTCTACAGAGTGAGTTCAAGGACAGTCAGGACTACACAGAGAACCCTTGTCTTAAAAACCAAAGTAAACAAAAAATTCAGTTTAATTGTAGACTGAGGCAGATGGGTAAAGTAGTACTAATTCCTTCAAGAAACAAACCCAGCAATATGTCCTAAAGCATCGGAGAGCAACTTTTGATATTTTGTCTTTTGCTTCATTATTGTGTTTATTTAAAAATACTGTTGTTCATTACGACTGGTAGAAGCTGGGCATAGTGGCTAACTCATTTACCTGAAACCCAGGCAGCTGAGGATGATCTTGAGTTCCAGGGCAGCCTTTCTCAAAGACTTACCAGAAGTGTACCGTACTTATGGAGATCCAGCCATATATATACATAGAGAAGAGCCCATGGCAGAGAATTCAGTAGAAAAAATTGGGAACAGCAACAGTGGGGAGCTTGAGATTCTCAGGTGGAGACATGCTAGTTCCATAAAATTAAACTGGGACAAGCAGCAGGCCAGGAATCCTGGGTTAAGGATCATAGCTAGGCCGACAACAGGCTGGCCTAGCAGGTAAAGGAAGGTTTGGACTTATTTTCAGAATGATGAGGCATTAAGTGTTGAGAAAGTATACTTTGATCAGCCTGATGGAGATAGTACAGTTACGAAAAGGTTGACAAAGGGTAGCAGAGTGCATATGAAAATGCATATTTAATGCTCAGAAAGCTTCATGTGAGGTGTGTAAGTCAAGGCTGCCCCTCCATAGAGTTATACTACTGTAAGATATTCATATAGAAGACATAAGACTATTTTACAATGAAGGTAATTCTTGACCCAGATATGTGTAAGGAAAGTCTACAAATCATCTCCTGCAGATACCTATCTGGAAGGAGGATAAAAGATGTTTATCCATGGTTCTACTCAGCTATCCCCATCCTAGGAATGGCTGGAGCTCTGACTCCAGGGGATAAGAAGCACTTCCTTAATCTGGACTGTCAAAACTGCAGCCTAGTAGGTGCCATTTTCAACTCTAACTCTAGTTCAACTATGGAAGAATATAAAAGGCTTGTAAAGGTGGTATAAGTGTCCTCATAGCACATTAGGGAATTCAGCTGTGCCCCTTGTAAAAGTATTATCCTGGCTGTGTTTCCTGCCCGTTTATATCCCCTCATGAAACCCTCACCTGAATATCTAGCTGCTTCCTACCATTTGTTGTATTTGGAGAGGCTAGAGTAGGTAGGTTGGGGAAGACTACAAGGGGTATGCTGCTACAGGGAAGCCTTCATCTTTGCAGGGTAAAGGCTTTCTAGGTGTACCCACATTCCTGTAAGTAACCCCTCACCTGTGCTCTGTAAAGAACCCCAATAAACTCATTGATTCCCCAGAATGAACTTCCATTGTTATTTATATCTTCCCGGGTCCTTCTCCTTTCCCATCTTAATTTTAACTGTGTGGCTTATTAGTAACGCGTAGCTGAAATAGACCTGGGTGATTCGTTGATCAAAAATAAAGGGTGAATAAAAACGACAAGAAATTGCTTAGGATACAAAAATTAACCCAGCAGAGACTAGTCAACTCAAGAGCATTGAGTAGACAGGCCCCCAACATCTCTGCTCCCTGCACATGCTTTTGCATGTGTGCTGCTTCCTTAAGGTGATGATGAATGAAGGCTAATGAAGGTCAACATGCTACTTCGGCTGGTCTAAACACAACAAGGAGTGAATCTTCCTTTCCTATCTCAAGCTCTGGTAGGACACAATTACCTTTTAAAATGGTGTGAAACAACATGAGATTAAAAAAAAAAAAAAAGCTACTCCCAAATATGACAAAATGCTATTACTAAAAAATGAAGCCCCCCCAATGAAATATGAAAACCTTTACCAAAAATAGTTTATTGCATAAAATGTAAGGAATTCCCAAGCACGCTTATATTTTTAAAAAAAGCAAAACAAAAACAAATCAACATGCCTTTTAAAGTTACAGTCTGTTAACTGTAATAACAGTTTTCCCTGGAAAAGAGCCAACATGAAGATTGACTCTTGTAAAGAAATTTTTTATAGAAATGAGAAACTCAAAAATTGAAATTTTGGACCCTCTAAATTGGACATCAAACCAAGGATTCTGTCAGAACCTAAGACTACTATAGAGTAGATTTGGCTAGAATTCCAAACCACTGAGCATGTTAGGGTAAGACTCAGGATATCTCATACCACAGCATTATTCTTTATCATTAGGGTCTATCTCATACCATAGCATTATTCTTAACATTGGGATCCTTGGAAGGCTCTTTTTCTTTTCAAATATGACGGTCCTTTCACTCCCATAATCTTCACCTGTTAATTTTTGTTTCAAGATACATGAAAATACGTTATGGTGAGCCTATAGGCCTATGGCTTTTACAGTATCCAAACACTGGGACAAGTTACATTTTGAAATGGAGAAAGAATTTAACACAAGCTTTCTGATATATAACAGACTACTTTCTGAGAGGGCTGGTCCTGTTCCCTGTACCCCAAACCCAAGTAAACTCAGTCTCACATCTCAAAATCACTGCCTGCTACAACAGTATAAAAACCTAAGATCATGGAATCAATCTGACATGTACAATAAAAAAAAAAAAATTGGAAATCTCATGGCAATTTTTTTTGGACATAAGAGAAATAAGTAATATTATAAATCATGCAAGACAAGGTGTCAGCTATAGGACATGATATAGCATATTTGATATATGCACAAATGTTATGCAATGGTAAGCCTCCCTTAGAAAACAATCCTCCAGTTGCCTACAGTTTTTCATGAGTAAACCTAAAATTCCTATTTTTCATTACACAAGCAACAGTAATTCAAGCTGTATTTACCCAAGAATAAGCTCTGGGAGGTAAAGTACAATGGAGTCCCTTGGAAACAGGAAAAAAGCAAAACCAATCAACTAAACAAACAAATAAAAAAATACCTTAATTGACAGCAAATTTGAAAATTCAACTTCAAGGTGAGTTAAGGGACCCTAAGAGGATGCCATCTCCAATCTAAGAGTCCTCTGAACCACAAATGTGAGAAAAAAACACATTGGTGCACAAAGATGGACAGTGAATGGAGCCAAAACATGCCAGACCCAAGGACCTGCAAGGTAGATAACAAAGCCTAGAGGAAGTGCCATTTCTGAGGGTGTACATGCACATGGGACAGCAAAACAATGGAAGAAATATGTTAAGACATGAAAGCAACTTTCACTTGAGTTCAGAATGAGCTTATCCATTTGAAGACTTTTCCACACAGGAGAAATTAGCTCTGCTGCAGAATAAGCCCAACCCAAGTATTATTTCTTGGTTTTGAAATTTAAAATACAAAATAAATAATGTAAATTACCATCCTTTTCCTAATTTCTAACTTACAGATAAAGAGGGTATATTAATATATAATGAGGTTTTCAATTTTTTTTTTTTTTTTTTTTAAGATTAACCCTGTACAAATGCTATATACATTGTAAAAGTTCCAATACTTACTAGGGAATATTTTTCAAACACCAGACATCATTGTGATTACTTCTACTTTAACCATATCAGTTAATCTCCTAATAGGATATTAGAAGAAAACAACTGATTCCCCACAAAATAGACAAATCCACTAAAAGACACCTACCTGGGCTAATCACTAGTGTTCAGAACTTACTTTTTCAGGCTTTTCTCTCCCTTCTAACTTAATATTTCAGATCATTTTTTTTTTTTTGTTTCACCTTTGTCTTTTTAAATCATGGTTTCATGTAACCAAGCCTCAAACTTGCCATGTAGCTGAAAACTGGTTTTGAACTGATCCTCCTCCTGATTCTACCCAAGTGCTAGGATTACAGTCATGAATTACAAAACCCACCTCATTTTAAATTTTCTTCACAGGCTTTCACAAAGGTTAAAGAACTTAACTCCTTTAGTCAGTATATAAAGTATTAGTATATGATTTGGGAAGCAGATTGCAAAAATCCCATATTTAGCGCCAACTTTAAACAAGGTTTCTGTCTCTGGACCTCCTGTCTTTCAAACCACAGCTGCCCACCTTCTCCTAGGTATTCTGACTCCTAGTAATACCAGTGTTTAATAGAGGTCCAGGGTAGTTCCAGATGACCACACAGACATTCACAGTGCCCCATTAATACCATCTTTGGGACACAATGGATACAGCCTATAACCCACACACAGACTAAGGCTGCCTCCTTTCCTGCTCCTTTCTTCTTCCTGTGCTCTCCAAATGTCAGGTCAGCATTAGGAGACCTTGGAGATCTTCCATCCCCTGCTAGATGCCTGACTGGCCCTGCCTGTTGGTAATTCAAAGTGAGTAGAACCACATAAGGCCACAGACCTGAGAGGTCAATGTTAAGAATTCATGGAGATGCTGGCAGAAAAGACCCTCAGAAATAAAATGACTAAAACAACTCTTTCTGTGCGAGAGTATTTGGTTTTAGGATGCATAGAAAATAAATTATATTTCTTAAAATACATTTTTTTACTGACATCCCTAAAGCTACATGTACACTGTTTCTCAATATTCAAAAGGCAATCAGTTTGACAATTAGGTCTTTAAATAATATAGGTATATAGTTTTTTTTAAAGACTTTCAATATTTATATATACATTCTATATAGGTAGAATAGTTTGAAAAACAAATGGAATAAAAACAAAAGGTGCAAATAAAACTTCATTTCTGTAGGAAAGTAAAGGTCTTAATGAGTACAACAGTAAAGACTTCTAGGTGCTGATGCCTACTGCGCCTACTCTGTAGTGCCTGATAGGAACAGGTTCCTGGCAACACCCTTAAGTCTGTTAGCCACACATAAGATCCTTCCTTCTACAAGAAACTGTTCAGACATTGAGATTTCACCAGTGATCCAAACTCTGATGTTTTAAAGATTTGGTTATTTCACGGGAAAAGCTAGTTGTTTAAAATGACTATTTCTTTAATCCTTGCCTCATTCAGTTATTTTAATCCTCAATAAAAGGTAAAGGGAAATTTAAATCTCACCTCTCCAAAAACAAAAAACAACCAGAAGCACACAATCAAATAAATAATATTAACAAAAGAATATTTCTTCAGCAGTCACAAATACTTGGTGATGAAGACAACAGTAGTCATTGGCCCTGCCCTTCTCTGGGGACATTGTTTTGACTATGTGGTTTTGTGTCTCCCCTGGGGTGGGCATGCTCTGCAGAGGCAGCTTCCACCTGAGCCCATGAGGACAGGGACTCATGCACAGTGATGGTATGCTCCTCCATCTGGCGCTGCAGACTGTCCATTTCCTGCCTGGGGAGATGAGAGAAGACAGAAGAAACCCTAAGTTATACAAGGACCAGACAGAACCACTAACCATACCTCTCTAACAAGCCACAGAGGTGGGCTCACCACCATATGTGGTTCCCTCAAAGACCAATAAATGTGTCACAGACTAGCAAAATCAGCTGGGGTCAAAGAAGGCAAAAAGCTCCTGGCATTTTTCCCCCACTCTGGGCAGAAGCCAGCAAATAATCTAGCATAGGTTTCTGTTTTCTGAGAAGTGCTTCCATCAGAAACATGAGAAAGATATGAAAGCCTGATGCTAATCAAGTTGCTGTCTGGAAACCACCTGAGGCCACTGCCACATGTGACTTCCCCTCATAAGGTCACCTGACAGGGTCCTCTGTGCTGGCCTCTTCTGTCCTAAGCTAGGAGGCTCAGCCTATAGGGGACAGGTATAACACCTGACCTTTTAAGGGCCCACCAAGATAGTTTACTTAGCTATTTTCACCTTACAACACGGACCCTAGAAGCTCTGCCAATAAAAAGCCTTTACTTCATAAGAGCTTCAAAGCCATAGACACCCTACAAACAACAGAAGAGATGCCCCCAGGAAAAACATGACATGTCTAAAGGCTGAAAAAATGGGGCCATAGAAAACAGATCATACTTGAGCTGCTGCAAACAGCTGTTGAGATTCTTGAGGGGTTCCTTGCTCACAGCAGGCGGAGGCCTCAGCAGCTCCTCTAGCAATGAGGCTGGGACAGGACAGTCTGGTATCTTGATGGGTGTTGCAGGGCTGGATGAGTTGGATTCACCTTTTGGCTCTTTCTTCTGTTTGTAAAAGTACATCATTAACCTCTCTACAGCTCTCCTCATCTCCACTATGACAACTGATCCCTCCTCCCCCATGTCCTCCTGCTGAAAAGGAGACTGACTGAATTGCCAGGTTTATAAAGACAGTCTGACAGTAAGTGGGTTAAGAAATACTAGCTGGTTCTGCAATCCTAAGCACAAACCACTTGTGCCCTACCCTCAGGAAAAATAGCTAAACACTGCATCAGAGCTCTCTTGTGTGAGCTTCCCTAAGAAATTAGGCAATATTTAAGTAGATTGTACAAATAAATAAATAAACCTGCCAGGTATTTGAACCCTCCAGCAGGGTTGATAATAGCATGAGGTTCCCACCTGAGCCCATCCTGAAGCCAGTGTCCCACAATGGCAGCACAGCAAGGCTGTGTGCTCATTAATTTAAAATAGTATTACAAGATATGTGTATTCAAGAAGAAAAAAATTTTGTTGAGAAAGTTACCAAAATAAAATGTTTTGGCCCACTTTCCAAGCATAGTTCTCTATGATCTTTGTGCACAGCAATATTCAATGTTGGTTAAATGTATTAGTTGAGCTGTGAATGACTAGAAAACCTGCCAGTCTCCTGCTCCAACAAGTCTAAATGAAATAGTTAACCTGTAAGGGATGTAACCTAAATCCTACCTTGGCTGCACCACGGCGGAGATCCAGCTTGAGCTGTTGGTTCTGCTGCAGCAGAGTTTTCATGTTGTTCTTCAGTTCAGACACTTTTGCTTGAAGCATAAACTTATCCTTCTGGGTCTCAGACAGATCTTCCTGTACCATTTCCAACTCAGACTTGACAGTCTAAGGAAAGTGATCAGATTTTTTTTTAAAGCTAAAAGATCCTAAATACCTGGCATAGCGAGTGACACATGCCTATAGCCCCAGCAGTGGTGAGGCTCAGGAGGCTCATGGCCGGTTTTAGCTACATAGCAAGTTTGACATCAGCCTGGGCTACATAAGAGCCTGTCTCAAAAAACACGCACTGTAGCCTGGTGGTGGCGCATGCCTTTAATCCCTGCACTCAGGAGGCAGAGGCAGGTGGATCTCTGAGTACAAGGCCAGCCTGGTCTACAGAGTGAAAAGGCTACACAAAGGAACCCATCTTGAAAAACAAAACAAAAATCTTAAACACACTTTAAGATGTTAAGTTGTATGTCAGTTTTGAGGACTTGTTTTTTGTTAGGACAAGTTGTATTTTTCATAGCAATTTCCTCTATAGTTACCTAGGCACTGACAAGTTCATTGGAATAAAACCCGAGTTAAAAAAATATTTATTCTATTTTTAATTATGTGTATGTGGGTTATGTGCACATGAGTGCAGGTGCCTGGGAGGCCAGAGGAAAGAGAGCTGGATTCTCTGGAGCTAGTTACATTTGGTTGTGAGCTGCCCCATGTGGTGCTAGAAACTGAACTTGAGTACTCTGGAAGAATAACAAGAGCTTTGAATTGCTGAGCCATTTTTCCATTTCCAACTCTTAACATTATTTTTAGATTGACTGATTGATTTATGTGTGAGTGCTTATGTGTGTTTATATGAACATGCAAGAGCTTCTCAGAGGCCAAAAGAGGGTGTTGACTTTCCTGGAGCTGCAATTATAGGAAGTTAAGCTGCTATGTGAGTGCTGGAAACCAAACCTAGGTCCTCTGCAAGAGCAGTTAAGTGCTCTTAATTGCTGAACATCACTGCAGCACTCCTGACACTGAACATTCAGCCTTTTCCAAACAGCAATATCTTCATGGCCACAGTTAACCCCAAGAATCTTTAAAATCCTGTAGTCAGCTATTAGACTAAGTCAAACCATTCCTAAGAAATAGTATAACCCAGTCTAATGACTTCAGCCTTTTTTTTTTGGGGGGGGGGTGTTGAGACAGGGTTCTCTGAAGCCCTGGCTGTCCTGGAACTCACTGTGTGGAGCAGACTCAGAGATCCACCTGCTTCTGCCTCCCGAGTGCTGGGATTAAAGGCGTGTGCCATCACACTAGGCCATGCCATTTTCCTTTCCTTTCTCTCTTTCTTTCTGCTTCCTTTCCTTTCCTTTTTCCTTTCCTTTCCCCTTTTTCCTTTCCTTCCCCTTCTCCTTCCTTCCTTCCTTTATTTCTTTTTTTACAAGCAGGGAGTATTAGCAAGTATGTCTCTGGTCCTCTCCCTGAGTAGAAAAAACTATTCATTTGAGCCTCCATGGAGAAGTTAATCATAAACTAAGCACCAGAACTAAAGCTACATGCTCCTGGTATACTTCATACAGCTTAAGAGAGGGATAGTGCTTGAGTTTGTCTCAGTTTCTCTTCCATCTAGCTGTATAACCTGAACCAGATAACCATGCTGAATTTCACTGTAAAATGGAGACAGTGTCTTCAGATCATTGAGGTAGGGTGGGGGAGCCCAGAGGGTAATCCAATTCAATGAGAACTCTTCTAACACTCAGCCTGTCAGGTATTCAGTAGCTAGGGACTGCACCCCTTCCATCCAGATCCAGGGCGTGGGATAGAGATACTACCAACCTGCAATGTCTGTTGTGTACTCTCTAGTTCTTTCTTGCCATGTTGCTCTGTCAAGTCAAGCTGCTGCTTCAGGGACTGAATTTCTCGTTCTTTCTGATCCAATTCCCATTTGAGATTTTCCATCTAAAAGAAGAAGACACATGACTAACACAATTTTAAAATGGTGCCTTATAGTGTAAAACAGTTCTAAGGTATTTTTACTCATATTTTAGTATTACATTTAGAAAAAAATATAATTTCTGTCTGAACAGACAGGGCAGCAGGGACCTAGCTGTCACCTCTTGGCTCCCTGTGGGCTGCTGGCTCATCTGCTCATCCAGCTGCTTCTGTAGGAGCTGGAGCTGGGTTCTAGCTTCTGCCAGCTCAGTCTGGAATTGTGCTATTTCTTGAGAATGCTTTCCCTCTCGAATCCTGGCATTTAAACAAACAAAAAGGTTAAAAATAAAACGACAAACTATGAAAGCATGAAATTTGCAGGCAAATGGATGGAACTAGAAAAAAATCATCCTGAGTGAGGTAACCCAAACCCAGAAAGACAGTCATGGTATGTACTCACTCATAAGTGGATTCTAGATATAAAATAAAGAACAATCAGACCACAACCCATAGAACCATGGAGGCTATATATATAGCACGGAGGTCCCCTAGGACGACTGTGGCTTATAATAAATTTCGGTTTTACTCAATTATTGAAAAAAAAAAAATAGCCAAATGAATGGAAGCACATGAACTATGAACCAAGAGCTGAGGGGCCCCCAGCTGGATCAGGCCCTCTGAATAGGTGTGACAGTTGATTGGCTTGATCAGTTTGGGAGGCAACTAGGCAGTGGGACCAAGTCCTGTGCTCATTGCATGAGTTGGCTGTTTGAAATTTGGAGCTTATGCAGGGACATTGGCTCAGTCTGGGAGGAAGGGACTGGACCTGCCTGGACTGAGTCTACCAGGTTCATCGCAGTCCTCGGGGGAGGCCTTGCCCTGGAGGAGGTGGGAATGGGGGGTGGGCTGGGAGTAAGGGGAGGGCGTGGGAGGGGGAGAATAGGGGAACCCGTGGCTGATATGTAGAACTGAATGATATTGTAAAATAAAATAAAATAAAATAAAAAAAAATAAAATGACAAAATTCTCTCAATTTGTCCTCCAAGGCTGTCCATGGTGAAGACCCTTTACCATTGGCTGGAGACAGTATGGAGTACTTCCAATGCTCTATTTCCACTAACGCTGCAAAGAAAGCCCTTTGTACTCTGGAAGACACAGTCTATTCACAAAACTCAGATTAGGGTGCTGTCAGACACTTCCATAACACAATAAACCTCTGGGGCTGCAGTAGAGGTATGTGGACATCCCTAGGTTTATCCTACCCTTTCCACATGTCTGAGTTGATGTTGCATTAGTGTGAAGCTACAATGAATCTCTGAATACTCAGGATGTCCTTGGATTGAGTGCTTAAATGGAGGTTCTTCCCATTCCAGGAAGAAGTCAAGGAAGAGCTAGGTTAAGGTTAAGCTCAGACTTCCTGAAACAGTCAGATGACTCTGTTCTTTTGACTTGTCCCTAAAGTACTTGGCACCTTAGGGAAAGACAGATGACTCTGTGAGATTCAAATGAATTAAAGATGAAAGAAAATCCCAATAGCTCTGATGTGTTCTATGGAAAATGGACACTAAGGTCACCACGGCCAGCCCTGGGGTGTCCTTGTGTGCAAGCATCAGGTACTCACTGAAGCTCATCCGCCTCAGCCTGCAGTGTCTGTACCAGGTGTTCCTTTGCCTGTAGTTCCTTCTTCACCTCACTCAGTTCCAATGTAGCTGCCTTAAAGTGGCGGCGGTTGTGTCCAGCTTCTGCCCTGACAGCAGCCATCTAGAAGAAAGTAAGTTGACATTACTCACACACAAGTTGTACCATGATGAATGCTACAGGTTTGATGGAATACCAAGTACCAACACTGAAGCCCCTCCCAAACCCACACAGAACTGGTCTATCTTGTGTATTTTCCTCTCAAGACCAACTTACAGATAAAGATGAAGATACCTGGCTTTATGCTCAGCACACAGTGGACTAGTGACATATAGGTGACAGACTCTGCTGAATGAAAAATTTTACTCACAGTTTTCTTAGTTTTAAGAGGTTGTTTACTCCTCAACTTTATCTATTTATTATTAGTTAAGTTTATTCCTAATTCTTATATTTCCACCTAATTATAAGATTTAATTAAGATTTAATTCTATGTAATTGGCCTCCACTGAACATTTGTTGATTTTCACAGTCAATAATAGATTTTCTCAAGATTTCCAAGCAAACTCCAAATAATAGATTTTCTCAAGATTTCCAAGCAAACTCCTGAATGCATAAGAAAAAAATTCCATTTTCTTTTCTAATAATTTAGCAATATCAGTTAGAGAAACAACTACAGCTGGTATCTGGCTGAGTGGTAGAGTCATTGCCTAGCACTTTAGAGGCTCAGGGTGCACTACAAAAAAGAAAAAAAGAAGGTATCAACAGTATCATCATTAGTTATTCAATTTACTCTATACTTGTATTTTAATGGGCCTTAAAATTGTGTCATATATTTTTTGTTCAAGTTGTTTCCATTTGAAAATAACTGCTTTTAAGATGAGAACTAGCTGGGTGGTGGTATCTCATGCCTTTAATCCCAGCACTTGGGAGGCAGAGGCAGATGGATCTCTGTGAGTTTGAGGCCAGCTTTAAAATTATTTTTATTTAAAAAATTTTTCCTGGGCCAGTGAGGTGTCTCACTAAGGTGCTTGCCACACAAGCCTGACCATCTGAGTTCAATCCCTGGAACCCAGATAAAGGAGAAAACACGACATGTGTGACATGACTCACACACATCATGTACGTATGTACACATGATAATTAAAAAAAATTTTGAAGTTACAATTATTTTTTACTGTCTCAGGTGGGCATTGAGGCATATCTGTAATCCCAGTACTTCGAAGGTGGGGGAAGATCATGAATTTCCTGGCATGATGGTACACACCTTTAATCCCAGCATTCAGGAAGCAGAGGCATGTGGATCTCTGAGACAGAGGCCAGCCTGGTCTACACAGCCAGTGTCAGGCCAGCCAGGGCTACGTCATGAGACTCTGTCTCAAAATACAGCAACAAGAAGTAAAGAGTTCAAGGTTATCCTCAGCTACACAGCAAGTTCAAGAACATCCTTGCTACAAGAGACCCTGTCTCAGGGGGAATAAAAAGAAAAAAGAAATTTGTGCATGTAAGTAACAGGTTGTACACCCACAAAGCAGTGGCCCTGATTATCTGCTCTGTGTCAGCAGGTGTGTTAGTAGGCAGCTCACATTCTAAAAGAGGGGAGGGTATAATAGCCACCATAGGCCTCTACTGCAGATCATTAAAGCTGGAATGTGGAAAGGAGCCAGTCACAAAGACAAGTCTGTATACTTTAAAGCAATATACAACCATATTTCTTGACTGATTTTAGACAAGGTCTTGCCATAGAGCTTAGGCTAGCCTCAAATTCAGTAAATAGAGCTCAAGCTGGCTTTAAAGTCAGGATCCTCCTGCCTCAGTCTTCTAAATGCTGGGATTACAGGAGTGTGCACAAATGGGAAGTATGCAGAAATGGGAAGTGTGCTTTTTAAATTCTACAGTTCCTTTCCTAGCAAAGACTAATGTGCATATATATAGGTGCCTCAGTCTGACCTTCTCAGTCCTTCATTGCTAAAGTCACTTAATGCCATTTTCTACAAAGGAACAGTGTTCTCTGCAGTCTCTGTCCTAACAACCCCGTCCTTAGAAACAAACTCAACACGGAAAGGGCACCCCCATAGTCTACATCTCCTGGAAGGCCCTATGAATTTGAAGCTGACCACATACCTGTTCCTTCATGCTGTTTACTTTCATCTTTTCTTTCTCTAATGAGGCTTGTAAGGCTTGGACAAGTTGCTTCATCTGGCGATCTTCCTCCTCTTTGCGCTGTAAAACTGCCTGCACCTATATCACATTATGAAAGGATGAATAAGGAACGATATCAATACCCAAGCATCTATACAACCTGCAATACAATTTGGGATCCTCTACAGTCAGCCATCATGTGGAGCTCAGTAGGATGGTGTGGTGGTTTGAAAGAAAATGCTCCCCCAATGGAGCACTATTAGGAGGTGTGGCCTAGATGGAAGAAGTGTGTCACTGTGGGGATGGGCTTTGAGGTCTCTTTTTCTCAAGCTTCCCTCAGTATGACAGTCGACTTCCTGTTGCCTGCAAGATACAGCACTCTCAGCTCCAGCACTATGTCTGCATGTATGCTGCCATGCTCCCCTTCATAAGCATAATGAACTGAACCTCTGAAACTATATGTGAGCCACCCTCAATTACATGTTTTCTTTATAAGAGTTGCCGTGGTCATGATGTCTCTTCACAGCAATGAAAACCTAAGACAGATGGTATACATAGTGATGACATCACAGGAAAGGAAACAAGGTAGGGAAGGTTAGAAGCCCCTCTCTGGGGCTGGAGATGTAGCTTGGTTGGTAGACTGCTTGCCTAATAGGCACAAAGCCCTGGATTTGATTCCTAGCACTTATGTATAAAACAACAACTGGTGTGGCTATAATCCTATGACACAAGGCAGAAGGATTAGAAGTTTAAAGTCATCCTTAGCTACCTACTGCGTTTAGGGATAGCTGAGATGTATAATCCCTGCCTCAGAAATGAATTAGGTGCTGAAGTCTGATCTCACAAATTGTGTCACATGGCTGTGTTCAATAACATAGCTGAGAACCAAAAAGAAGAGGCAAATGTATTATACAAGCAAGGCAGCCCAGCAAGAACAGAAGTGGTAGGAACTAGAGCAAAATGTAAATTAACTAAGTTAATGTAAGTTCAGCTACCTCTAAAGCACTGTAGGACCTACGGAGCTGAGAACAGAACCTACAATAAGACACCAAGTTGGGGTTCAAATCCCAGTTCTAAATGATATCAGGACTTAGAAAGTGTCTTTTGCACAGGGTCTGGCATGTCCCACCAGGAGCCTACTATGTAAAAGGGACTCATGAACTTGATACAATGACCACAGGCTCTTACAGCTGGGACATCCAGGTTTGTGCAATGGCCAGGTTCCTCTGAGCCTCTGAGCCAGGTGTGGTGGTCCCCTGAAAGTAGCTATGACTCAGTGTGGTGAGACACTGACAGTAAGTGTGGTCCACACAACTCTCATGCTGCTCCTGGCAGATAGGTCTCAGCACCTGGAGATTCAGCTGCACCAGGTCAGCTTCCCTCTTGGCTAGTGCAGTCTCTAGTATACTGTTGTGCTCCCGCAAAGCTGCATTAGACTGTCCGAGGCCAGTGAGCTTCCCTCGCTCATGTTCTAACTCCAGAGCCAGTTTCTTATTTGACTCTTCAAGACGTTTTATCTTCCTTCTGAAGCCTCTGGATTCTTGAAGCTGAAACATATAGGTACATGTAAAATTTCATGCTCTGGGCAGGTGTGGTGACTCATGCCCATAACCCCAGTACTTGGGAGGCAGAGCCATAAGGATCAGTTCAAGGCCAGACTGGCTATATCAAAAGCAACCCCCCCTTCCCCCAGACTTATTACCTGTGAAGCTACTGCTCTTTTGGGTTCACAGACACTGCAAAGGGCCTTGCTAAGCTACTCACAAATGGGCATGGGGTTGGGTGATCTCAGCATACCCATTTGAGGACAGGATAGAGATGGCTGAATAAAATACACATCCCTAAAAGTTATGTAATATTCCTGGAGACCCTACTGTAGCAGCGTGGTAGGCAGTGGGGTAGGACAGGGGTTGGTGACAGGGCCCTTAGTGATAACACTGCCTGAATAGGGCCAATAAACTGCTTCAGAGTTTTCAGTTCTTTGGCAAATTTAATTTGGGTTTGTTATTTACAATCAAAGCATTTTAACTGGGAAAAGAACAGGATTATCTAACCTTTGGACATTGAAATATGACAAATCTGTTAGGACGGATTCATTGCTATCCTGGGACTTATGTGGCATACAAGCTACAGGCTAGACACACCTTCCTTAGAATATAAGTCTCAGTAGCCATTTTGTAACTGTAAAGAGATAACTACTGTCATCCTCCCTAGAGTACTGGCAACAATCTGGTCCACCAACAATCACAAGGTGCCCAAGTGCCAAGGAGCAAGGCTGAGCAGACAGCAAATACAGGTGTTACCTCATCTTCCAGCTCCAGCACCTTCTCCCGGGACTCTTCCAGTTCCTGGCTAGTCATTGTGATCACCTCCTGTAACTCCTTCTCCAACAATATCTTGCTTTGGCCAACATTCTGCAGTTCTACCTCCAAAGCCCGAATCTTCTCCTGAGAGCCAAAATGGGAGTCATGTTTAGTCAATGGCCCTTCCCTCTTGCAACTCTCATGGACACATAATTGACTACAGCCTAGATTTTGTAGTTGTTGTTTTTAAATTTTTAAATTTATTTTGTGTGTGTGCATGTATGCAAGCATGTGTGTAGGTGGCCTTGTGTGCATGTAGAGCTCAGAGGACAACTTGTGGGAGTCAGGTCTTTCCTTCCACCATATGCCCGGGGATCAAACTTAAGTTACTAGACATGGTGAAAGGGGCCTTTATCCACTGAATCATTTAACCATTTAACCCTGTTGTTTTGTTTTGTTTTTGAGACAGACCCTCCCTTACTAAAAAGCCCAGACTGGCTTTGAACTAGTGAACCTCTTCCCTCAGCTTCACAAGTGTTGGGATTACATCACTAAACCCAACTCAGGAGGCTCTATTCTTTTGTTTATTTGTGATAAGGTCTTGTGTAGCTCATGCTGGCCTAGAACTTGCAACAGCCAAGATTAGCCTTGAAATCCTGATCATCCTGCTTCAGCCCCCTGTATACTGGGATTATAGGTTAGAGCCATCATTCCTGGCTGGAGGTTCTATTGTTGACTCTTGTGTATGACTGAGATAAAAGGATATACAGTAAGACAAAGTCATTTCCTTACTCTAGCCTACCATAAACAAAACCACAGCTAAAGCTGCTGGGAATATTCTGTTCCTCAATTGCAGATTCTAGACTCCAGAGCACTCCACTTGCAGGGCAGTGGTGGTGCACGCCTTTAATTCTAGCACTCAGGAGGCAGAGCCAGGCAGATCTCTGTGAGTTCGAGGCCAGCCTGGTCTACAGAGTGAGATCCAGGACAGGCACCAAAACTACACAGAGAAACCCTGTCTTGAAAACAACAACAACAAAAAACCAAAAACCCACAAAAAAAAAAAAAAAAAAAACCAGAGCACTCCACACCTTGCTGCCTCTACTAGGTGATCCAAAAGATTTAAAATGACAAACAGAAAGGAACATGGTGATTGACTAGAGACCACTCAATATTTTATAAAATAACAGAGTATTTACTTATTCAACTGGAGAAGCACATACCTATATAATCTTCTAACTTATAATGATACATCTATAATCAAAGAACTTGGGAGGCTAAGGCTGGAAGATCAAAAGTCTAAGACCAGCTTAAGATACAAGGAAAGACCCTGTTTTAAAAAGAAAAACACAAGTTTGGCACTGTACTATACACCTGTAATCCAAGTATTTGGGAGGTGGAGGTATGAGGAATAGAAACAAAGCAATCCTTACCTACACAGTGAGTTCAGGGCCAGCCTGGATTACTCTAAAACATCAAGAACAAAAACACAAACAGGGAGCTGCAAAGATGGCTCAGCACTTAAGAGCACTTTTCACTCTCTCAGAAGACCACAGTTTGATTTGTGCAAGGTGGCACACAATAGCCTCTAACTGCAGCTCAAGAAATCCAACACCCTCTCCTGGCCTCCCATGGCATCTGCACACATGTACACACACGCGCGCGCGCGCACGCGCACACACACACACACACACACACACACACACACACACACACACACGAAAAATAAAAACTACTAAAAACAAAAACAAAAAAACCCTAGAGGCCTCTTTCTGCCATCTTTCCGCGCTGGCACCATGGTGCGCATGGATGTCCTGGCTGATGCTCTCAAGAGCATCAATAATGCTGAGAAAAGAGGCAAAAGCCAGGTCCTTACCCAGCCCTGCTCCAAAGTCATCATTAGGTTCCCAACTGTGATGAGGAAGCATGGTTACATTGGTGAGTTTGAAATCATTGACGACCACAGAGCTGGGAAAATCGTCATGAACCTCACAGGCAGGTTGAACAAGCGTGGAGTGATAAGCCCTAGATTTGGTGTGCAACTCAAAGACCTAGAAAAAGGGCAGAACAATCTGCTCCCATCCCGTCAGTTTGGCTTCACTGTACTGACAACCTCAGCTGGTATCATGGGCCATGAAGAAGCAAGACGAAAACACACAGGAGGAAAAATCCTGGGATTCTTTTTCTAGAAATGTAAAACACATTAATAAAAAGCCTCTATGGACTGTGAAAAACAAAACAAACAAACAAACAAACAAAAAACCCTAGAGAACAGAACTTTCCTAATGAAGTGACATTTGGATGACCTGGACACACATACACTGTTGCCCCCATCAGAGCTGTGTGGTTTACTGACCTGTTACCCTCATTCTGTCACCTCTCAGCCACTGCAGCAAATACAACCTGTCTACCTGTCAAAGCTCCCCAACTTCACAGTCCTAACGTACACCTATCTACATGAAAGGACAGGAAAGTGACAAGGCTCACTTTCCACATTTACTGTGAGCCAGGCCAAACAGACCAGCTTTCCACTCAACTCCCAGCCTCGTGCTTGTCCCCCTAGTGCCTCCTACAATTTTATTTTATTTTTTTCTACTTTATCAGATACTACCTCCTGTACCTTCCTCTCTCACTGCATATCACACCGGTACTGTCTGTCTGTATCTCTCCCCATGAGTCCTAGGGTTATACAGAGAAGATTATAGGACAGAAGTAAGTTCTGCCTCTGCCCCTCAACCAAGAGCTCAATTTCTACAGGTCAGGGAAGCTTCTCCAAAGGCACATGAGATAGTACATATATGTAAGTCACTAAAAGTCCAATGGCAGACCTAGTCACTAGTTAAAGAAATGTTGTCTATGCCAGATGTGGTGGTGCCTACTTATGCTCCCAGTTACTTAGTAAGCTGAGGAAGGACTACAAATTTTAAGGACAGCCTAAAGATAACTTAGATTGTCTCCAAATGAAAATTAAAAATTAAAAAGTAGAGGAGGGCTGGCAGTGTTCTCAGTGACATAAGAATTTTAAAGCAAGAAAATGTTGACAGAATGCACTTTTCCTATTTTCAAAAGAATCTTAAGGACTCTAGCCAGATATAGTGGTGCATGCCTTTAATCTCAGCACTCCAGAGGCAGAGGCAGGTGGATCTCTGTGAGTTCAAGGCCAGCCTGGACTACAAATCGAGTTCCAGGACAGCCAGGGCTATTACACAGAGAAACCCTGTCTCCAAAAACAAACAGGGGATAGAGAGATGGCTCAGAGGTTAAGAGCACTGGCTGTTCTTCCAGAGGTCCTGAGTTCAATTCCCAGCAACCACATGGTGGCTCACAACCACCTGTAATGAGAGCTGGCCTGCAGGGATACACGCCAACAGAACACTATGTATAACAAATAAATAAATCTTAAAAAAAAAAAAAAAAGACCACAAACAAACAAAAACAAAGCCAAAAGAGTCATAAGGACTTTGACAGGGAGAAATGTGTTTACCTACATGTAGAACAGGGTCACTGCTGCCACCAGTGCTCTGAGCTCTGAGCTGGCTAAGCTCTGCATCTGTGGCCTCCTTGGTAGCCAGGGCCTCCTGCAGGCGGCGGCTAAGGATGCTCACGGCGTTCTCATAAGCCTTGTGCTTAGTCTTCATCTCCTTCTGGGCACTGGTCAGATCCGAGCCCAGCCGCTTCATCTTCTGCTTCTGTTCTGTGATGGCCCTGAGACATGAGTGAAAAAGATGAGTTAACCTCTGGTGCAACCAGCCAGCTCCCTGGCCTGAAACATCAAGGGCACATACTGTAGTTCATCCTCCAGGGCTGGATAGTGTCTTTTTTGTTGTTTTTTTGTTTTGTTTTGTTTTTGAGACAGGGTTTCTCTGTGTAGCCCTGGCTGTCTTGGAACTTGCTCTATAGACCAGGCTGACTTTATACTCAAGAGATGTGCCTGCCACCACACCTGGCTCAGGGCAGTGGATCTTAAGAGGCTTCAACTCAACCCTATTCTGTCTTGTCAGAACCTGGCTGACCCTCAGGAGAACTTGGGCAAGAGTGTTCTTGTTCTGGTTTGGTTGCTGAAGGAGACAAGGTATCCGTCAGGAGTCCATGCTAGAGGGACAAGAAAAGCAATGTGAATCCACTAAGTCACATCCACCATCATCAAGACCTGCCCTTAAAAATGATTCTGTGATGGGTATGGTGGTATACACCTGTAATGCCAGCATCTGAGAGGCTGAGGCAGGAAGATAGCTGCAAGAGGCTATGCTGGACATAGGACAGCTGGGGCTACACAGTGAGATCTTTTTTTCAACAAAACAGAATGAATAATCTTGTGAGGGCAGAGAAACAGCACACTCCAACCAAAAAATATCCCCAACATTCTTCCTGAAGGTCAAAAGCAAACTCTCATCAGATTTATGAAGATACTACTAGTGATAAAACACAAACAGCACAGAATATACCATGGCGTAATGAGGTCCCAAAAGGCTGGGACTCAGAACTCGCGCTATAATCTCAGCATTTAAGAAGGTGAAGCTGGAATATCACAAGTTTGAGGTCAATCTAGGTTATAAAGAGAAATATTGTCTCAGAAAACCAGCTATTTCAGCACTATTTGTAATAGCCAGAACCTGGAAACAACCTAGATGCCTGTCAACTGAAGAATGGATGAAGAAAATGTGGTACATATACACAATGGAGTACTACTCAGCAGAGAAAAATAATGACAGCATGAAATTTGCAGGCAAATGGATAGAACTAGAAAATACCATCCTGAGTGAGGTAACCCAAACCCAAAAGGACATACATGGTATGTACTCTCTCATAAATGGTTATTAAATATAAAACAAAGAACAATCAGACTGCAACCCACAGAACCAGGGAGACTACATAGCAGGGGGAACCCTAGGATGACTGTGACTTATAATAAGTTTTGGTTTTACTCAATCACTGGGCAAGCCTCAATGAAACATTTCACTATTAGGATAAGAATTTGTACTGTATCAAGCTGATAACAGAAATAAGTAAATTAAATAAATAAGAGAAAAAAACACAGCTATTCTGCCTCAAAAATAAATATATGAATGAATGAATAAATAAATAAATGGCCCAAAATGGTGTTTGCCTGCATGTGTGCTCATGTTTATCAGTAGTTTCTGGTAAGGGTCATATTTTAGGTTTATGTGTGTGAGCATAAAAGGATAAGATGGATGAATATCAAAGTGTCAACCTAGTGAGGGAGCAGGAATGTGAGGATACTGACACCAGTGTGTGTGTGTGAAGTAAGTTAGATTACATAAAAGGAGAAGGAGATTTTAGGGATAGGGATGGAGCTCAATGGTAGAGCACCTGCTTAGTATGCTCAACGTCCTGGGTTTCAGCCCTAGCTTGGGAGAGGGGGGTGCTTCTGTAAAGGATACTTGAGCAAGTCAACTTATAAACTCAGATATGTAGGAAAAAAGTAACTGCCAAATCATGCTGGAACTTTAGAACCTATGTTCCAGGCTACCTTTTCATAAGCCTGAGTAGAAAAAGAATCTGTTAAGGAACCCAGCAACATCAAGGACTGTACAGACTGTTCCTGCTCTCTGCAGAGCTGGTGCCCCTCACAGTAAGTGTATGCTTCTCAGACTTACTTCTTGGCCTCTTGCTGCAGTTCTTCTATTTGTTTCTTTAGTGTCTCGTTGGCCTCAGTAAGAGCTACCATCTGCTCTTTGTCAAACTGCAAAGACTTTAAAAAGAACAAAGAATGGCCAGTAAGTAAAAAGCCACTTACTTCAGATATTGGTCACTGATGAACCATACTTCAGAGAGGTCAAAAGCTTTTCTCAGGCTTGAAGAGATGGATCAACAGTTAAGAGAACTGGCTGCTGTCCTAGAGGACCCATGTTTAATTCTCAGAACCCACACAGCAGTTTATAATCATTTGTAACTCCAGTTCTAAGTGATTCAATGCCCTCTTCTGGCTTCCATGGGTGGCATGCACATAGTACACAGATATACATGCATTCTAAATACTCATATACATTAAAAACATTTCTGGCCACTGTGTCCAAACCATTAATGCCTTCCGGGCAGGAAAGATAAGCTCAGGTTAGCCCAGGCCTTAACTGATACCTCATGAAAGGAACAAGCAAGGTGCTTCTGGGTGAACACTGGACATACCATCTTTATATAAACGTGCTGGCCACTTGTCTACCTGAATCTTGCCCTGGACCTCTTAGGGACTTTCAGCATGTCATGTGTAAAATGAAGCCTTTTTTTTTGTTCTAGCATCCTGCATATCAACTCTCCAAATTCCTCACCCCAGGAAGTGTTCCCTATTTGGGACAGATCTCTACCCATAAGTCATCCCTTACTCCTACCTGGTCTGATCACCAAGCCAGTCACCACACTCATTAAAACAGCAAGACTCAGGGGCAGTATGGCTGTCCAAAGGGCATGGGCAGCTACCTGATTCTCTCAGTGACTGCACCCTGCCTAAACTCAGGCTATCTGCAGAACACTCTCTCCTTTCTGTCTGCTGCCTACTTTGCAGACTTCAAGGCTCAATGACTAGCTCCAAAGACCCTGTCACAGGGTGGCATGTTCAGATGCTCACTCTTCTTTGTTTCTTTCATATAGCACCACAACCTGGACTTATCTGATTATTAGTTTTTGGGAAGGCCTTGTCTCTAGATTGTTTTAAAAGCCTTTCTTGGCCAGTGCTCCCTGTTCCATCTTGTACACAGTAAGCCCTCAGCACAACTGGCTGAACCTTCACAAGAACCTATGTATTGCATCTCACCTGTAGTTGAGTCTCCATTTCATCTCGTTCTTTCTGCACTGACTGAAGATGCCCCTCAAGATCTGCCATCTGCTGGTGAACCAGGGACATCTCCTTCTGCAGTCGTGAGTGTTCTACTTCCACAGTCTTCTTCTCTCCATGCACCTTCATTAGCTCCTGCCTCAGTTCCTTCATCTCTGAGTCCAGCCGTTTTTTTGTGGCTTTCAGCTCGCTAATGAGTTGGTCTTTGGAAGTAGCATCTCGCCGATAGGCCTCTACCATTACCTTCAGGAAAGACAAAAGTAATAAGCCAGTGCCAGTCAGCATCTTACCTAGGGAATAAGGCTGGCTTAAATAAAAATGTTTACCAACAATTCAAGGTATAACCTCCCTCACCCACGTTCTAGGCATGGAACCCAAAGCTTAGAGAATTAGAGGCAAATATTCTAACCACTAAAGTACACCTCTAGCCATAGGGCACAACTTTTTATACAAAAACAAAACAAAACAAAACAAAAACATGTTAAAATCTGACACTACTCATTGAGAAATACCAATGATGATGGCATGTCTGGATTTCTGTCACATAACATGACTACAAATTATGCGGGCCCCCCCCCCACCAAATCTGGACATTGTATGAAACATCCCATTATCCTCCTGGAATCCTTGTATCTTTCGGGTACTCTCACAAGGGCTAATCTCCCTTTGGCCAGGGTGCTTGGATTCTGAAAGTTAATCCTTTGCCTATCTCTGTAATAAACTGAAACACAACTTATAAACAAAATCTGGAGGATCTTCCTCTCTTAGAACAAAACATTCAACTGCTGCTGGCAACAAAGCAAGGAGTCAGAGCCGTTCCTCCACCAGGAGACAGGGCTTCACAAGACAAAACTATGTCACAGACCCGTTTGGGTACAAACTAAATTTGTTTTTAATGTTGGGTTATGGCATAAGCTTTTCACATACTTTATACTGCAAACACAACCAACACACATTGACAAAAAAAAATGTGTAACACACACAGATCTTGGAGTGATAATGACAGGGTATCCTGACAGGTACTACATTGGTGGGAATTACATTCAGCATTGGAGGATCATAGACCCTAAGTCAGGGGAGAAACATCATGCTGCCTCACTGACTGCAATGGGGGACTGCTTAGAACAAGTACACTGCCTTTAAAAAGGATAAGACCTAGATGCTTCCCTATTTCTGATTCTGTTCCCCTGAAGCAAACAGACTACTCAGCAATAGCCCAACATTTGTTTCCCATGTCTTACCTTTTGCTGAAGAAACTGCTCCTTTACCTTCTGCACCTGTTTTCTCAATGAGGCTGTCTCTTGCTGCAAGTGCTCCACCTACAGGAGAGGTTTGCAGAAGGGTGGGTGGCCTGACAGTTCTAGGTCTGCACCCAGTGGCATTTCTTAAGCTGGGCAGTGGTGGCACACGCCTTTAGTCCTAGCACTTGGGAGGCAGAGGCAGGCAGCTCTCTGTGAGTTCAAGGCCAGCCTGGTCTACAGAGAGAGATCCAGGACAGCCAGGACTGTTTCACACAGAAACCCTGTCTTGAAAAACCAAAAAGAAAAAAAAAAGAGTCAGCACTAGCCAGAGCACGAAAAGTGGCTTTCGGTCAGACACATGATAGCCCAAGGGCTGCTCAGGCAGGACACAGAGCCAGCATCTTCCCTCCTTGCCACTTAAAAGTACAAAGACAAGGGGAAGGGCAGAGGAGTGAAAGAAAGGATGAGGTAGGGGATGCTCTAGATTAGATAGACTTAAGCCCTTCCTGGAATAGCCAGAGAGGAAATACTTTTAAGTTATTGTGAGCCACATGTCTGCTGCAGCTTCTCAGCTCTGGTCTTGCAGCAGGAAAGCAGCCAGACACTACATAAAAGAATAGAGTGAGGCTCTCGTCCAATGAACCTCAATTTACAACATCCTATATCCTTGTGACTTAAAGCATACCAGAGACCAGCCCACCCCTAATATCTGGAAGCTTGTAGAAATTGCCATCTCAGGCCCCAGACTGAGACAGATCTGCACATAAAGAGCCCCAGGGACTCAGGAATACACGATATATTGGAAGGGTTACTCTGGTACAGCAAAAAGCCTTCTTCTGCTTTGTTATCTCATGTGAGAGAGAAAAAAAGAGAGATTCTGGGGACTGAACCCTGATGCATATGAGGCAAGTATTCTACCACTAAGTCACACCCCAAGCCCAATAAAAATGCTTTTGAACGCCCTATCAGGACTCTTATAGCACTCTGCATGGTTCATTTCCATGATATATGGCAGAGATACCCAGACATAAAACATTCTTTCAATTATTATTACATTCTAAAGCATTCGAAATCATGCTCATCTGACAGCAGTTAAGAGCACTGCATGTGATCACCATCTTAGATGGTGGACTGAGGTCAGTAAACCCAGAGCCTTGTATGGATAGCTTTTTCTCAGAGACCCTTGAGGACATGTGTTCATTCTAACCAGCCAGGTGGGACAGCCAGCACCTGGGCAAGGGAGAGGTTGAAAGACAGCAGTTTCCCTGTAAGGCTGTCAATACAACCCCACCTCTCAAGTCAAGAAATAGACTTCAGAGCTCCAGCCAACATGCAGAAGAACCTCACTCCACTATGCTGTTCCATCTTTCTTTAAGGAAATCATAATCCAATACAGTAAAATTTCAACATGGTCAATACTGTCCAGTGTCAGTTGAGATCCCTCTTACAACTCCCTCTAAATTAACATCTCCAAGAGAAACAGACCATGATCCCTGATCCTTTGTCCTTACAGAGCGGAATATTCAGGCATAATCATTCAAACTCTAGTTCCACTTCCTGAGCATCTTTCTTTACTATGTATTTTTTATAGATTTGTCAGTTTCTAGCAGTGTCACACTGTTAGCACACTGCTGTTCCCCATATATGGCTTCCCCAGTGGGCTGTGCTTTTACATACCAGGACACTGGTGTTAAAAGGAGGAACCTACTATGAGCTATCTGTCCCACCCTGAACATATCACATCATGACTAGCTTGCCACATGTAGGAAGAGGAAGCAAAACCAAGTGTACTGCAGCTTCTCCTCCAGCTGAAAGCATAACATCAGCAGCAAAAACGTGCTTTCTTGTCAGATAACATTTAAAAGCTCCACACAAAACTTGTTCTCCCAGTATCTGGTTCCTCCACACCCAGAGGCCAATGGAGGAAAGGGTTACAACAAGAACTACTGGTTTCCTGCTCGAGAACACTCTTCCATTGGTCACTCACGTTTGTAACAGAACACATCCCAGAAAAGAATCAATCTATGGTCCTTCAAAAACAGCTAAGACAGTGTTACCTGGTTGGACTTGACAGCCAATTCTTGTCTCAGTTGTTCCAATAGTCCTGATGTCTCCTCAGTATCTTCTTCCAAACGCTGTGCTCCTCTGTCAAGTTCCTCCTTGTCATTCCTGGCTGAGTGTAGAGCCACTTCCAAAACAATCTTCTCATTCTGCAGGAAGTGAATTGTGTCCTCCCTGGAGTCAGCCTCTCTCTGCAGCTCCTCCAGCTTTGCTTGTAGCTCATCATAACGTGTATGCAGGTCATCAAGAGACTGCCCCTTGGACTGTAGAGCCTCCTGTGTGGAGGTGAGCTGCTTTATCACATCTAGGTGCTCCTGCTGAAGTGCTGCAAGCTGCTGGTCTCGCTGGAACAATGTCAACTTCACCTGAAAACAAATGATAAACTTAACATGCTGCCTTCCACCCTGGTACAAGAATTTATACATTTTTGATGTTCAGGATTTAAATACTTTTGATGGATTCATTGAAGGGTCTTTTTTATGTAAAATTTTTGAGTAGAAGAACATGAATAGAAGCAAACCTGGTCAGGCTGGCAACAGAACAATCTGATAGTACCCTTCAAATATATTCAACAGACATCTCAAAACAAACCTGAACTAATAATATAGCCTGATGTCAGAGATCACACACAGGCCACACATGAATGGCACTGAGACATGCATGTCAGGCAAAGCCCACATCCAAATAAATCTCTGTGAACCTAGGGTCTAGGAAGCAGCAGTTACTTACCTGTTCCAATTGTTGCTCCAGGGATGCTGCTGCATCTGCCACTTTTTGTAACTGCTCCCGTTCACCTTCAAATTCTTCCAGCCTCCTTTGGAGGTCCTCCTCCACCATTGTCTTTGCCTCCTGAATCTGTATAAATGCTGCCTCCTGATCCAACATGTCAGCCTGAATAAGAAAATATTGCTTCTTTTAAAGTTTATTTTGTGTATGAGTGTCTTGACTGCATGTATATATAGGTACCACCTGCATCCTTAGTGCCTGTGAGGCCAGAAGAGGGCATTGGATCTCCTGGAACTGGAATTAAGATGGGTGTGAGCTACAGGGTGCTGGAAATTTAACCTGGATCCTTTGAAAGAACAGCAAGTGCTCTTAACCACTGAGCCATCTCTCTAGCCCTAGAAACAGTATTTCTTAAAAAGCAGAAAAATGTGATCATCAATAACAAACTTCAAGTCTCATCCTTTACAGAGAAACACACATACACACTTGCTATGCAAGAAGTTCCTATTTATATGTCCATCCTGTCTATGAACTATAATCTGACAGGCCCAGAATCAGTGGCTGGTAGCTATTCACTTACCAAAAGGTAGAGGCAAGGCCAGGCTACTCAGGACTCTTATCCTAGCTGACTGAGACCCGCACCTAGCTACTTAAGAACCTGAGGCAGAAGGAGGACTGCTTAAGACAAAGTTTAAGACCAGGTAGGCAAAAGAAAAATAATGGAATTGAGATGGAGATATAGTTCAGCTAGGAAAAATGTTTGCTTGGCATGCATGAAGGCCTGGGAAGTACTGTATAAAACCACATGTGGTGATACACACCTGTAATCCCAGAACTCAGGAGGCAGAGAGGCAGAGGCAGGCAGATCTATGTTTTACACCAGCCATGACTACATAGTGAAACCCTGTCTCAAAAAAGTATAGTTTTAGTTGTTGTTGTTCAAGGTCTTCCTGGCTATACAGTAAGATCAAGGTCAGCATTAGCTACACGAGACCCTATTTCAGTCACTTAATCACTCAATCTCTTTTTAAAAAAGAGATCAAGAATGGAATGGATCTTCTCCCTGACCATGAGAGGACAGACCAGAAACATATCGATCCTTTTCAAGTGTGGAACATTAAATAACCTCTTTGATAAGACTTCTATTTGGAACTACTTAGTAAAACAAAAACAAGAGGAACCATGGGATCAAATATGGCATTTCTTTTTGTTGTTTTCTTTCAAGACAGAATTTCTCTGTGTAGCCCTGGCTTTCCTGGAACTAACTCTGTAGACCAGGCTGGCTTCGAACTCAGAGATAGGTGCCTCAGCCACCCACGTGCTGGGATTAAAGGTGTGCACAACCACCGCCCAGATAAACAAGGCATTTCTTAATAATTTGACTATATAGGTAAAACCTGGCATTGTGGTACTTTTTTTTGTTTTTTTTTAGGATACAGGCCTTTTAATTATATTGTATATATGGGGGAAAGATACATACACACATATGGAGGTCAAAGGACAACTTGTGGGAGTCAGTTCTCTCCTACATGTTGGTCACAGGGACTGAACTCAAGTCATCAGGCTTGGTGGCAAGTGTCATTGGTTCTTTACATTATTAGTTACTCATTATGGCTTTCAACATGGTTCTCTTCCATTATCTGAGACAAATGGCTGTGTGCTCCACATGGAAAAAAGAACAGGTAGAAAGGTGAAAAGATGAGAAATCAGACAAGCCATAGGAAAGCTGAATTCTTGTGTAACTATCTATGAAAAGTTGGGATCAAAAGTGACCCAGGAATGCAATTCACAACCATTAGTGACTGTTTTTTATTTTTTTATTTTTATTTTTTTGTTTTTCGAGACAGGGTTTCTCTGTGTAGCTTTGCGCCTTTCCTGGCACTCGCTTTGGAGACCAGGCTGGCCTCGAACTCACAGAGATCCACCTGCCTCTGCCTCCCAAGTGCTGGGATTAAAGGTGTGCGCCACCACCGCCCAGCCGACTGTTTTTTTTTTTTTTTTAATAAAAATTTATTTTTATATTTAGTGTGTGTGCACATGCATGTGTTCAAATGCACTTGAGAGCAAAGGCACACAGACCATGGTGCCATTATGGAGATCAGAAGATAAGTTGCAAGAGTCAGTTTTTTCTTTTACCATGTAGATTGCAGGGATCTAACAGGCTTGGCAGCAAGCAACTTTACCATTCTGCCAGTCCTTGACTAGATGCTTTATGTTTTTTTCTTTTTTGCTTTTTGTAACATGAATAAAAATGGATATTGTGGCTGGGTGGTGGCAGTGATGGCACGCCTATAATCCCAGCACTTGGGAGGCAGAGCCAGGTGGATCTCTGTGAATTCGAGGCCAGCCTGGCCTACAAAGTGAGATCCAAGACAGGCACTAAAACTACACAGAGAAACCCTGTCTCAAAAAACAAACAAACAGGGCTGGAGAGATGGCTCAGCGGTTAAGAGCACTGGCTGTTCTTCCAGAGGTCCTGAGTTCAATTCCCAGCAACCACATGGTGGCTCATAACCATCTGTAATGAGATCTGGCACGCAGACAGAACACTGTATACATAATAAATAAATAAATCTTTAAAAAACAAACAAACAAACAAAAGATATTGTGGGACACGTATATACTCATAATTCATAGGACAAAGAGGCAGGAGGTTAAGAGTTCAAGGTTATCTTAGTTATAGAGAGTTTGAATCCAGTCTGGCTACAAAGGCCTGTCTACATAGGTTAAGGAATCATCTAGAGCAGCAATTCTCACCCTATGGGTCAATATATCAAATCATTGGGGGTCTCATATCAGATATTTACATTACGATTCATAACAGTAGCAATCGGAAAGTTATGAAGGATCAATGAAATAATTTTATGGTTGGGAGTCACCATTACATGAGGAACTGTATTAAAGGGTTGCACTGAGAACCACTGATCTAGGGTGTTATAGAGAATGGGATTTGGATCCAAATCAAATATACATTTCCCATCATCATCTAGAGATGGTCTGTAGAGACAGCAGACCATAATGAAAATACCTTTGGGAGAGCAGTGGACACTGGAGGACTGAAAACAAGTTGAGTGCTTGCAAACAAATGAAAACCACTATTATCACTAGGCCTGGAAATACTGTCTGATATACAAATATACTTAATCCCCCTTTCCCCATCTACTCTGTGGCTAGCTCTGTCCCCAAATGGCAACAATGCACTGGTAGGAGCTCAGGTCCAAATTAGGGTTTAAAGAGGCACTACAAGGTCCCAAGACACTCAGGCCAGACAAGAGGTGGAATTCCAAAATGCTGGACAGCTATCACTGCCCATTGCTTAAAGGGATTGTGTGTGTGTGTGTGTGTGTGTGTGTGTGTGTGTGTGTGTGTCTGTGTGTTATATACTTTTGTACATAAACATGTGGGAACACACATTCATGCATGTATATATACAGGCCCAAAGAAGACATTAGGTGTCTGTCTCTTTTTCTCTCCATCATACTACCTTGAAGCAATGTCTCTCACTGAAGTAGTTGTTTGCCATTTTGTCTAGGCTAGCTAGCCAGCAAGCTCACAGGATCCTCATCTCAACCTCCCACAAATACTAGAGTTACAGGCACATGCATCCATGTCTGACTTTCATGTAACTCATGTCCTCATTCTTGCACAGCAAGTGCTCTTACCTACTAGGCCATCTCTGTAGCCCAAAAAGAATTTTTTGAAATATTACATTATTTGAAATAATGTAGAAAAGTATACATATTCACAAGATACATTTATGTTCACTAATAGGTATTTTGATTATGTCTGTGTATGTTTTACACTTGCTAGCAAGACCCACAATCAGATAAAAATTATCACTCCACCATCACCACAGTTCTCACCTCAATGCTCTGGAGCTGAACAGCTATTCGTTCTTTTTCCTTTATGGATCTATGCTGAGTTTCTGTCAGCTGATGGGACAGGGACACATTCTCAAGCTTCAGGTGCTCCAAAAGGCCTGCTTGGGTCATCTGTCCAACCTTCAAAGAAAAATCCAGGAGGTAAAAAGGAACTTAAAATTGTGTAGACCAGCCTATCCTTTGTCACTAAGATGTTCTCTCTTTGTTAACAATGGCTACTGGATGACTTTCTAAATGTCCCGCAATGCAGGGAAAGCTCCTGCCCTTCTCTTCCTCCCCAGGACTTACCACCACAAATCCTCTGCCAGCCTATCTTGAATTGGAGCCATGTTGCTCCTGGAGGGGCGGGGGCACCAAGAAATCAGACCTTCACACCTGAGATCATGCAGTTTGGACATGACCTACACTGGAGTCCCAATTTAAGGTACACCTATAAACTAATAACCGAATTCCATTGGATTACCACTTGTTCCAGAGACAATCAAAGTAGCTAGGACTAAAGTTATGAAGTTATGTGTCACCTAATTTGGCTCACAGTGTCTTCAGGAGAGGAAAGATCAAACTCTGAGAAGGACTACCTGCCAAATTCTCTGTCATACAAGAATACCACAAGAAATATTCAGAGCATAGAGGACAGGATGGGAGAGCCTCAAGCCCAGGAAAGGTCAAAGGAAGATTTACCCTTTGGTTGAAGGGAAGGCATGAGGGGCTCTTGTAGAGGAAGGGTATGGCTATGACGTAATCAGCAGACTCTAAACGAAAACATATCTATGAAATCTAAAACAATGCATTAACACCCTTTCCCCCATTTTGGTAGCTCTGAATGTGTGATCCTCTTGTCTCAGTCTTTAGAGATTTGGATGCCATTACATCTTTGTAATGCAGGGGAAAGCACATACCATATACCTGAAAGGAGTTTCCTACACTATACCTGGATGTGGGCCACCTCTCCCTGCAGCCTGACTCTGGCCTCCTGGGCCAACGCAAGCTGCTGCTGGTACCACTGCCGGGCATGCTGCAGAGATGTAATTTCAGTCTGTGATGCTTGTAGCTTGCTGGTCAGTGTTGTGCGCTCCAGCTGTACTTGGTGGAGCTGACTCTGTAGGGCTGCCATCTGCTGCCGAAGGTCATGCACTGAAAGTAAGCAAGCACAGCCAACTCAGACTAACCT
This sequence comes from Peromyscus leucopus, assembly GCF_004664715.2. Lineage (NCBI taxonomy): Eukaryota > Metazoa > Chordata > Mammalia > Rodentia > Cricetidae > Peromyscus > Peromyscus leucopus. The sequence goes on along the minus strand of NC_051082.1, from coordinate 313,355 downwards.
GCACTAACAAAAGCCACAGCTGAGTAGTCATGTGACCTGAAGTTGACGTCTACAGAGAGAAGCCTGCAGTTGATGTTGGTTATGCATAGTGGCCATGTCCTATAGTCACCACAAAAACAGACAGATAGGGGGTTCCTTTGTGTCCCTAGACACAACAGTTCTATTAGATGATGACTATATCTGTTCATTTACCTGTGGTTCTGTTTAAACACACCTTATTTAATATCTCCTGAATTATTTCTCTATTATCTTCTAATTATTCACCCATCTGTCTTTTTTATCTTATTTTATATTTATCTTATCTTTTTTATCTTATATATATACTAATTATCTTAATTATTATGAATGACTATAAAGCTCATGGCTAGCAGCTCTATGTAAGTCAGCTACCATGCCTTAGCAAAGTTTCTGTAATAAACTGTCTTCTCCACAAAATTTGGAGCCATTTTAAACAGCAAAACTCCCTCCAAGAAAGCCCAAAATTGGACATGTGACAGTAAACAGATAAAAAAAAGAACAGTTGTTAACAGTCTGAACTGAGGGTAAGACTGAGGGTAAACAAGATCTGAGTGTCACCCTCTTCTACAGAGTTGGAAGAACACACATCAAGTAACACAAATCTTAATTAACGTGGCCATGTCTGTGAAGAATCATGAAAATCTTATGAGTAAACCTGGAGTTACAAAAAAAGTTAAGCTGGGAAGAAATTTGTTATAGAATCTGCAATTGCCGGGCGGTGGTGGCGCACGCCTTTAATCCCAGCACTCGGGAGGCAGAGGCAGGCGGATCTCTGTGAGTTCGAGGCCAGCCTGGGCTACCAAGTGAGTTCCAGGAAAGGCGCAAAGCTACACAGAGAAACCCTGTCTCGAAAAACCAAAAAAAAAAAGAATCTGCAATGACCAAAAACCAACTATGTATCCCAGAAACTGTCATGTCGCCGTGGTTCTCATCTTTGAATACCCAATGACATCAATTTGCCATAAAGAAACGACACTGGCATCATATGGTTGATTCTGCACTAGTACCCACTGGTCTGCCACATGGTCAACTCAGCATGAGCAGGGTAGGAGGAAAGTAAGACGAGCAGGCAGGAAATCAGCCGCCAGCAACACAAATAAATTACAGTACAAACAAAACCAGACATTAAAAAATTTTAATTATATCCTGAATTTAGGAAACTACTTGTCTTTTGAAGACATTTTCTTGCATTTCTTTATTTTTATATGGTTGCAGGGACTTGCTAAGTTGTCTGGGATGGCCAGAGCTTTTGATTTCTTTGATTAGCCTTCCAAGTAGCTAGGACTAAAGTTATGAAGTTATGTGTCACTAAACCTGGTTTAAATATTTTATATGAGAGAGAGAAAGAGGTAGGTGAAGTTTGCTGCATAGTTTTATGTTAACTGGATATAAGCTAAAGTCATCTAAGAGGAACCTCAATTAAGAAAATACCTCTTCCTAGCAGTGGTGGCACATGCCTTTAATTCCAGCAATCAGGAGGCAGAGGCAGGCAGATCTCTGTGAGTTCGAGGCCAGTCTGGGCTACAGAATGAGTTCCAGGAAAGGCTCCACAAAGCTATACAGAGAAACCCTGTCTCAAAAAGAGAAAAAAAGAAAAAGAAGAAAAGAAAATATCTCCATAAGATCAGGTTATAGGTAAGCCTATAGGGCATTTTCTTAGTGATTGATGTGGGAGGGCCCAGCCCATCAGGGTAGTGCTACTCCTGTGTTGGTGGTCCTGGGTTCTATGAGAAACTGGACTGAGCAAACCATGGGGGCAAGCCAGTAAGTAGTACTCTTCCAAGGCCTCTGTATCAACTCCTGCCTCCAGGTTCTTGCCCTGTCTGAGTTCCTGTCCTGACTTCCTTCAATGATAAACAGTGATGGGGAACCATAAGCCAAATAAACCGTTTCCTCCCCAAGTCATGGTGGCTCATCACAGCAATAGTAACCCTAACTAAGATATCGTGGTTCAAGCTTTTTAGCTTACCACGTGGGAGATGGGAGGCAAAAGGATCCACTGTTCAAGGCCATCCTCAGTTACCAAGCAAGTCCAAGGCCAGCCTAAGCTAATGAGACCTTGTCTCAAAAAGAAGTAAAGAGTAAGATTGTTTAAGAGAGTTTGTGATCCTTTATATGTAGTGCTTCAGTTTCAAAGTAATGAGAACTCAGAAAGGCAACAGTGTTCCACATCTAAATCATACACAGAGATCAGCTACAGATCAGTATAGGAACTTCTGTATTAGGCACACTAAGCAACTCATCACAAGTCCATTCTGCTAGCTCTTGTATAATATTAGAGGACCAGTCTTAATATTACACATCCCAGGGGTTCAGGAGAGAGAACTGTGAATGGTGAGGACTATTTTCGGGAAATAGAATCTCAGCACACAGAGCTCAGTCTAGTCATTTATTCTTCCAAATCTTCTTCGTCCTCCCGTGCCCTGGGAGTTCCAGTATATATACACTTACAAGCAGTAATCCCTTGGCAGTGGAAAACCAGGCTTCCAGGGTCAAACGGAGGGGTGATAAGAATCACAGAGGGGCAATAATTGTTAATTATCATTTGCAGCCCAAAAGGTAAGCCCTGAAAGTTACAGACCAACACACTGAACAAGGGGTCACTAATCAATAATATAGGCATCACTCTTAAATATTTAAGATAACATTTTAAATTAGTAGGAATAAATGTAGAATAAACATACAGCTCAACTACCCCCAAAACACTGGATTTAGGGGGGGAAAAGAGTAGAAAGGATTACTTCTAGTGGTCAAAAGTCCAAAGTCAATTTCTGAGATTAGATTACCTACTTTATGCAAAAGCATAGACTCTTAAGAGTTCAGCCAAAATTCTATTTACTTTAGCAATGTAGAGACTCTGTATTAAATGTTAAGCTAACATAAACCTGAAGATTCATGACACCAGTTACGAGATCCAGACATCACATTTGGGCTGCAAACCGTACCTGTGTTGTCCTTGCTGAGGATGTTTCTCTGCATGTCCTCTACTTTGGCCATCAGTCTCTGATACTGCTCCTCTGCCACTTGCAGGTCATTGTTCGAGGATGCCAGGCTAGCATTTTTAGCTTCTAGCATGTTCTGCAGGTCAGTCATGGCCCGCTCTAGATCCCAGCATGATTGCTTCAAAGTGTCCACTTCAGAACTAAGGGAGTCCTGCTTCTGCTGGCTGCTGTGGCTGTGTTCCACCTGTGCCTGCAGCCTTGTGCTCAGGGCAGCAAGCTGGGCCTGTAGCTCAGCTTTTTCTTGAAGTGCCTGAAAATACCCACAAATGACCATAATGGCATTCATAAAAATAAGTCGCTCTATCCACTGTTTTCACAAGACTGCTGAAACTTATTACATTTACAATTTAGTGGGACAGAGGAAAATGAGTTTTACTAAAAGCACTCTATCCCAAAACCATTCACTTAAACATGACAGTTAGCTTTCCCCCATATCAAACAAATTGGTGGATCCCTAAGAGATAAAAGCAGTCAGATTCTGATTAATGAGGAAAATGGGCTCAAAGTATCTCCAGAAAAATACTGCTACTGTAGAAATTCAAGGGGTAAGCCATAACACAGATACAAGAATGGCACTGAGTAGTTCAACAACAATGCCACGACAGAGCATAGAGAGCAAACAGGACCCAGGAGCTATAAAGAACAGTAATGAGACAAGTAAGGGCTGGGAGTGTTACTCAGTGGTAGAGTGCTTGGTTAGCATGCAATAGGACCAGAATTCAATCCCTAGCACCACAAAAAGGAGTTTGATAATAAAAAATTAAAAGGAAAAATGAAAGACAAAGACCCAGCCACCAACACATTCTACTCATCCCAAGCCTATCTAAGAATATGTAATTTTCACTCAAGAAAATTGTGAAGATAACATTTTCAGCAAACAGAACAAACTCCAAAGAAACTGAAATAAATCAATAAAATTCAATAAGACTTCATTTATTTGCAGTGTTAGGGATTGACCCCAGGGACTTATGTATGCCAGGCAAATGCTCTAACCCTGACCTATACTCCAGGTCAAGAGGACTTTAGAGCCAGTATAACTGGCTTCCACATAAAACTGCCAGAGATCCATGTAGCTCGAGTTTCACGGGACCCACCTCACAAAACATTAGAAAACAAAGCAAGTGAAGAAGCAAGGCAAGGTGCTTAGACCAACCTAAGGACTGAGTACACAGAGGACACAAATGTAGGTGAGGAAACAGTGACATTCCAAGTTAGGAGAGAAAACTGTGTACAACCAAAACTTACTCTTAAAATCTCTGAAATCACCAAGGAAGACTGTTTTATATATAACTAAACTAACTGGCTTCTGCCTACGGAATTTTTAGCATGACACATGTACTTTGCAAAGCAATTTCATCTCACTACACATGGCTTCTCACACTGTAGTATGTGTTCACAGCCTCACGTCAGGCCTTCGCTGTCTCAGTGTGTGTCTATGTTCTCTCTCACAAAACATAAAGCTGAATTCCCCTCAACAGACTCAGTCTAAACTGCTGGCAGAAAGATAAAAATCTAGTTCTCTGCTATTAAGAAACAAACAAGCAAACATATAAAACAAGCCAGGCATGGTGGCAAAGGCCCGTAATCCAAGCCATTGAGAAGTACAGGAATAAAGATAAAGAGCTCAAGGTTATCTTTAGCTCCATAGCAAGTTCAAAGCCAGCTTTGGCCACATGAGAACTAGCTCTAAACAAACAAACAAACAAATATATAAAATTTTGTATAAAACAGTAAAACCTAAAAATTAAGGAATGGAAAATCATTATCATTTTTTAAAAAATTAATTTTATGTATGTGTATGTGTGTATACACATGGGAGAACCCACAAAGGACAGAAGAGGGTATGCTAGATCCCCGAGAGCTGAAGTTATAGGCAGCAGTGAGTCACCTGTAATGGATGCTATGAAACAACCTTGGGTCCTCTGGAAGAACAGTAAGTGCTCTTAACAACTGATCCATTTCTCCAGATCCCACCCACCCCCCCCATAATGAAAATAAGATATAGTAAATTAGTATCAGACAAAGCAGACCCTGGACTAGCAAGACAGCTTAGCAGGTAAAGTCACTTGCTTCCAAGCATGATGCCCTTAGTTTGATTCGCTAAACCAATATGGTAGAAAGAACAAACCAATTCGTGCAAGTTGTCTAATCTCCACATACATGCCACAGCATGTGCACATCCACCCTTACCACATACACAAACACAAATAAATAATTAAATATAATAATCTTTAAGAATTGGAAAAAAACTATTAAAAAGTAAGTGCAGAATTGTAAAAAGTACTAATAGGGTCAAAATGAAACTTTTACTCTATCAGAGAAATGAAAAGCCACCAGGAGAAATTAACTATCACAGAGTCTCAGGTATATTTAGGACATGCTCTTGGCAAATTCTGATAGAGACAAAGGGAAAGAATGAATCATAAATAAACTAACACAACTTTGTATGAGACCAACACACCCTGCAGACAAAATGAGTAATATGGACAACTTGGATATGTTACAACTTGGAGTAATATGGATGAGTTACACTTAAGGGTATCTATAAAATTATGCACAGCAAAGACCTACATATTCTTTTCAAAGATTTGGCTCATTAAGCAACAGTCAAACACCCCTTACCTGACTGGCTTCTAATGACAAAGCCTCCAGTTGTCCTTCAAGTCTCATTTTTTCTTTAAGAACCTGCAACATTTCATCCTGTGTTTCAGCAAGAGAGCTCTCCATGGATACACTAGGGGCCAGAAGTATAAAGTCATAAGATGAGAACAGGATAGCTGTTAATCCTTTATCCTTCCTTATATTGTCCAATTTATACACACCCCTTCTGCTCCTCCCATTTTGTTTTTTGGATCTTTTTATTTTGTCTTTGCTTTTTTAAAAGATAGAGTCCTTCTATTATGTAGGAAATATACAGGTCCTCTAAATACACAGGTCCTCATAGGGACCTGAAACTCCCTATGTAGTATAGACTGACCCTGAACTTATGATTCTCCTGCCTCAGCCTCCTAAGTGCTTGGATCATGAGTATGCACCACAAACACCCAATATACAAGTAAAAAGCCTTAAGCAGTGAACTGAATCTTACTTTCATGCTCTGGAAACAGGAGTTTGTAAACACCTGGGAAGTCTTAAGAGATAGGTCTATGTAAACTGAGAAAATGGATGCTTTTTATACCACCCAAATGGTTTAGATCTAACTCTACTTATAAAGTGGTAGAGCCGTGTGTAGGTGAAAAGCTAATGTGAAGATTGGGCGGTATTAGCAAAAACACATGGCATAGCAGCTGTTCAGAGTCCAGAGTCAAGTCTGCTACCTTACCTGCTGCAGATGCTGTCTCTGCGGTTCTGCACCTCCCCGTTGACTTCCTGGTTCTGATCCTGGTGCTGGGCTGCTGCAGCCTGTAGTACATCTTTAATCGAAGGAAACTGGCCCATAGCCTCAGCAGAAATCTCCTGGCCATCAACCATATAAGCTTCTCCTGGTGTGCTCACATTAACCAGGGCACCACAGGCCCCTCTTGCAGAGAAGCTGCTGTGTGAGGAACTGTCACTTTCATTTCCATCAGCCTCCGACACACTATCCCCAGTCAATGAGGCACTCTCTACACGGTTATCAGTCTCAGATGATGGGCTAAACTCAGATACAACTGACGTGCTGCTTCTACTCTGTTTCAGGGAACCTCCAACAGCATCAGCAGTGGAACCAAGGCCTCCAGAGTTACTTGAATCTTCAGTTCTATAGTCAGCCAGAGACCGAATCTTGCTTGACTTGGAACTCTTTTTCTCCTTAGAATGTGCCAGCAGCCCTAAGCTGCCTACCTTGGGCCCTCGAGGAACACTGGTACGCAGGAAGGAATACTCTTTTGTCACAGCTACAGTACTGGCTCTTGGCAAGTTTTCTGGATTTAACATGAGCTCAGGATCAAGTGTACTAAAAAGTTTCATTTTTGTTGTAGGTTGACTGGACTGAGAAACAAACAAAAGTATAAAAATATGATTAAGATTAGCAAGCAGTATTCTAAAACTGTCATCCAGAAAGCATGCACAGATGAACATTCTGTCTAGCAATGGCAGTCTGCCAGGCCCTTAGAAAGCTGGGTGCAGCAGATCTTCTGATTCTATCTCTTACCACTCAGGTTGCATTGAATGACCAGACTTGACCATCCCTGGGCCTGAAGCAAACCTTTTAATAGCCTTCACTTTAAAACATTTTAAAGCGAGTCACAACAAATCTTGCTCATCAAACTTTCTTAGCAAAACTTTTCTGGCTATTGTCCTGGTCAGCTTCTCAGATATAGAAAAAACAAAAAGTCCTATTGAATTAGATCTACTTTAGTTTTGAAATTATTCAAGAGGTAATGAGCATCTTTATTCATATCTGCTTACATATACCTCAGCAAAGACATATGGTACCCTTTCTTGTGGGGTGAGAAGGATGTTGCCACAGGAGTCTCACAGTCCAGGCTGACCAAGAACTTGTGATCCTCCTGCCTCCATCTTAGTACTAGGATTATAACTGTGCCACAAGACCAAACTATGTGCAACTCTTGCTCCATTTTAAACACTGTTTATTATCATTTTAATTCCCAGCTATTTTTACCATTTTTATTGTTGTTGCAAATGTATCTTTTCCAAATGATCATGGCAGGATAATTACTGATTTTTCCCATTAATACCTAGAATAATAAACAGACAATTCCCTAAAACCAAATTACACCTAATAATGGCTTTCAGTTGATTTTTCAGTCTTCCAAGGCATCAACCCACAAATAACACCAATTCCTCTGTTTGTTAGTATTTCTGTCTTTTACATCATTATACTAGCTAGAAATTCCAAAATGGCTAAGTGATTGATATTTGGTATAAATGAAAAATTCCAGCTATGTATGTCAACATAACTTTCTTTAAAAATTCTTCTTATTTTATGTGTATAAGTGTTTTGCCTACATGCATATCTGTGTACCATGTGTATGCCTGGTGCCCTTGGAGGCTAGAATAGGGTGTCGGATGCCTTGGATCTGGAGTTACTGAGGATTGTGAACCATCATGTGGGTGGTGGGAATCAAACCCAGATCTTCTGGAAGAGCAACAAGTGCTCTTAACCACTGAGCTATCTCTCCAGCCCCAGCATAACTTTCTGTTACAGGAAAATTTCAATCCTGTCATTCTAGCAAATTAATGTAATCCCAGGGCAGGGACATGGGGAGGATGACAACCATCCCAAACGCTGCAGTTCAGCATGTGAACACTAACTGCTAGGAAAGAATATAAAGGAAAAGGGTGAGAGATGGAGAAACTGGACAACTCAGATGTGGACTACACAATCCTGAAGTAAACAAGGACAGTATTTGTAGAACTCAGACTTGCTCAGAACTCATACAGATCCCAGAGACTCACCCTCTCCCGCTGGCGCTTTACTCGGTACTGTATCAGTTGTTCTTCCAGGCGCTTCCGGGCCTGCAGTCGGACCTGCTCCTCCTTTTCCAAGGGCAATGAAGAGGCAGTGGAGCCTGCAAGGGAAGTGACCACTGAGAGGTTGATAGGGAGCAGGCACAGAAAACAGATTGGTTGTTTTAAATTTAATCACCAGTATGTTTTAGCTTGTCAACTACACACAGCCACCTATATTCCAAGACAATTTCCAGAATGAGATAAAACTGAGAACCACAGCTACTTCGTACAGATAAGATCTGCCTTATAAGTGATACAGTACCATGATGGGCCTCTTCTCATAGCAAAAGATAAATTTCCTTATGAGGTTACATTCTCAGATTACCTCAATTGCTGTAGTAACACCATATAAAAATCAAGAGCATATTTAACTATTTATTCAAACACTGTCTATTTAATAAACAAAATGACTGATTAGTTTTGCTGCAGCATGTAGTGCAGAGTGAAGACCTAGAAGGCTCTACCTTTGAGGGCCAAGGGCAGGCTACATTGACTTCGACAAATAAGCTCAAATCCAGAACTCATACTCAAAGATAGTAAGCACAAATGGAAACTTTTAAATCAAAAAATGATTTAAAATATTTAAAACCCAACCTTTTAGGGGGTGAGTAACCTAAAGTTATTGCAGCTGCAAAACCAAGACAGCCACTCTCACCAGGACTGGGGTTGTGGTTTAATCCTAATAACCAGAAGATGTGTCTGTGAAACATCAGCAGAGGACTAAGAGGTCAAAAAAAAGGATAAATGCAATAATTTAACAATCTTTTATATACATCACCCTCTTCAGACATGAATTCTGAAGAAGCAACATTTTTTTAAAGAGATGTTCAAAAAAAGTCTGTAAAACATGGACATCTACCAAATTCATTAGGAACTCACCACTGTGGTTAGCAATCTGTGCACTGACTTTTCACAGAGCTACTGTAGTTCAAGTGGCTTGGCCATATGCATGACAAATTCAAGGGTTCCAGCCATTGCACAGATGCCACAAATCAGCAAACAGACCTGGGTTTAAACACACTAGAGCTCCATGACAAGCTGTATAAGATAGAGCTCTAGGTCTGGATGACAATAAGAACAGATCCATACACTGTCACTAGGTGTGAACTCCCTAGAACTGGGGAGGTATGATCAAATATGTAAGCTCATTTTAAAAATGCATAACTTTATTTATTTGTTTGTTTGTTTATTTATTGGAGAGGTGGGAATGTGCAGTTCCTTGGAAGGTAAGATCAAATATGTAAGCTCACTTTAAAAATGTGTAATTTTGTTTATTTATTGGAGAGGTGGGAATGTGCAAGTTCCAGGGCATGCTTGTGAGGACCAGGAACAACTTGCATGAGTCATTTCTCTTTCCATCATGTGGGTCCTGGGAATTGACCTCAGGTCCTTGGGATTGATGGCAAATGCCTTTACCAGTTGTGCCATCTCATCAGACCCTAAATTTATTATTTTGTGTGTGGGCAAGTATATGTTATGGCATGAGTGAAGAGGCCAGAGGACAACTTTGTAGAGTTGGTCCTCCCCTTCCACCTTTACATGGATTCTGGGGAATCAAACTCAGGTCATTAGGCTTTGCATCTTTATTCACTGAGCTATTGCCTACCTACATCTTAAATGCTGGCACATTTTCAGAAATTTAAAATATACTACAGCAGTGACAAAATGATGCCAGTGAAGAAAAAAGCAAATAACTCCAAACATGATAATGACAATTTAGAAAAGAATGTACCAATGTCCAACAGATAAAAAGATGCTCAAATCCTCCGGTGATTGAAGTAAAACAATGAATCAACCTCACCATCATGCATTAAAAATAATGAAGCACTGGGTATGGTGGTACGTGCCTGTGGCCTCAAACTCCTTGGAAAGCTGGAGTAGAAGGATCACTTGAGTTTAAGAGGATGCTAAAGGCAGGCAGTGGTGCACAACTTTAATCCCAGAATTTAGGAGGCAAAGGCAGGCAGATCTTTGTGAGTTTGAGGCCAGCCTGGTTTATAACAGGACAGAACAGCCAGGGCTACACAGAGAAACCCTGTTTCAAAAAACAAGACAAGGGGGCTGGAGAGATGGCTTGGTGGTTAAGAGCACTGGCTGTCCTTCCAGAGGACCTGGGTTCAATTCCCAGCACCCACATGGCAGTTTACAACTGTCTGTAACTCTACCTTCCAGGGATCTGACATCGACAGACAGACAGACATGCAGGCAAAATATCAATGCACATAAAGGAAATAAATCATTTAAAAAAAAAAAAGACAAAGAAGCAGAGGCTAACCTGGGAACACAGACCTCATCTGGAAAACTAACAAAAGTGGGTCAATTTCAGTGCTTAGGAGCCAGAGGCAGGGGGATCTCTGTGAGTTTGAGGCCAGCCACTTTCATCTTCACAGATACTTCTAGGTCAGCTAGGGCTGCATAGTGAAACTATCTCAAAAACAAAACAACACAATGAAAGAACAAAAGTGGATGCAAGCCTGTAATCCCAGTAGTTAAGAGACCTGAGGCTGGAGAATCACAAACTCTAGGCCAGTCTTGCCTATACAGCAAATTCAAGAATAGCCTGGGATACAAAACAAGACTCTCAGAAAAAACAAAAACAAAAACAAAAATGAAACAAAACAAAAACCCCAAAAACAAACAAACAAAAAAAAAATCACCAACAAAAAAAAATATCCCACCCCACCCTGCAGAATAACAGTAACACACACACATACCAAAAACAAAAAAAAAGAAAAGAAAAAAATGTCTATACATTGCAGTGGGGGGCAAGTGTCTTCACCAGTTACTGGCAATATGACTACGTGGGACAACACTAAACACCTGCTTGATCCACAGAGAAGCAAGTTTAATGGTCCAAGGACACATGTACTAAGATTCTAGCTGTAACTGCCCAAGGATTAGAATGTATCAGGAAAGCCAGGTGGTGACAGTCCATGCAGAGGCAGGTGAATCTCTGAGTTCTGAGGCCAGCCTGGTCTACAGACAAAGTTCCAGGAGAGCCAAGGCCACATAGAAAAACTTGTTACCAAAAAGGGGGGGGGGCACGGAGGGGAGTGAAAAGTAAAAGAAATGAAACAGGGAACAGCCAACACAAGCTGCCCTGGGTAATGGGGAACCATTTTCACAAGATAAAACCACGTTTTAATCGTGTAAAATTATTTAAACAGCCGGGCGGTGGTGGCACACGCCTTTAGTCCCAGCACTCGGGAGGCAGAGGCAGGCGGATCTCTGTGAGTTCAAGGCCAGCCTAGTCTACCAAGTGAGTTCCAGGAAAGGCGCAAAACTGCACAGAGAAACCCTGTCTCGAAAAAACCAAAAAAAAAAAAAAAACCAAAAAAAAAAAAAAAAAAAAAAAAAAAAAAAATTAAACAATAGAATCCTACTTTAAAATTACCTTTTAAAAGGTTTTATTTTGCCGGGCGGTGGTGGCGCACGCCTTTAGTCCCAGCACTCGGGAGGCAGAGCCAGGCGGATCTCTGTGAGTTCGAGGCCAGCCTGGGCTACCAAGTGAGTTCCAGGAAAGGCGCAAAACTACACAGAGAAACCCTGTCTCGAAAAACCAAAAAAAAAAAAAAAAGGTTTTATTTTTAATTTTGTATATGTGTTTGTGTGTGTGTGATTTTTGAGTGCAGATAACCACCAGTGTGAGAAGAGGGCATCAGATCCCCTGGGGCTGGGATTACTAAACTACCTGATGTGAGTGCTGGGAACCAAATCTGGGTCCTTTGCAACAGCAATAAATGCTCTTAATTGCTGAGCAATCTCTCGAGCCCCTAAAATTCCTTTTGTTTTATTTGACTATAGGGGCCTTGCTAAGTTGTTCAGGTTGGCCTCAATTTTCAATCCCCCTGCCTTAGCCCTTCACAAGTAGCTAATTACAGGCATATAAACTTCACTTTTAAAGACAATGATGAAAAGTCTGGCTATGTTTATATAAGCATGCAAAGGATCTTGTGAAAATCTGGTTTTCCAACTTAAGACTAAACCCCTGCCTGTTTGCTGGCCACCCATGAAGAATGACATGTGAGGTGTCTTTGTCAAGGAGTCTGATACCGGTGCTAGTACTGGATGGAAGAAAGTTAAGAAAGTTCCAACATCCAGATGTACTTATACTCTTTAAAGGGAAGCTTCGTCATTAAGATGCATCCCTCTGCCTCCCCCATTGAGTACTAAGATCCGACAGGACAAGTGAGGCCTGCTTACACAGGAGCAGCCAGGCACTGACTCCAAGTAGAAGATGCTGATAGCAAGGGGTGGGAAGAGTCCAGAGGGAATGGATGCTTACACAGTTGCGTTTCTTGCATGGGAAGACTGAGTCTGAGAGACTGCAAAGCTTCTTTTCTAACACTGCCCTCAGCACTAGTTCCCTGAGACTTCCTTAGGTTGTCATGGAAACCATCCACACCTGCAGAGGCATCAGGTCCCACTGGGCTTGCTGTGGGATCAAGAGACAACGGAGGGTCTGGGAACTGCCCGTTCTGACAGAGGGCCTCCTGGCTGGATCTATCTGGGCTTCCTCCTTCCCTAAAAACTCTGTTGTTTACCTCAACACTGGCATCTGGAAAGAGAGAGAAAGCATGTTAGACAGTATCTGAAAAAGTTTAAGTCATTTCCAGACACACAGCTTTATGTAAATCCCATGAGCATAGCATCTCCATATTTTATAAGTTGTTTTCTCTGACTCTCAGGAAACAGGTCCCATACCTGTCTTAGGGCAGGGAGACTTGGGCAAAGTCTCAAGTTGTCACCTGTAAGTTAGCCTCACCCTCCACACTATGACTATGGTATTTAATTCATGTTTCCTCCCCACTTAAATAAAAAAAAATTAAAAAAAACAAAAACAAAAAAAACTTTGAAAGTCTATTTTTTTAAAGTGTGTGTGTGTGTGTGTGTGTGTGTGTGTGTGTGTGAGAGAGAGAGAGAGAGGGGGGGGGCATAGGCTTAAAATAAAGCTGAAAAAATTTTAAACATGTACAGATGACAGTAGGACTAATCAGAGTCCACGCTCACATTTTCAAGGTCTGATTTCAAAGTAAATTGAGAATATGTTCTCCAAAGAGGCAGATAATCAAATCAGAGTGATTCTGCAAAGGTGAACAGAAGCCAAACTTCGTTTTGGCTTGATGAGTAAGGGTTAGGTATTATAAAAACTCTATTTACAAGCCAGGTGTGGCTGTTCAGGCCTATAATCCCAGCATTTAGGAGGTACAAGCAGGAAGGTCAAGAGTTCATGGTCATCCTGAACTATATAGCAGGTTTGAGGACAACCTGGGCTCCAAGAGACTGTATCTCAAAATCACTAAAAATTTTAAAACCTAAGTTTACCCACAAGGACTCTGCTCATGGTCCAAATTCAGCCTCACTCACTGCCATTACTATACAAAGAACTAAAATATAGTTCTTCCTCAAAAGATAAAGGCTTCTCAAAATTAAGTCAAATTTAGACTTTCTTCTCCCTTCCCCTGGTAGGTAAACAATGTATCAATAAGGAGGTAGGTAGTGTCCATCCTAAGGAATTCTCAGGCTCAATGACCCAAGATCTCACAGGCACTAATATCAATGGGTACCAAGATATACCCCAAGGGCATGTAGGAAATTACCACCCCCTTTTATTTTTGCTCAAGCCAAGTAAAAACAGGACTGTTATTTACAAATAAAAGTTCTTGCTATTCACTGACATGCCTCCTTGAAAAAGAAAGCCACAAATAGGAAGTAGAGCACAGAAATCCTCAATGCCCAAGACATATTTGCTGTAGGACACAAAATGACCCTACACTGTCAGCTTTACTAAAGGGTACAGGGATTCTGGTTCCACACTGTCACCCTTTATTAAAGGCTGCAGGGAATTCTGCATTTCAGATACAAGTTACAAGTGACTAATACCACTTTCTGATATGTAGGTTGCTAAACAAAATGAGTTTTGAGAAACATATTATACCTTAAACAAAATCTAAAAGCAATAAGATCCAGTATGTATGTTTCCAAATACAAGCTTAAATATATATATATTCATGATTAGTAGATATAAATGGCTACATCCACTTACTGGATGTTCATAGGCAGAAGGGATTGAATCAGGGCTTCACACATGTCAGAGAAGCATTCTACCACTGAACTACATTCCAGCTCTTTTGGTACATTACATACATCACTCCTTTTAAACCTCACAACTACCCTATACATAGGTTCCATGAATCTTCCCGACTGGTAGATTTGGTTCCATGAATCTTCCTGAGTGGTAGAAGTGGTTACACACATCACTTAACATTCACAACTACCCTCTGCATAGGCACCATCAATCTTCCTGAGTGGTAGGTCTAAGACGAGGTTCCATGCAAGAATCCATTGTCTCGGGCATGAATACCAGTGCCTGCCTCACCCACTGCATGTTAACTTCTTGAACATCATTTTATAAGACCTATAGTGCAATTTCTGTTATTAGAGAACCAGTGCATAGTAATCTATCTTTTAAAAGTGCATATTGCATTGCTAGTTCCTGACTGCATGGAGTATGGGAGTCAACTGAGTTACTACTGATGCACACACAACCCAGCAGCTAACAGAGAAACATGATTCAGGAATCCTAGACCACTAATCAGTTCCAGTTATTGAAACTTTGGCACCCAGTCAACCAGAAAGTTAGAATTTCAAGCACTAACAATAATTCATGCTTGATCTAAAGTTACTGCCAAATGAAGATATTTGTAAGATAACTAAAACACTGAGAGAATGAAAAGTTTATGTTCCCCTCCAAAACAGCAGCTGACCACATCTTGAAAATGAAATGCTAGGGTATAGAATGACCTGTTGACTTACATTGAGCTCTGTTTGGTTGGTCAGACGGTAGTGTCAGTGAGCCCAATGTCTCCAGTGAGGCTTCAGGGCAAGAAGAAATATCACTGCTGGACTTGTCTTCCCAAACAGCATCCTGTTTAGCTGATGCACCATCCATGGTCAAGGCAGCCCAGACTAAAAAGACTCTGAGGAGCTAGAAGTGACTCTGGATTAGGTTTGGTTTCTGCCATCAGCAACAGCACAGAGCTTCTAAGAAGGATCCTACTCTGTTTTCCATTTTCAGGGCTTAATGTCTCACAAATGGCTTGAAGTCAAACCAAGTAATACCATGATTCCTGATAAGAGGAAGGAAAAGAAAATCCATTATGAAACAAAATTTGTTAGATTTCAAGTAACAGTTACAAGGCTCCCAATTTGTATAGAAAACAAACACAGATTTCCACACCACGAACAATCCTTGAGCACCCACAATATCCTAGGTTTTGAGGGTAAAATATCAAACCAGCCACACCTTAGCCTTTTCCTAAGAACTGAGTATCTCTCCTGGTACCAGTTATAGGAAGTTCTACCAGGAATGATTTTCCAAGGTTTTTAAAAAGAGCTTGTAGTCTGTTGTAGTTGAACATGTGCTAAGAAACTGAACTTTAAATTTTATTTAAGTTTAATCCGAATTTAAATAACCATTTGTGGCCAGCAGCTTATAAATTAGACAGACCTAGCAGCTCATAAAACACCTGGAATGGCCATGCCCAAGGCCAAAGCTCCTACTAGGCAATTCTACCCCTGTAAGCTATGCAACTCAGATCTAAAGGAGTGAAAATTAAAGAATCAGTTGCCAAAGGATGAGGTAATAATATGTTAGATGAGATCCAAAAGGGAGACCTAAGGACACACAGAAAGGTAGCTAACTTAGAATATGGGCAGAGAGGGCTCTTACGGCAGGTGACCATCTACTTTTCCCTATTAGGATGATCAGTAGTCTTCTGACCCACTATGGTAGACTAAGTTTAGGAAAATATAACTTCACCTTAAATCTGGCAATTAGTTACCAACTCTGAAGTGTACTGAGGATACTTATTCCTTATCTAAAGGTAAGATTTAAATATGAGCTTCTAGGCATACTGTAGGAATGTTGGTATCTATGTTCTTCAGAATAAGTTCCGTATTATTCTTTCTGTTCTATGCTTAACATGTTTCATAGCAAAATAACCTACATCCCGAGCTCACAAATCACACTGCAGTGGAATGTGGTGGCATATGCCTTTAATTATAGCACCCAGGAGGAAGTCAGGTGGATCTCAGAGTTTGAAGGCAATTTTGCCTACACAGTTGAGTTTCAAGCAAGCCTGGGCTAAAGTTGAGACCCTGTCTCAAAAATAAAACAAAACAAACAAACAGACAAAAAACAAAACAAAAACAAAATTGGCATTGAGAAATTACAGGTAAGAAGCCTCACTAACAAGGTGTGATGCCAATTCAACAGTAGGGCTAGCATACTGACGCCTGTCGCTGCAGACATATGTCCTCTGACTCCATCTGTCTTCTGTGATGACCACCTGTGAATGAGGGAACTCACCAATGATATGGTCAGCTCAGCCTAGCAACATATTGAATGACTAATATAAGTCTAAAATAGGACAAATACAAAAAAGGAGGGCAGCTAAGAAGTCCCAGAGATAATATGCTCAGAGGCATACAGTGACAATGCCCATAACTTAGACTATCCATATAGAAAAACATTAGCCAAGAATATTAAGTTCCACTGATTATGTAATTTGGTGGCAGATGTATCAGGTTGTCACAAACTAGAAACCATCACATATTCCCCTGTTTATTCTCCTTACTCTGATTTTGTGCTGAGCAAGAAAAATGATTCCTAAGCAGTCCTTCCTCCTTTCAGAGATGGAATGGTACAGTCTTCCAGAACAGAAGACCCCAACTACAACTGACTTTGGTTAACTCACTTAGATGGCTCCTGTTCACAGTCAGCTATCTCCTCCTTAAGTGGATCTACAGACAAAATTTCTGGACCGTGCCAGGAGCCAGGCTTCCGACACCAGTCTTGCCTGAAGGGTAATAAACTGACATTTACTGTCTCCTTTGAATTTTGTTAAGCATGACTCATTCATACAGGGTCTCATTACCTCAGACTGCTGACAAGGGCAAGTCTCTGGGTACCAAGGAAGAAGAAGAGACAGCTGGGGCAGGGGTAGGGAGAGGCACAAAAAAGCTGTTTTCAGTAATACATACATTTCTATGTTTTTGGTTTTTTTTTAAAACAAAGAGTTGATTCTCATAGTTATCCTTTTGTTCTTCAGTTGTTTGGTCAATTGGATTCTTTTTGTGCATATGTATGTGCACACCTTCAGATGCCATTCAACTTGTTTTTTTTTGAGACAGTCTCTCTCACTGACCTGGACTTCATCAATACAAATATGCTGGCTGGCCAGTGAGCCCCGGGATCTGCCTGGTCCCACCTCCCCAGGGTTGGAGTTACAAGTGTACACGACCACACCCGGCATTCTTACACGGGTATCAGAATCAAGTCCTCCTGCGTGAAGAGCAAGCTCTTTACTGACTGAGCTTAGCTAGCTCAACTTGTTTGGTTTTGGTTTGGGATTTTTTTAAGACAAAGGCTCAATATACAGGACAGGATAGTCTCCAGCTCATACATATCCTCCCGATTCTACCTTTTGAATGCCAGGATTACAGTCCTGTATAACTTTGTTCAGGTCACAGTTTCATTTTTAACCACTTGCACTCCCATTTCTAGATGGCAGAACAAAGCCATCACCGAGAAAGTCCCAAGATATACCTAACTTCAGCAGTTCACCTAGATTTCAAATTGAGAGACTGAAATCTCAGATGCAACAGGTCTTCAAGCTTTTCCCATTAGAGTCCATGAACTTGGTCCACAAACAATAGCTACCCTATTACTGAGGTTATCATCAATTAGAAGTATAGCCAAAGAGAAATCAGGGCTTCCTGAAGATGTCTAGTTGATGATACACTATCAAATAATAGCAAATAGTGCTCTATATAAGTAAAAACCAAAGGCTAGCCTCAGGTACAGCAAGGACAAGAAGTGACAGGTTTTGAGTTAAATATATTTGCCTCAAATCCTGACTGTTCTTCCACTTGGCTGTAAGAGATCTTGTTAAATAGATTTCTGAGCCACTCTTAGCTTATTTTCTCATCAACAAAAACATTAAGAAAATTAATACAAATTTTTTGCTAGGATGGACTACAGTAAGATACAGGATCTGTTCATGCCCTGGATAAACAGGTATAATTATTTCTTTCAACAACTGTTCAAAATCGATAGTGAAAGCCAAATTGTTATATTCTCACCGAGAAAATAACACTACTTAAGGGAATTGGCCAAAACTCAGCTACTTTTAAATCTGAATAACATCAGATAACTTTCATTTCTTCTGCTTCTTTTCTTTTTGGGGAATAGGGAGAAGATAGGATTCCCTCTGCCCCAAATCATGTCCATGTTCATAAGGCACAGACATGTGTGGAGGTCAGAGAACAATTTATGAGAATGGGTTCTTTCCTTCCACCATGGGGCTTCCATAGAACTCATGTTATCAGACTCTAGAACCTTTAACCACTGAGCCATCTTGCCAATCTACTTTTGGATTTTGAAACAGAATCTTACTATGTAGCCTGGGCCTCAAGCTGGTGGAAGTCTTCCTGTCTTGGCTTCCCAAGAGCTGGTGTTTCAGACATGTACAACTACATCCAGCTTTTCCCTTTTCTTTCCATTCAAGGTACACTGTAGCTGAGAGCTACTAAAAGATTATAAAAGCAAAGGCCATGAGGCATCTGTAAATGGTTTACAGTGTCCCAATGACAATAAAATACAAAGCTCTTAGCCTAACCTAGAGATCACTTTTATGTGGTTCCTGCTTATGTCTACACCCCTTAATTCTGTGCCTTTTTTCCTTACCTGGCTATATTATGCACCCAGATGTACAGCTGACTCTCCATAGGGTCTCTACACTTATTGTTTGTTTATTTGTTTGCTTGACAGTTTCTCCGTGTAAGTGCCCTGGCTGTCCTGTAATGCTTTGTAGACCAGGCTGGCCTCAAACTCACAGAGATCTGCCTGCCCTGCCTCCTGAGTGCTGGGATTAAAGGTGTGCGCCACCATGCCCAGTTGGGTCTCTACACTTCTTGCTCACTCTGCTGAGACATTACTTTCAACAATTTTGCACAGAAGCTTCTTGTCATGGAGGCCTGCTTTGGGTCAAAAGTCACCTCTTCCGCAGGCCTGACAAAGCTAATCCTCTCAACAATTTTTTTTTTGTTTTGAGTTGTCAGTATACCTTCACTACAAAGTAGTGAGAACAGAGACCACAACACTACTATATCCTGAGACCTGTTACAAGCAGGGCCTGTCTTTCCACAGACACTCAGAAAACGCCCGTAGAAAGGTGGTGAGCTGTTCACTTAGCGCTCTCTAGCACTGGCTCTACTGTCCATGTTCAGCAGCACCGTGAAACACCTCTGAGCACCAGAACCGAAACAATAAGTCCCCCACAGATTGAACGACTTGCCACTAAGTCACTCACGTTCGTCATCAACTGCAAAAGGAGCAGACTTCAAACAAGCTGACCCAAGCAGCAGTAGCACACGCTCTCAGGGCCGACCGCATCCCATGAGGTGCAGAGGAACCCCCTGCGTTTCCCAAGCCGGTACTGACAGGCTGCGAGGCAGGCTTCCAGCCTGAGACAGTAGAAGGAAAAGCTGACTAGAGCTGGCCGCCGCTGACCCAAAGTCTGCGCGACCCTCCCCGGACTCTGCAGCTGCCTTGCCGGCGCATGCCTCTCTGGGCGCGGCGCTGCCCGGCCAGTCCCACCACCGTCCACTACCCCAAGGCCCCGACCCTCCTCAGTGCTAGCCCCACAACCCTCACCATCGGCGGCCCAGCCCTGCGGCTCCGGTAGGACGTGGCCGTGCGAGGGGCGGGGCGCAACAGGGCACCAGTCTCGGGCAACCCCCCCGGAAACAGCCTGTCCGCGCGGTTTTCGTTCCGGAAGAGAGAATGTCTGCGGCCAGTAGCCACCTTCAAACTAAAGTCGGTATGGGTCTTGCTCCGGACAGAACTGAGACGGACTTTAGAAAGTGATGTTAAATTTTTTGTGGGCCTTCACCTCAGAGAAACAACTTCCAGCTTACTGGACCAACTCAGACAAAAAAAAAAAAAAAAAAAAAGTTGAGCTTCCGGCGGCAGTGGCGCAACCGGGGTTCGCCACGCTCCCGCCCCTCGCCGCCTTCTGACTGGTGGATAGGATGATCCACGTGGTCACACCCCCTAGGGCGTGGCTCTCCCGCCCGACACCGCCTTTATGGTGGTACAGGCGATTCCAAGAGTTCGGATGCCTCGTTTGACATGCTGGCGTTATCCACGGTCGGACGCTATGCCAAGCAAATGCAGTCCTAGCATAAGGAAGTCTGAGGCAGAGTACCACAAGCTCAAGGCCTGAATGGACTATAGAGTAAGTTTTATCTTAAAAAGGTCTGGAATGTAGCTCAGTAGTACGACTATTGGGTTCAGTCTCTAATATGTCAAGACATAGGAAGGGAGAGGAAGGAGAAGCAACAATACAGATACCTAACATTAAACTGATGGCACATCCATATAGAAAAAATACTAAGTATAAACTTCTTTTTTTCGTGCTACAGACTGTTCTGGGCCTTGAATGTTTCAATTTCCCCACCTCCAAGCTACATTCCCAACCCCAAATAAAAATTGCCATAGCTTTATTCAAGTATAATTGACATGATATAAAATTTGCCTGCGTGTACAATTTGATCATTTTTTTCAGTAAACTGGCAGCAGTACACCCATTTCTATAATCCAGTTTTAAAGCAATTTCATGGAAGTGGTTCTCATCCCCTTCTTTCAGCCCCAGGTCATCACTATGTTGTTTTTGAGTGTGCTTGCCTGTACATTGCATATAAATAGGATTCATATACTATGTAGCTTTGAGTTCTTTTTCAAGGTGTATCCATGTTGTACATGTTTCAGTGCTTCATTTTCATTGCTGAATAATACTCTTATTTTCTGGATATTTCCCTTTTCTGTATTCATCAGTCTATGAACAAATTTGAGTACATTGAGCTCCATACTCTTTTGCATGCAAAGGGTCTTGAGGTGAACAAAAGGACTAACAGGGTTCTAAATTTATATGTCCATGGAGTTGGGGGAACAAACCTTCAGAAACCAATACCTGGTATGAGCTGGAGATGCAGAGTGGGAGGAGCTGCCACTTACAAGGGCAAACTGTTTATACTCTTCTTATTGAGGACTGCTGTGTGCCAAGGTCTTTGCCAGATGCTGTCTAAAATCCCCACTGTCAAGAAACTTACTCCAGGGTGGGAAACACTCAACAAACAGATATACAGGACAGGAGATGATGTCAGAGATGAATGGATAGGTGGGCAGGTATTCAGCAATCTCATGAATTATTTAGAAAGGACCTTGCTGGGCTAGTAAATGGCTCAGCAGTAGAGATCCTTTCAGCACAAGACTGGCAACCTAAAAAAGCCCATATAAAGATGGAGAGAACCAACTCTACAAGCTGGCCTCTAAATCTCCGCACATGCACTATGGCACACTAAATCAATCAATCTCTCTCTCTCTCTCTCTCTCTCTCTCTCTCTCTCACACACACACACACACACACACACACACACACACACACACACACGAGTTTTTAAATATATTTTTAAGGACCTCTCTTATCAATCTGAGCCAGTACCTAAATAAAACATACCTAGAGAAAAGTGCTTCTGAACTCCAGTGTGCTCCCAGGTTCTTGTGAGGAATTAAGCTTGGAACTTGCCTGAGTGGGTAGAGAGCATGTGAAGATCTAGGAGTGTTGAATATGAGCAGCACAGGGAAGGAAGGTCTATGAGGCTAGAGGATGGTCAAATAGGGTCTGTAGCAGTGGGAAGGCAGAAGTTTCAGAGATGGCAAAGGCTATAGTAATCAGAGGTAAGCAGTGACCCAGGCACAAACTCCGTCTGTGGTACGTGTTGTTTTGTCATATGGAATGCAGTAGCTCTGCAAGAGAGATGAAGGATAATGCCTGGGTTCTGACCCAAGTCACAAGATCATATTTTCTGAGATGCTGAAGACCATGAAAGCAGGCTTTCATGGCATGTCTGGGTGATATGATGGCATCTACTCTGGAGTATTCTGCCAAAGCTAATCTGAGATGTTAG
This sequence comes from Peromyscus leucopus, assembly GCF_004664715.2. Taxonomy (NCBI): domain Eukaryota; kingdom Metazoa; phylum Chordata; class Mammalia; order Rodentia; family Cricetidae; genus Peromyscus; species Peromyscus leucopus. The sequence continues at coordinate 290,847 of NC_051082.1, read as the reverse complement.
AAAGACAAGTAACGTGCCATCCACTCAGAGACATAAAGATGTACACACACCAGGGAGCTTAGAGAGCATGGAGTACAGTAAACTAGGAAGTGTTTAAGTCCAAGTGTGTATTCCCTTTGGTTTTAATATAATTTATGTAGTTCTATTGTTATATGACATTTAAACTAGTGTCTGTCTGTGTTTAATGATACTAGTGGAGGTGGCTCTGCTATAGATCACCTGAACTTACTACATGTGGCTAACTATGTCTGGTGAGTCTGGCTTCTCCCACTTTGTGGGCCTCTGTTCTCCTTTCTCAAGGTGAGACCCAGCTTCTACATACAGTCTTGACAGTGTCTGAACATTAACTGTTGTGCATCCCAATATTTGAGGGAAGAGAGAAGGCAAAACCAGAGAACAGTCTTGGGGACAGTGTCTGGGTTCTTCTATCATACCACACTTGAAGTTATAACCACACTGGATTTCGTGTTCTTTTTACTAAATTTCAGTCTCCTAATTCTGGGCTTCTGGTGGCAACAGTTTCTGGGTCTGCTGGCTTAGCCTCACTATAGCTATGTAAGGGCCACCCTGTCCCATCACTCCTAGGCTGCCAGACCAATGCAGGGTAGGCTGTCACTAGGGTCCCCTCAACTGGCAGAAACCCAATTGGACTGCATCTCTGGTTCAGCTGTCTTTGAATCAAAAGCCAGTTCAGGGTTGAGAGCTACTGGAATCCTGGTCTGACCACCCTACAATATCAGGTAATCAAGATGATTAAACCTGAGGATTTAATTAGCCCTTTGTAATTGGGATTAGGGGTTCCTTGTTTTAAACCAATTTTCTCAGTTGTAATTGGGATTCAGGCCCAATGAAGTTTTCCTGGGGTCAGCATGGTTCCTTTAGCACTCCTAAGACCCACTTCTGGTTTGAACTTGGAACAGGAAGGGTTCCTTCTGATAGCAAAAGAAAGGGTACAACAGCTGGCAAGGCAGAGATGTAGGCCAAGCTGACCACAATTTCAAACTGGATTACAAGGAGTGCCCTTTGCTGTACCAGGAAGCAGAGACACTTAGTCAACATCTACAGGACCCTGCTCTGGGTGTGTTCCAAGGCCAGGTTCAAGAGCTAAAGAGAAAACAGTCTGTGGCAATCCTGAGAGGAAGCCTACCTACCCTATGGGGTAACAGGCTGCAAGACAACAGCAGATTGTTGGTTTTTGGGGGTGGAATGGTCCAACTTCCTTATCAACTTGAATGGATTTGAGGTCACCTAGGAGACACAACTCTGGATGTGTCTGTTAGGTTGTTTACAGAAAGGTTTAACTCAGGAGAGGAGACCAACCTTGAATGTAGGCTGTACCATGCCATGGGCTGGGTTCTCAAATGCAAAGAGAAAGCTGAGCACCAGCAATCATTTCTCTGCGTTCTGACTGCAGATTCAATGTGACAAACTGCTTCACACTCCCACCAACAGGCCTTTCCCACTACAATGGACTATACCTTCAAACTGACAGTCAAAATAAGCCCTTCCTTATTTTACACAGCAACAAGAAAATTAACTAATACATTAGCTATATGAGAGTCTAGAGAAAGAAGGTTTAGATGATCATAAAGACACTGCCCAAGGAGGACAAACCTGTCTCTATGAGAAGCTCACTCAAATCACCCCCAGGAATCGTCACCATGGCCCAAAACCCCCTTATGCTAGAGCCTGACATGTAGGCCTTGTTCTCTCCACCATGTGTTCATCAGCAATTCTGTGGAATCCCCTCTTCCCCTCTGAAGTAACTCTCAGGCACCATGCTTCCTTAAAGAACTGAGCATTAAGTGATTCCCAAGGAGCTTCATGCTCCTCGTGCTTCCCTCTGGAGTAGGATCCTGCAGACATGAGCAAAGGTACAGGTCCTATCTAACCCAGGATAGATCCTGAATCCTGAAGTGGGGAGGGGCATCGAGCAGCTGGGGGGTAGTGGTGGGGTGGGTGGATTGAATACTGAGCATCACAGCTCAAGGTGTAGATAACATTCCCACTGACCAGGACTGACAAAATAAACAGACTGTCCTGTGCCATGTTCAAAGATGCTCAGGTTTTGAGCCCAACCAGATCCTGTTTGCTTACCTCTTGACATGATCTATCTGCTGGTGGAGCCACAAGATTGACTAACAGGCAATATAGTAAATATTGTGAATAGTGAAGAATTAGTGTAGTGAATTAGTGGCACCTGTCTGCATTAGCACGAAACATGTGGCACCTCACATATGAACGAAACACAAGAAGAGAAACAAACACAGCTCATTTATTAGAATCAAAAAAAGAGAACCTCCCACAAATACATAGTGCTGCCTCTCAGTCTGTATCAAGAGCAAGACAACAGGTGAAAATTGTATTCCTGAGAAGCAAAAAGTTAGCAGTTTGCAAACAAACACAACAGGTGATTTCAATAAAAGATAAAGCTTAAAAAAATGAAAAACAAAATTTCAAGTATTATTCCAGATGACATAACAAACCTAATGTACCAGGATAGGGGCTGGAAAATAGAGGCCCTATCAGTCTGGAGCCATCTGGAGTTTCAGCAGGGGTCTGCTCTCAGGGACTGGAGGGCTAAGGGCAGAGGCTGTACCCTGCTGCGTAAGAGGCATAGGCCAGCCCTGTGTCAAGGACCTGGATACTCAAAATATCCTCCTCAGGATTAGCAGTTTTGGACATTTAATGATTTTTTTTTTAAATACAGAAACATATGCTCATTCTTTCAAATATCAGACTATTCCCAATTTCAGTCAATTTGTAAATTATAATATTTGTGCTACAGTTTTTAATAGTTAAATCTTATTAGAAGATAAGCACCAAACCTATTAAAATAAAAAATATACAAAAGGCTGTGGCTTTCCAGACAGAAGAATATCCTGTACATCCCCGGAGGCTGTAAACTTACGCTTCCTTTTCTTACATAGATACTTCTGACATATCTGACCCCTTTTCCCATGAACTTTTCCATTTCCCATGAAACTTTTCCATTTTAACTATAGTCAAGGTACAAGGTATAAAAGATACAAAAGTATAAACCTGCACTGTCACGGCCTCACCACACACAGAGAGAGCTGTCCAATGGGAGAGAGATCTGTCTGTTGGTCTTCTGGCACTGACTAGGAGACTAGTGTGACCAGTAGGCCTCCCAGGTGATTGGGGCACATGGTGTGTGTGTGTGTGTGTGTATGTCACTGAGGTTAAAGCTCCACAGAGGGAAAGGCCATACCAGAGTGCCTGACCAGAAACCAGTGCTGGAACTGTAAAGGGAGAACTCTAAAAATGCCCTTAAAGTGTCTGTATGTGGTATTTTTAAAAACATAGTGTTATTGCCTCCTGTGCTCTGGAACTGTTTTATGTGTATCCTTCAACGCTCAGTTCTTGAACCTTGTCTGTTCACAGATGTGATTGAATTTCCTGCAGGGAGAGAAAACATCAAAGACTACTCAAACTGTGAAACTGCATACTGTAATCACCACATAAAAACATGTGTACATCACTTATGTGATCTCACTCAACAATTTTTATGCTTTTTAAAAAAATATTGTGTTTTTAAAAGAATTTTAAGTTTATGTGTATTTATATGTGTCTGTTTGAGTATATGCCATGTGTGTACAGGTGGCCAGGGTGGCCAGAAGAGGAAATCAAATCCCCTGGAGCTGGTATTACAGGTGGTTGTGTTATTTGACATGGGTGCTGGGAACCAAACTCCAGTCGTCTGGAACAGGGGCAAGTGCTCTTAACTGCTGAGCCATCTCTCCAGTCCCTCTAAGTATTTTTTAGTAATATTAAAGACACTAAACTCCAAAGGTAGTCTTTTTCTCTTTTTACATTTTAAAATAAAAATGTAAACACTCTGGTAATTTACCAGAGAATAAGAGCTGTGCTTCCTTAGTGTATGCCTTTGCCTATACTTCACCTAGCAGGGTGGAGACAGATGCTGAGGTGACAGTGGCCACCTTCCCCTCTCCACAAACCAGGGGCAAGACTGGAGATATGCATGGAGAAAGTGGCATGTGCCTTTGTTACTCATATGCATACTGCCATGAACAAAAGTGAGTTAGTTGTGAAATGTCCTTCCCTCCTTTCTTCCTTTCTTCCTTCCTTCCTCCTTCCTCCCTCCCTTCCTTCCTTTTTTTCCTTTGAGACAGGGTTTCTCTGTGTAACAGCCTTGGCTGTCCTAGAACTCACTTTGTAGACCAGGCTGGCCTAGAACTCACAGAGATCCACCCGCCTCTACCTCCAGAGCGCTGGAATTAAAGGTGTGCACCACCACTGCCCAGCTTCCTTCCTTTCTTTTTTTTTTAAAGATTTGTAAGCCGGGTGGTGGTGGCACATGTCTTTTATCCTAGCATTCGGGAGACAGAGGCAAGTGGATCTCTGAGTTCCAAGACCAGCCTGGTCTACAAAGCAAGATCCAGGACAGGAACCAAAACTACACAGAGAAACCCTGTCTCGAAAAACAAAAACAAAAAAAATATATGTATTTGTATGACTTTTAGTTCTGTATATGTCTGTGTGAAGGTATGCACACCTGCATGTGGGTTTTTGAGGCCACCGATATCTGATCGCCTGCAGCTAGAGTAATAGGTGATTACTAACTGTCCAATGTGAGTGCTGGAAACTGAACTCAGATCCTCTGCTAAGAGCAGCATACAGTCTTAAATGCTGGGCCATCTCTACAACCTAAAATTTCCTTTCTTGAAACAGATGGTGTCTGCTGTTTATGCTCAAGCACAATGCAAGGTTTTACACCACAAAACTACCATTTAAGAAGTCATCTCTATTCTCATCTTTCTCTCATACTGTGGGCACCAGTTCCATTGCCTTAATCTGAATCAAAAATCTGTGTTTAGAGATTAAATACTGGCAAGTGGATTGACTAGCAGAGGACCATACCACTAACTGTTTAAAAACAGGAGCAGAAAGATTAGTGCTGAGCTCTGACTTCATAAGGCAATGCAGATGTTGCTATGAATAGCATTTGAAGACTATGTTGAAGACACACCACAGTGAGGGTGGCTAAGTTATAACATAACCCCCACCACACACACAATATGAAGAAAACCCCAGGTATTAATCTATCACAAATTGGGCCAGTAACTTTGTCGGCATGTGCTCAGACCACAGCTACTGACCCAGAGAGAGCTACCATGAAGACACAGATGAAAGATGGAGGCAGATATTTGCATAGAAGCAGTTCAAGGAGTGCAGTAACATAAGAGCAGACTTTCTGTGGGAGCATTCCTGCTGGGTTACATCTGGCTTAGTTCTGGAGTGTTAGCACTTAGCCCTAATCCACCTTTTGTTTAGTAGACACCTTTTGTTCCTGTTGTCACTCTATGTGAACCTTGTCTCAGAGTCTCCCAAGGATACAAAGGCCTACACAAAACTTGGTTCAGGAAACCCGGAAAACTGTGGTACCTGATGAATCAAGAAATTTACAGTTGGCATTGTATTTTTGGGAGCTTCTTTCAGGTTGTTTTGAACATATGGAAATCAACTGGCCTAAGTAAATATTGAGAAAAATAAAAATACCCTGGGTGAAGAGAAAGTGTTTCAGTCATTAGAGACTGGATCCCCCAGCAGCCGGAAAGGCTAGATTCATTCCTTTTTTTTTTTTTTTTTTTTGGTTTTTCGAGACAGGGTTTCTCTGTGTAGCTTTGCGCCTTTCCTGGATCTTCGCTCTGTAGACCAGGCTGGCCTCGAGCTCACAAAGATCCGCCTGGCTCTGCATCCCCAGTGCTGGGATTAAAGGCGTGCACCACCACTGCCCGGCTAGATTCATTCTTAAGGTACCTCTGAGTCGTCTTGCCATGGATTTGAGTGAACCCACACACCTGTGCCACGACACTTCATGACAAATTTCTGTATGAAAATACTATTTTACACAATCCATGATTTTATAGATGTATAGGGATTAAATTAGCATATATATGTGTATTTGGGGGATGGAGTGGGATGCTGGGAACTGAACCCAGAACTTTGTATTCTACTACAGAGGATACCTTAAGTCCTCAAATTAGTGCTTTTTTTTTTTTTTTTTTAGCATATAATTCACTGTTACTGTTGCCTTCCCAAGCTCTAAGCCTAGAGGACCTGCAGTTGACCCAAATGTCCCCCAGCTTCACTCACATTGCATGGTGAGCCTTCACCTGAGTGCGACAGTTACGGCCCCAGTAGCAATCAGGACGGGATGTTACTGTCACTGGAAAAGAAAGTACATGTCTATATTAGATGTATCACACACCTTTCATGTAGCTAAATGAATTTAACTGGAGATACAGGGAAACTCCAAGCACAAAGCATCTCTGTCACTCTGTGTGTGTGTGTTTATACAGGTGCATGTATGTGGGTACACATGTATGTGTAGAAGCCAGAAGTTAAGTGTCAGATGTCATCACCTACATTGAATTTTTTTTTTTTTTTTGGAGACAAGGTCTTTCAAGTGGCCTAGAGCTTCCAATTAGGCTAAACTTCTTGGCTAAACCAGGGACCTGCCTATCTGTGTCTCCCCAGTTGTGGAATTATAAGTATGAGCTGCTACACCTGGCTTTTTCTTTTTTGTTTTTTAAAACAAGATTTTTATTTTATTTATTTTAAGTGTAAGAGTGTTTTGTCTGCATGTACCTAAGTGCACTGTGTGTATACTTGGTACTCACAGAGGCCAGAAGAGAACACAAGATCCTCTGGAACTAGAGTTAAAACAGATACAAGTTTCCACGTGGGTTCTGGAAACTAAACCTGGATCCGCTACAAGACCCACATACCCAGTTTTTGTTTTGCATTTTTTAGCACGAGGACTGAACTCAGGTCTTCATACCAGCACAACAAGCACTTTACCAAGCTTACATCACATCTCTCTTTATGATCAGTTTTCATAAATCATGCCAAGATTTTTGGACAAGAAAACCAATTTACCTGAAAACCAAGTCAAGGAAATGAAGTTGTTCTAGTGGTGTCTTTATGTTGCTTTGCTCTAGAAACCCATGTGTCTTGACCCGGTCTGAAAAGCAAATGCAGCCTCAGCCATCCTGTGTGTCTGTCTTCTGCCTACATTCTATAACTTCTGCTAAGTATGGAATGTAATGCCATGCTAAGTACCTGTTTGAATTGAGAAGCAGCCAATACAGACAGAACAGGCTCCTTACCTGGCAACTCTGAAGCAGGAATGTTCTGCCGATACTGGTAGGTCAGCTCTCGGAAGCTGCGCAGACCACAGCAGTAACACAGTACAGTGTTTCCAGTGACTCTGTAATCTGGGGGAAGACAGCCATATCTGGACACACCCATTTATCAGGCAATGTCATTTTTAAATAGCAAAACAGACATACTTCTAACAAGTAGGAAACTAACACCATAATGAGGTAGAGACAGTGAGCTAGACATCTGGAAAACTATTCCAAAACCAATCTAAATACTAATTTAGCTGTTTTTTTTTTTTAAAGATTTATTTTTATTTTATGAATGTTTGCCTACATGAATGTCTGTGTGCCACATGTGTGCAGTACTTGAAAAGACCAGAAGAAGGCACTGGATCCTCTAGAACTGGAGTACAGATGGTTGTAAGTCACCATGTGGGTACTGGGAACCTTGTCCTCTCCAAGAGCAACAAATGCTTATCACCACTAAACCATCTCTCCAGCCACACTATAGTTTAGTTTTTGTTGTTGTTGTTTTGTTTTTTTTTGTTTGTTTGTTCTTTGTTTTTTTGAGACAGGGTTTCTCTGTGTAGCTTTGGAGCCTGTCCTGGAACTCTGTAGCCCAGGGTGGCCTCGAACTCACAGAGATCTGCCTGCCTCTGCCTTCCGAGTGCTGGGATTAAAGGTGTGCGCCACCACCACCCAGCTTCTTTTTTGGTCTTTTGAGACAGGGTCTCTCCACAAAGCCCTGGCTATGTAGACTGGGCTGACCTCAAATTCCAGAAATCTTCCTGCTTCTGTCCCTTGAGTGCTGGGATAAAAGGAGTATACCACCATGTCTAGCCTTTTTTTTTTTTTTAAGTATTTATTTTATTTATACTTGTGCTAGAGTGCATATCCATGCAGGCCAGTAGAGATTTGTCTGTGTCCTCTGGAAGAGCAGAAAGTTACTCATATTTTCTGTATGAGCTACTCTCATTATAAAATTAAGAAATCAAAGGTATTCACGGAAGTTAGATGGACTGCAACAACAGGTAAGACACAGCAGAACACAATCACCAGGAAGAAACAACTCAAGGGAGTTAAAGAAAACTGCTCACATTTTCCTTAATAAACAGTTAAATATTAGAAAAAAAATTGTTGCAATTTCTATAGCTTTCCACACTATGTAGTCCTCTGGAAAGAAGCACAACACCCTCTTCCAAGCTGTCCCCCAACTGAGTGATGACAAATCAAGTAACAAAGTGGTGGGGACCCCCTAAGCCATGTTTCCACCCTTCCCTGATAGGGAGAAAGGTGCTGGAACATGAGCTACAGGTTCAAGCAAAGCTTTTCAAACCTCAAAAATGATTAGGCAGAAGAGGTGGCTCCTGTCTGTTATCCCAGCACTAGGGAGGAAGATAGGAAGTTAAGGAGCTCAGGGCCAGCCTAGGCTACACAATGAGACTCTGCCAAAATAAAACAAAATTTTAAAGTGTCTAGACCTTTCTCTATTTTCCTAGGAAGGGTGAGAATCAAAGTCATAAATGTAGAAAGCAGACAGATAACATCACCAAGTATGGCCTGCCACGTTCTTATCACTTTACAGGAGACAAAGCCACCCTTAAAAATTAATGCCCATGGCTGAGCGGTGGTGCCATACGCCTTTAATCCCAGCACTCGGGAGGCAGAGGCAGATGGATCTCTGTGAGTTCGAGCCCAGCCTGGTCTACAGAGCGAGACCCAGGACAGGCACCAAAACTACACAGAGAAACCCTGTCTCAAAAAAAAAAACAAAAACAAAACAACAACAACAAAATTAATTCCCATTCTGGAGGGCAGGGCTGGCTAAACAATGCTTACCAGACAGTAGAAATACACCCCGCTGTAGAGCTAGGAGACTCTCTGCCAACATATTTTTCCATGTCAGACCCCTGGTTGCCAGGTAATTCTGTGAGGGGAAGAAGTATGAAAAGAAATTCCAGTTTAGAAGGAGAATCACTAAACAAATACGAGGACACTTCATAAAAGGACTCTGAAGGTGGATGAAGCCAGAGCACAGCTGCCCTTGAGTGGCATTTGCACAGAGCCAGTGGATAAACTAGAGTCAGTCCTCTCATAGTCTTACAAGTTCTTTGTCGAGAGGCTCTTTAGCCTCTGGACCTGAATAAGAATCACTATTCTCTCAGAAAATTCCACAAAGACATTCAAAGCACAACAAAGGATAAGACATTGAAGGAGGAAAGGAGAGTAGCAGGCGTTGACATTAAATACCATTAAAAGGGACACAGGAATAAGGAAACAACTCTAAATCAGTTTTGCTTCTAACATAGTTAAAATTAAATCACTAAACTACTGACTTCTGCTTTTGTAAACTGCTTGCTGGAGCCCCCTTGCCTTGTTTTCTGAAAAGGCAGACATATGCCCTTGAGAAGTGACAATCACCAATAACCACTTAGATACTGCCTGCCCTGTGTAGGAATGGAATGCTGCTGGTAGAAGCCAAATTTCCTTGAATAGAAGATAGAGGTTTCAGTAGCACACTCTAATGAGAATTTTTTCCTTTTAATCTCCGAGTACTGTTGAATTTCTCCTTTTTACACTCAACCTCACCCACTCACCTATTCCCTAAGGGTGACAAGTACAGCTGAATGCCAGGCCTTTGATTTCTCTATTTAGACAGTGTTCAAGGCTGTTACAAAAAGGTTTTCATGTACCTAAAAGTAGAGTGTAGTGGTGCTCAGTTAAGTAAGTCTGGTGATGTGTGCAGGTAAATGAATGTTCTCAAAGGGAGGCAAAGTTCTCAACAGAATGCAGAATTGAAATGCAGAATTGAACATGTTACAATTCTAAGAGCTAAGCTAGCTTCCTCAAATTTGGGAAAGAAAATGTTCAGAAAAGGGAGGCAGAATTGAGATACCCTCTTTGTAAGATGTATTAACCAATTCATATAGTTTGACAGCATGATCAAACAGGAATTACCCCATTTTAGAATATAGGAAAAACCTAATATATATATATATAATGGAATCAGATTATACTAGTCAGATAATACAGATAATAGTGTGTGCTGCCAGTTATGGGAGTACATGTCTGCAGGAAATGCTAAAGAGAAAATGTGTCCTAACAGAAACCATAAAAATTATAGGAAAGCTTCATGGTTTTCACTGGAACCCCAGGGCAAGTGTGGAGCTGATACCTTCAGGATGTCCGACTCATAGTTGTTATTGTTCAGCACTCCATCCAAGCACTTGTCCCCCAGGTTGAGCTCTGCCAAAGGAAGGAGGAATGATATCTTTTTTATAAGGATGATGTAGTATCCAAGTATTGTTTGCCTGACAGGATAACCAAATCTCTTTCCATTATAGACTGTAAATAGTAACAAGCTTAGGAAATGCCTCAGTCAGTAAAATGCCTACCACATAAGTATGCAGACCTTTCAATCCCCAATATGACTATTAGAAAGAAAGAAAGAAAGAAAGAGAGAGAGAGAGAGGAGAGGAGGAGAGAGGAGAGAGAAGAAAGGAAGAAAGAAAGAAGAAGAAAGGAAGGAAGGAAGGAAGGAAGGAAGGAAGGAAGGAAGGAAAGAAAGAAAGAAAGAAAGAAAGAAAGAAAGAAAGAAAGAAAGAAAGAAAGAAAGAAAGAAAGAAAGAAAGAAAGAAAGAAAGAAAGAAAAAAAGAAAGAAAGCAAGCCAAGTGTAGCAGAGCATGTCTATAATACTAGTATTGGTGGAGAAAAGAGACAAGTGGATTCCTGGAGATTGCTGTGTGGTGATATATTGTGTACCCTAATAAAATTTGCCTGAAGATCAGAGAACAGAACAAGCCACTAGATTAAACATAGAGGCCAAGCAGTGGTGGCACACACCTTTAATCCTAGTACTCAGGAGGCAGAGATCCATCTGGATCTCTGCGAGTTCAAAGCCACCCTGGACTACATGAGAATGACTCAGTCTAGGAGAGAAAACAGAGCCAGGCCGTGGTGGCACACGCCTTTAATCCCAGGGAGTGATGGCTGGGCAGAGAAAGGCATATAAGGCATGAAGAGACAGGAACTAAAGGCTTTTTCAGGCTGAGGAGTTGGTGAGGTAAGAGGTAGTGGCTGTGACTTGATCCTTTGTCTCTCTGATCTTTCAGCATTTACACCACTATCAGGCTCCAGGTTTTTTATTACAAGACCATTTAGAAGTTCCTGTTACATTGCTGACCCAATCAATATAGCCAATTAGTGAACATTAGGTTCACTGAAAGATCCTGTCTCAAAATAAGGATGATGGAATATAATAGGGGAGTCAATGCCCAACTATACACTATATACTACTAAGTAAAACCCAGTTCCAAGAATGGGTTACATCTTTTTCAGTCATTGGCTAGAGTCCCATAGACTACCCCTAGACATTACAGGCTATTGCCAATACTATTGGTTACCCTCCACGATCTGAGGTAAGACCCTACTGCTGAAGTCATCACATATTTATGTCACTAAACATGGAAAAATCAAGCTGGTACTCTACTTCACCCCTACTAACTAGCATTCAAAGTGCTCAAAAGGTATTATACATGCTACCAGAGGAAAAAGTAATCATCAGTCTCACTCAGCTATGAACCCTGTGTGCTGTATTAGTGACCTGTCTGTGAGATATACCCACTGGTGCAATAGCAGCACAAATATTAACAGACGTAACCAACCACTTTTGTTTTTTGGTTTTCCTGTGTAGTTTTGGTGCCTGTCCTGGATCTAACTCTGTAGACCAGGCTGGCCTCAAACTCACAGAGATCCGCCTGGCTCTGCCTCCTAAGTGCTGGGTTTAAAGGCGTGCACCACCAACGCCTGGCTAACCAACTACTTTTTAAATCAGCTTTAAGGCCTTCTCCATGAAATGGAATGCCTACCCAACATTGTTAATGGGGCCAACAACCTGTCCTAGTTAGGCCATGGGCACTAGAAGAGAATATTCTCCTATAAGAACATAGCAAAAAATGATTCCTAGTGGAGCAGGCAGTGCTAGCGCATGCCTTAATGCAGCATGCAGCACCACACCCAGCTATCCTTGAATTTGTGATCCTCCTGCCTAAGTCTCTGGAGGGCTAGGATTATAGAAATAGTGTTTTTATGTGAATAAACAATTTCTTCTGTATAGTAACTGATATTTCTCTTGTTTTATTACTGCTTGCACTTGAAGCAACATGGGTTTTAGACTTCTACAGTGACAAAACTTTGTAGTGTAGCAGAAAAAGGCAGGTAATCAATCACTTGATGGCTCAGAGCAGCCTCATTTTTTCTGAACACAGCAGGTCACAATTCAATACCACCTACCCCAAGTAATCAAGAGAACATAATAAAGTCAAAGCAACTAGGCTGAAGATCTGACATTACCACAGAATGGAGCCAAGCAGCCAAAGCAGCCAGTCCGGGTGCAGCCCCAGTACAAATGGCAGAAGGGTTGCAGGCACACTGCACCTGTGGACAGAGGACAGTTGGTCAGTTGGGACCTAGAACTGTGCCTGTTCTCATACTTGAGGACATTTAGCACCAGACTCAAGAGCTAAACTCTCTTTGAAGACAGTCTTTCTGAGGTGTTCTCAGGGAACTAGGGAGCAGAGACAACACCCCAGATAACATCTAAAATGAAAGGTGACAGAGTTGTTATATAAGTTAATTTAAAACCAGTGATCTTAAAAACAGCTTGGTCTGCTGAGTGACAGTGGCACATGCCTTTATTCCCAGCACTCGGGAGGCAGAAGCAGGCAGATGTCTGTGAGTTTGACAGTGGCCTGGTCTACAGAGGGAGATTCATGACAGGCACCAAAACTACACAGAGAAGTCCTATCTTGAGAAAAAAAAAAAAAAAAAGAAAAAGAAAAAACAGCTTGGTCTCTGACCCTAGCACCCCAACAGTCTGGTCCATTGTTCCCCAGTCTGAATATGTGACACACTTCAAGTAGCTGCACATTCATGTCTGCAGATAACTTTTCTACCTACCATGAATAATTTTTTCATATTGTTATCTTGCACTCCTTGTGGAAAGGGTTTGTTGTATGATATTTTTTTTGTGTGTTTGGACAAATAAAGCTTGCCCAGAGATCAGAGGGTGAAGTGAGCCACTAGTTAACTGTAGAGGCCAGGCAGTGGCACACACCTTTAATCCCAGCACTTGGGAGAAGGAAGCAGGAAGATCAGGAGTTCAAGGCCACCCTTGAACCAGTCTAAAAAAGAAACAGCCAGTGGTGGCGGTGGTGCACACCTTTCATCCCAGCACTTGGGAGGTGGAGACAGGACCTGACAGCCATTCAGTCTGAGGATTCATAGAGACAGGATCCCCCCATTTCGGTCTGAGGATCTGTAGAGGTAAGAAGTTTCTAGTGGTTGCTTCTCTGATCTTTCAGCTTTCACCCTAATATCTGACTCTAAGTTTTTATTTAATAAGACTAATTAGATTCACACTTCAAAGGTTTTTTAATGTTTAATACCACAATGCAATTTCATAGAATATGCTATTAAATAAACCCTAGCTGAAGTTCTTACAGGATTGAATAATTAAATCTTTTTAAGGGTATAATCACTTTGTAAATGCCTTTATCCATAAAGCATTTCTCTATACATTTAGTCCAAAGTAAAGACTGCCCTCTTAGCAAAATTTTAAGAACCCAACCTTGGCTGCCACTTGCTGATCTATATTTCTCAGATGTCAGTATTCTCAGGACTCTTCTATGGATTCTTCTCAACATGCCTAAGGGTCACCCTGGTATGCCTGGAGCTCGTTAGCTGCCTATCCCAGAATGCACACCGCTATTGTGCTACTGTATCCTCTTCTGTACTGCACCAAGTCTAGGCTAAGAGGACTACCTCCCCAGAGCAGTCTCCGAGCACACAAAACACACTCCATCACAGCAGTGGAGAGTTTGTACTGTATCACACATTGTGCCCTTGATATCCAGAAGACTGGCTCAGGCACTGCAGAGACTTGTTGATGTGGCCACATAAGTTTATGCTTTTCTTCATTTAACAGCAAAAATGACCAAGGAGCTCTGAAGCTGAGGAATATTTTTAAAAGGCAATAGACATGAACAACCATGAACACGAAATGAACAAAAATATATTCAAACAGCCATTAAATAAATAAAGAGTTCCATTTGTTTTTTGATGTTTTGCAATGCTGAGAATGAAAGCCAGGAGCTTATACATGCTAAGCAAGTGTTCCACCACTTAGCTATCTCTCTATTCAAAGACCAGTTTTAATGGTAAGAAATGTAAATTAAAAACAAGATATTTCATCTATTAGATTTTTAAGTAATACATTATATAATGAATATAGTACTGACATGAGAATGGATATAGATTCAGATCCCAGGACCACCTACATAAGGAAATGTGGTCTCCACAAGGCAGTGTTATCAACTGGTGGGAAAAAAATAGAGTGTTCAGTTTGCTCATGTGGGATCAAATGATTATATACAGATAGAAAAAAATTGTATCTTTGTTTCATAGTCCATATAAAGTCAATTTTATTTGAAAAATCAAGCCATGAAGGATGCACAAGAATGTCCTCCTGTTGGAGGGGGCACCTCAGGGAGACTAACATACTCACACTGCTGAGGAGCAACACTGGAATCCTGCTCACGTTCAGCTCTCCGATCAGGCATAGGCTGGAAGCAACAGGTACATATGGCGTGGCTTCCTTGAAGAGGGCACATATAATCCTGGGCTGCTGAAGCACACACATATTTAGGTCAGAATATATCTAGACACCAGACAAAAAAAAATTACATTTAGAGAGGCAACTATGAAGTACATAGGAGGAGGGACAGGATCTGGGAGGACTTCAAACTACATCCTAAGTGGCCAAATGATATTCTGCCATTTGAAATATGGGAATTCAATGGCTATAGCTCAGTGAGTACTTGTCTAGCATTTGAGAAGGCTTATGCTTAATCCCCAGCACCAAAAATACCCATATACATGTACACATTCATACATATATACATAAATTTTTTTTTAAGTAACTGGACTAAGGGAGTTCAAGTCAGGCATGAGGGTATACACCTATAGTGCTAGCTATTGAGAGCTGAGGCAGGAAGATCACAAGTTCAAGGCTAGCCTGAGATATGTACTGAGTTTTAGGCCAGCCTGAGTTATAAATTGAGACTCTACTTCAAAAGACCAAAAAGTCCATCCTGGGTAGCGGTCAAATATCTACCTCTAGTTGTTGAGCACTGCTTTGTTGCCCCAATTATGGGTTTTAGAAGTGACTCAAGGGATGGAGAGATGGCTCAGTGGTTAAGAGCACTGGCTGCTCTTCCAGAGGACCTGGGTTCAATTCCCAGCACTTACATGGCAGTTCACAACTGTCTGTCTGTTCCAGGGGATCTGACACCTTCACACAAATGCACATAAAATAAGTTGAAGAAGAAGAAGAAGAAGAAGGAGAAATAGTAGTAGGAGGAGAAGTAGGAGGAGGAGGAGGAGACAACAATGACTCAGAGAACTGGAACAGTGTTCTAGTAGGGTAGCCAAGAATGTGGCTCTTAATTACAACCCTAGGTTAGTGGCCTTCTAACATACTCAGGCTAAATACCAGACAAAGGGCCGGGGCTCCTAAGGCTATCTTTAATTTGACAATGATCACAGTGCCCACTGTAGTAAGAACAGAGTGGCCAACCCCAGGCAGGTGATACTGTTGTGCTACCTGCAGCCAGTTCTAGTTGCTAGGCTTCAACCCTTAGAGCTAAGAACTTAATGACCCATGCAAGTGGACAGCTCTCCTTTTCTCTTTTCCTCATCTTCTTTGTTTTAAGTTGGGGTGGAGCCAAATGCCTTGCGAATGCTAAGCATGCCCTCTGTCACTGAGCTGTGTCTCAGCCCCTCTCTTGCTTTTCTCAATGCATCCAGGGACCTATCTGTTGGAAATACACAGCTGATGGGAGATTGTTTAGAGGGCAACTCTACGGAGATACAAAACAGACTATGGGAATTTAGTACGTGCTGCTAGAAAGAAGCCAGTCTCTCGTTTGGGTGACAGACACAGAACGATCATTTTGGCTTTGGCAAATGCCTGAAGTGAGACCAAAAGTTAAAACCAGGACTGTTAACTACCAGGTGTGTCCAAAAGGGGAGCCCCTCAAATAAACAGATATTCACCCTAATCCTCCTATCTCTGCCTGGCTCCTTTTTTTTTTTTTTTTTTGTTTTGTTTGGTTTTGGTTTTGGTTTTGGTTTTTCAAGACAGGGTTTCTCTGTGTAGCACTGGCTGTCCTGGAATTCACTTTGCAGACCTTGAACTCACAGAGATCTGCCTGCCTCTGCCTACTGAGTGCTGAGATTTAAAGGTATACATTATCATGTCTGGCTCCCCTAATTTCTTACCAATACTGGTTATGAGGCTATGAGAGGCAAGAGGATTGCTGAAACAGAGGACTAGAAGGCAGGAAAGACTTCATAGAGGAATCACACCATAGGAAACTAGAACAAGAATCACAAGGATGTAACACAATGGAAGGAAAAGCTCAGAGTTAGATGCCATTATCTTACCTGCTGGCAAGCTAGCAGATGTTGATGGTGCTTCCCCACCAAGGGCCTGTGTAGCTCCTGCTCGTTATCTGGGACTGGGCAAGGAAGAGACTGCACTGCTTGCCTTCTGTATTCAGGACACTGTCTGCATACAATATATGGCTGACTGTGAGAAGAACAAGCAGAACTGAAGTCACAAAGGTACAGGCAGACATCACTGTTACATTATCATAGACTTCCAGCTCCAGCTGTTGGGCTTCTACTCTTCAAGGCCTCTGCTCTACCTCTACTCACCTTCAGCAACACAGCTGACCCCTCCTCTCTGCCCAGCTCCCACCACTAGGAGGACATTACCCATAACCACCTGGAACAGGAATCTGAGAGAGGATAGCATCCATCACATGATAGCTACTCTGTTCAGCTACTTTCTTGTTCAATCCCTCACACCCCATGCTTCAGCGCACTCTACTCTGGACCACTTAGTCCCCACTCAGTAGGACATGGGGTTATAGGCTCCAAGGCCAAGAAAACCCATAAGCGTTGTCTCTTATGGAGATGCTCATGAGAAAAAAACTACACTGAAAGTATCACTCAATACAATATGTTAAAATCAGAGCACAGATATAATCCCAGCACTGTTAAGACTGAGGCAAGAGGGTCCTAGTAAGCTAGAATTACAGGTGTCAGCAGCCACATCCAAATTTGTTTGGTTTGGGGGATTTTTTTTTTTCTTCTCCGTAGTATGATAGATTGACCTCATGGTCAATTCTCACATGCTAGGCAAACATTCCATCACTGAGCTACATACACTTCCAGAACTTTTTTAATATTTTTATTTTGAGATAAGAGTCTAAGTTTCTCAGGTTAGCTGTGAACTCACTCTAATCCAGGGGGTTATTTACCTTTTTTTTTTTTTTTTTTTTTTTTTTTTTTTTTTTTTTTTTAAATAGTATAGCCTTGGCCCAAAACGTAGACCTGAAACCAATGTGTCGGCAGGTAAAATTGGGTCTCAAAGGGCTGTGTCCTTTCAGCCTGGGGATTATGCCTTTCCTGATACTACTCTAAGAAATTATAACACCACCATTTATAGCCAAGTCTCTAGTTACAAGAATTAGGTGTGCTTATGAGGAAAAAACAACACATAACACTTTTCTGCTATAGCCAGTGAATCAGGATTCATAAGGAGGTGGGGTTCACAATGCATTGAGGAATCTGGGAATGGTGGTGCATGCCTTTAATTCCACTGCTTAAGAGGCAGAAGCAGGCATGTCTGTGAGTTCAAGGATAGCCTGGATAACACTGTTAAGTCCAAGATAGCCAGGGCTATATATAGAGACAACCAAGCTGGGCATGGTGGCACAGGCCTTTCATCTTAGCACTCAGGAGGCTAAGGCAGGTGGACCACTGTGAGGTCAAGGCCAGTCTGATCTACATAGTAAGTTCCAAGACAGCAAAAGCTACATAGAGAGACCCTGTCTCAAAATAAATATATAAATAAACAAAATTAATTAATTAAAAAAGACCATCAAGGCTACCTGAGGCTCTTAACCTATTCATTGTTGCTCAGAGTCTATCCACTCTGGCCATACTCCAATTTGAGGAAACAAGCTAAAAACATAAAGGAAACTGACTTACTGAAGTCCTATAGCTGTAAACCCCACAATACAGTTAAGCGCAAAATTGATGTACTTCTTATTCCCAGGCACATGTCTAACCTGATGTCTGAGGATTCACTATCAACATCTGACAGCTCTAGCAGGTCCTCTGAACTCCCCTCTTCATCAGAGAAAGACCTCCTGACTTTGGGTTGCAGCATATCTTGAGTGATTTTATTCCTTGCATCCATACTTCTCAGATCTTCTTCACTGCGACTCTTATCTAGATTAAAAAGGGCATAGCAAAGTTCACTGGCAAGGGAAACAGGAGACAATCTAGACTGCTCAGAGCAGAGCTCACAGCCCCAAGCCCTAAAAGGGAAAGTCAGTGAAGCTGACCTGGGTGCTGAATAAGGTATGCTTCCACAAGGTTGTTCAGGATGTGGTTTTTGCAGATCCGCTCCACTGGACATCGGCAGGTAGGGCACAAAGATGAACGCTCCATCCAGCCAGAGTAGCAAGCCGCACAAAATGTGTGCATACAAGGTTGCAAACTGGCAGAATATGAAGGAACAAAGAACAAATTTCCTGACAAAATCTTCCAAAGATCTGCCACTATGACACTCAGACAAAATCTGCAGCAGGCCTACCCAACAACGATGCAATGAGCCATTTGTGGAGAATTCCATCATCTAACCTATAACTACTTAAGCTCAGTGCTATAAGATTAAAAAAAAAAAAATCAGAGCTATATCCCTGTTTTCGGGGGAACAAAGAGCAGATCATAACTTCAGGAACACAAGCAACAGAGACACCAAGTGTTTGAGGACTTGGTTGGGTAGGATCAGGATCCACCTCTCAAGCTCCCAAACAAAAGCCAAGAGAAGTTTCTCCCAAAGATAATCCTGGGAACTTCATTCTAAGTATTATGTCTTTAGTCAGGAAATGTTTAAAATTCAGTATACTTCACATGATCCTCCTACAAGGCAAAGACCAGGTTTTCTAGGTTACTCATGTTCTGTGTCAGTCTCATGGATTCTACGGCCCTGGTCTCCAGGTTTGAGAATGTCTCCTTGTTGACAGCACAAGTAAAAGGAAAATGGAAACCTGGGTAGATTCCAGGGCAAATGATCAAAGTCTGTTTTATTTATGGTCATTCCCCAACTTGTCAAAGGAGTCAGTGCTACTGAATCAACCCTAGGCATATGAAGCAGCACACCTCACACAGTCATGCAGAAGGTCTTGACAGATGATGCAGGTTAGTGTCTCCTCCATCTTGTCTGGCTTCACAGAGGCAACTCTGACATCCTCACGTGAGGTTTGCGCATTTCCATGCTGGTCTGCAATCAATAACTGCAGGTTTAAGTCAAGCTCCCCATCTATAAGACAAAAGGACAAGTCCAACCAGACACAACCACTTAATCTGAAGACACAGAAGATCCTCAGGTTTCTATTGTCCATCAAAAGCAGAGGAAACAAAGCCACTTATGTATAAAGACCTTTTTTTTTTTGTTGCTGCTGTTTTTTTTTTTTTGAGACAGGGTCTCTGCATGTAGCCTGGCTGTCCAGGAACTCATAGACCAGACTGCCCTAGAACAGAGTTGGGATTCAAAGCATGTGCCACCATGCCTGGCTATATAAAGACTATTTTTAAGACGGTCCCAAATAAGTCACATGTTCTTTTGTTCCTAAACTCTAGTTTAGAAGAACAATTGCTGACCTAAAAAAAAAAAGGGGGGGGGGAGACACACTCAGGATGTACACATGTATACATAACACATAAAGGTAACAAGTGGGAGAGGAAAAGGGAAGAGGGAGGACAAGTTGTGTAGTATTTTTGTAAATGTCATTTTTGTTTAAACAAATAAAATACGACCCCATGCACAAAGGGAAACCCTGGAAATGTAACTCTAAGATGGCACTGGCAGTTTTAAAATGTTCTTTCTCCTGATACATTTATATATACACACATGAAGTACCACTACTACTACTACTATTATTGTTTTTCAGATGTTCTCTGGGTGCCCCGATTAGTGTCAAACTCATTATGTAGCTGAGGATTACTTTAAAGATCTGATTCACCTGTTTCCATTTTCCCAGAACTGGGATTATAGGTGTGCAACATCATACCTGGCTCAATTTTTATTTTATTTTTACAAGTTGGATTTATAGGCTGGGCATAGTGGCACATGTGGGGGAGGCAGAGGTAGATGGATCTCTGTGAGTTTGAGGCCAGTCTGGTCTACATAGCAAGTTTCAGGCTAGCCAGGGCTACATTGCAAAAGCCCATCTGAAAAGGAAATAAAAAAAGCATACAATTTTAAAAGTCATCTAGAAGGAAATACATGCAGTGAGTCTTTGCCCTGGCCTTTCCTTACCTAGTTTCCTTATCTCAGGAAATTATTCAGTTTTTTGGGCCATATGTTTGTATTATAATACTACAGTTGACTTATTTTGTTTGCAGTATTGGAATCAAATCTAGAGCCTTACACATTAGGCTCAACCATTGAATTACATCCTTAACAAATTGATTTACCAATTTGAAAGGTCCTCTTAATATTACTGAGCAAGTATTGATTAAACTTCATTTTATGGCCATCATTATGAATCTGTTAAGTATTCACTGCTAAGCTAAGTAGCCTAATAAATCTATGTTATATAATTTTCTATTTTTAAAAAGATTTATTTTAGCCGGGCGGTGGTGGCGCACGCCTTTAATCCCAGCACTTGGGAGGCAGAGCCAGGCGGATCGCTGTGAGTTCGAGGCCAGCCTGGGCTACCAAGTGAGCTCCAGGAAAGGCGCAAAACTACGCAGAGAAACCCTGTCTCGAAAAACCAAAAAAAAAAAAAAAAAAAAAAAAAAAAAAAAAAAAGATTTATTTTTATTTTTTATTTTATTTATTTATTTTTGGTTTTTCGTGACAGGGTTTCTCTGTGTAATAGTCCTAGCTGTCCTAGAACTTGCTCTGTAGACCAGGCTGACCTCAAACTCACAACACCAGGCTGTCTCTGCCTCCTGAGTGCTGGGATTAAATGTGTGTGCCACCACCACCCATACTTATTTTTATTTGTTATGTATGTGTGAGTGCCTGCATGCATGTATGTGTACTATGCACTATCTGGTGCCTGTCAAAGCCCAAACTGGGGGTTAGGTCCCCTAAAACTGGAGTTACAGGTGGTTGTAAGCCATCATGTAGGTGCTGGGAACCAAACTTAGGTCCTCAGCAAGAGTAAGGGTTCTTAACCACTGAGCAATCTCTCCAGCCTCTAATTTTCCATTTTTGTTAAAATCACCTCACAGTGGTGGTGCACACCTCTAATTCTAGTACTCAGGAGGCAGAGGCAGGTAGATCTCTGTGAGTTTGAAGTCAACCTGGTCTACAGAGTGAGTTCTAGGACAGCCAGGGCTACACAGAGAAACCCTGTTTCAAAAAACAAAAACAAACACACAAGCAAATCACATCGTATTAATATATATATATATTTTTCTTCAAGATAAGGTCTCCAAGCTAGTCTCAAACTTAGAGATCCACCTGCCTCTGCCTCCTGAGTACTGGAATTAAAGGCGTGTATCACTATGCCTGGCTTAATACATTTTTTTGGAAGAAATTAATATTAGAGAGAGAGAGAGAGAGAGAGAGAGAGAGAGAGAGAGAGAGAGAGAGAGAGAATATGAGTGTGTATTTGAGTGTATATCCATGCCACAGCATACAAGCACACATGTGGAGGGCAGAGAACAACTCTGGGACGTCATCTCTCTACTTCCACCTTTATGTGGGTTCCAGAGATTGAACTCAGGCTGCCAGGCTTCACAACAAATGCCTTTTCACCTGTTGAGCTGTGTCACCAGCCCTATACTTACTGCTTAAATATAATTATTGTGATTCTTACCATGGCCTCCACAAGGCAATTAATATATTTTACCACAAATATTCAGATAATCCAGTTTCTTCCCGAACGACATTATTTCTAGCGCTCTTCTATCACTATTCCAGAGCCAGCTGACCTTGAAGTCCAATCCTCCTACCTCTACCTCCCAAGTTCTGAGATTATAGGTATGTGTCACCATATCCTGCTTAAAATAACATTTTTTAAAGAAATTACTGTCCTATCAAAGATAGAAGACTTTGACATCCATTTGTAATTGAAAATGCAGTTTTCAGAACAATAGCATGACTTAGTGGTGAACAGTTCCATTTGAATTATGCAAACAGGAAGAATCCTAGACTTTCATACAGAAAATCCAACTTGTTACAGTTGGATATAAACCTGAGGCAGATCCCATACTTCTGCAAACAGTGGGAATCCTCTGCAGGCAACAGCCAGCACAGCAAGCACAGGGTACAAGAGGCCAAAGGATGCATAGAACAGCCAGAGTCTAACCTCCTTTCATCCTTTTTTTGGCAGGCTCCAATTCCTCATGGTCTTCAGTTTCCAAAGAAAAGGGTGTTTCTTTGTCTTGGAGAACTGGAGAAAGGCTGGAGAGTTCACCATTTGCAATAAGTGAACTACATTCTTTTGGGGAAATGCCTGCATTCCCAAGTCCTGTGAAAAGGAACAAATAAGACAGGTTGTGATTTATCTACTTCAGAAGAAAGAGTCAGGAAAGTCACTGATTCAATAAACATAGTGCATTATGGAGTTAGAGATCTCACATGCATCATTTAAGAATGGTGCATGTCTTATACAAATACTCATCCATATATGAGTAATACCTTAAATGAACTAGAGCCCATCTTTGCTAATGAAGCTAGAGGCAAGTGGCACATTCACATGTAAAGACACGCAGGGAGGTCTACAATAGGATCATCCCTAAATACTAGGTCTAAGAGGTACAAGTACACATTCTTGCAATCACAAAATGCATATTATATACGAAATACATCCAAAAAAGATGTGAAGTAGATACACTTCTGACAGGAGTAGGGAATATGGTAAAGGAAATAACAGCAACTAACAGGAAGAGTTCTGACCTAAACAGATAGAAGCTTAAGTATCACATTCATCTTGAATGAACTTGGCTGAAAAGTCAGGAAACTTTCCATTATTCTCTAGCTTATTCATAATATTATAGTACAATACATATCTACTTTATATAATATTCAAATGATAAGCACTAGTATTTGGAAAAAGAAGAAACTGGTTTGTACCAATCTAAAGCAAAAAAAAGAGGGGCAGGGGAATTATTTCAGGAACAAATTAACTCATACACTAAAGAAAGAACAGGAATCTAAGTTCCCAGGCCATCTCCTGGCCCTGGAACCTACTCTTCCTCTGACCTTCAGAGCCTTTTATGTTCAGCCATGATTTTTATTTGAGGACAAAGATTATATAATGGCACTTTGGAAGGTTCCAGATGGGGAAACTGAACATACAAAAGTACTTATTATACCATCTCACATCTAGTAGGCACTAAGTTTTAACTATAATTATTTTGTTAGTATGAAAATACTTCAGCATACAGATAGAAAATTTTCATTTTTAAAAATTACAAAACATTCTCTGTGAGTTTGAGGCCAGCCTGATCTACAGGGCGAGATCCAGGACAGGAACCAAAACTACACAGGGAAACTCTGTCTAGAAAAAAAAAAAAAAAATTACAAAAGATATGAAACTTTACCCATTCTATGAAATCTGATCAGAAAGTCAGTAGAGCCTTATCAGACTACATGTTATGCACATAGAGAGATGGAATAGAACATAAATGTAATGGCAAAGTAGGTTTTCTTTGAGTGTTTATGTACGTGTATTGGTGGGGATCAAACCAAAAAAAGAAAAAATGACCAGCCATGAGGAACAGGGCATGTTAAGACTGGTTTTAAGCACCACACAGTTCTGGATAAACCTTGAAAACATTATGATAAATGAAGGAGCCAGTCATAAGACCACATACTGTATGACTATGAACACAAAATATTCAGAACATACAAATAAATGCATGGAGATACATGAATTTCCTTTCATGTGATAGAATGTTCTGTAATTAACAGTGATGGCCATGTAACCTTGTAAATGTACCTAAAACACTAATGGGTACATTTTAACTGAGTGATATTTATAGTATATTAATTATATTTAGGTAAAATTACAAAAATACTATGTTACCATGGTCTTTAACGTTTAGTCTTTCTCCTGGGAATGAAATAAATTAGTACACATGACTACAGAACACTTACTGATGAATGGATTTACTGTATCTCAAGGAACAAAAAACTGCGACTGTCATTGTGATCCCCATCTCACCAGAGCTAGAGGAATGCTTTTGCCCTGCAGAGGTCAGCTCTGGCTCCAAAGAAGAGGTAGAGGCCATGGGGAAGAGGTCTGATGTCGATGTTGATGGCTGTGGTTCCTCTAAGCATGTTTGAGCCACGGGTGACAATGGTGGAACCTGGAGGTCATCACCCTGCCCTGGACCTGAGGAGTCTTTGGTCACATGGAACATATTTTCTTTATTGGCTTCTACAGGTACAAAAATAAAGAGAATGCATTCAGAACCCAGAAAGACACTTTGGGGGCTGAATGGCCATTCCTAGAACTCAAAGGCCCTTTACAACATGCAGGCCTTTGCCATAAGCTCACTTACCAAAGGATTCTTGAGGCAAGCTTTGTTTTTCATTTAAAGATTCATAGAGGTATGCCACATCTAAAAGGAAATTAATCAAATCAGGGAGTGGTGGCCCCAGTGGAAAGTGAGACCTCCTCACTCCTGCTCATCTTTGATTATCACAAACCTGTCTTTTGATTATCTTCATTTACCATCTGGTAACAACATTCAACAATTCAAGTGATTCTAATAAAAGCCAACCACATTTTTACTAATCTAAACATAAGCAAGCGACCAAAGGGAAAACTGGCCATAGAAGGTGACAAGGTGAAAAGACATGCTTCACCAATACCCACAGGCCACTAGAGGGAAGATTCGGGTTCCTCTTATGTGGCTAGAGGCTGGTTTACTTTAAGAGGACCTAAGAATATTTGTGCCCTCATTTTAACTTCTTGTCAAGAATGATATTATGGTGGTCTTCAATTATTTCAGGGTGATGTTCAAATATTCTTACAACGTTCCTTATCCTATATGGAGCTGGATCCAGTCTAGCCTTTGTTGCTTTTTGTAAAGTCTCCAAGAGCAGAACTGCCAATGATTTCCAGGGCCTCCATATGGATTCTATTCCCACACTCCAATTCTACTCTTTAGCCCAGCCCATTTTCTCCTTCTTGGCTGCCATTATAAGCTATGCAGTTCCTGGTGGCATTCTTGAAGAAAAGCCCTGCCCAAAGAGTCAGCACTCTATCCAAGTGTTTACACCAAGAATCTCTGTAATTGTCACTTTCTATGAAAATGTCTGCGTCAACACATGTTCTTTCTGAGGGTGTTTTCCAGCATAAGTTGGACAGCTGGCTTCTTGGTACAACACCTGGGGAAAGTATCTACACCTGTAAATTTTTCTCTCTTACTGTGTTCTGGCTCATTCTTCCTGTATACCAAATAGATGATATCCCCACTCTGTAAAGGGTAAGTCTGCTTCTTAACAACTTGCAGCTTGTTGATTACTGTTCCATTGGTGCTGTAAAGAAAACAAAAGTGTTAAGTCACCCTACTCAAAACAATTAAATAGGGTAAACTCTTTCTACTACCATTAAGAAATCTGCTCAGCATTACCATTTTGAAAATACTCAGAGAGGACAAGAAACTATTTAACTGCCAGCCAGTAGTGGCAAACACCTTTAATCCCAGCATTCATGGGGCAGAGGCAGGCAGATCTCTATAAATTCAATGCCAGCCTGGTCTACAAAGCAAGTTCCAGGGCAGCCAGAAAGAGCTGTTACAAAGAGAAATACTGTCTCAAAAAAAAAAAAAAAAAAAGAAATTATTTAACTGTTTCATATATGCAAGTACCCCCTGATAATACTCTAAGACAAAAAGCTTGCCTGTTACTACCCATTTACTGGCAAATGAGCAACACACACACACACACACACACACACACACACACACACACACACACACACACACACACGACACAGTGCCTGTGGAGGACAGAAGAGAGCACTGGAACTCCTGGAACTGGAATTAAAGATGGTTTTGAGTGGCCATGTGAGTGTTGAGACTTGAACCTGGGTCATCTGCAAAAGCAGCATGCTTTTGACCGTTCTACTCTTTCTTGTACGTCTCGAGGTAGAGCCTGAGGTCTAATCCTGAGACAGCACAGTGCCATCATTTCCTTCTTTCCTGAGCTGTTGATAGTTCAGTCAGTTCTCTCCAACAGTCATGACCGCAGTCAGTTCATTCCTTGAACTAATCCTTCCCAGAAGATGCATTCAAGACAAAAGCAAAATAAATTTTGGGCTTTTAACTGGAAGATAGCATCGCTCCTGAGCTCAGAAGATGCAGTGACCTAATTATAATTAATCACATTGCTAGATGGGGAGGCCAAAGCACATATCCCAGGCCTAGACTGTGGGGACAGGAAGGATTCTCTTGGGAAGAACATTTTGGTGGAGACCTATTGGAAAATCAGGAATTGAGCACATGATGGCCAAAGAGCACAGTACACTGAACACAAAATTCAACAACTGAACCAGTCCTTGGCTCTGCAGCTTCATTCTGGAGGTCCAGCACTGGAAGGAATTTGTATATCACTCTTGAACTTTAATTCTCTCAGGTCAAGGTCTTTTTTCCATAAAGCACATGGCACTAGTTCAAATTCTGTGGTCACAAAGTCTCACTCCAACTACTCAGCTTTGTCCCTGCAGCATGACAGCAGCCAAGGCAGGACTTAAATACACAGGCATGCCACGTCCCAGTAAAACTGATGAACTGTATGCAGACCACAATCTTGACACAAACCTAACTGGCCCTCTGCAACCAGGCATCTTCCAATTGTTCATTTCATACTGGCTCTCGAAAAATGAACCCCTGCTCTCAGGCTGAAGCCCAAATGCCCTGCTATAATTCCAACTCATCACCTCCACCTACCCGACATGTCCTTGTGCCTCTGCCTGGACTACCTGCTTCTCCTCCAGCCCACCTCTGCCCCAGAAGACAGCACCTCTGACAGGAGATTGTCCCAAGAACATCCAGAAGGAACTAGCCTACTAAGACTAAGCAGTAGATGGTCAACAGAAAATTAACTCAGCATCGTCTTTGAAGGCTCTTTGCCTCATAATGTTGTATCAGGGCTTTTATTTCATTTTCTTCTCTCTTTTAAAAATTTAATTTAATTGTATTTATTTATTTATTTATTTGTTTATTTTTTACCCTGTATGTCCTTTGCATATATATATATGGCTTCTGGTTTTGTTATTTTATGGGATTCCTGAATGTGTGAATGAGTGTGTCTCTGTGTCTGTATCTATTTCTTGTGCCTTTTCTTGGGCTCTTTTCCTTCTGTTTGTATTATTCCAACTTGTTTGTTTTTGTTTTATCTTACTATAGTATATTTATTATTATTATTATTAATATGAGTGTTTTCTAATGAGAGACAGAATGGGTTGGATCCAGATGGAAGGGGAAGTGGAGATGGAGAGGGACTGGGAGTAGTAGAGGTAAAAGAAACCATAATCAGAATAGATTGTATGAAAAAAAAAATCTATTTTCAATAAAAGTAAAAGAAAAACCTATCAATATAATTTAAATCTTATTTCTGAGTCATGTGAGCCATATTTGATTTAATTAGAAAATGAGCTAATGGAACTAAACCACACCCAGGATCCCATATGGAAACTAGAAAATGTACATCCTGATGACTTGAGAACCTGAGCAGTACTTTAGAAAAAGGAAGCCCCTGTACACTTTAACAGCATGTCAGCTTCTTAAGTTACAAAAGGAAAGAGAAAATACAGTGCTCACCTGGTGTCTTCCAGGGTCACCTGACCAGATTTGTCATCTACTCTAAGTTTACAGTGATCTCCAGAGACCAGTTTATTGCTGGGGAAAGAGAGGTCACAACCTGAAACAGATGGCAAGAAGGTACTGGACATTACTGTGGGTTCTGTGAGTACTACTGCCTTGCTTTTCCAGTCTGTGACCAATTGTGCCTACATACACAAACAACATTTAAGTACTCAAGTGTTAACCTAAAGTACAGGGCCATGGTGTACGCCCCATGCCTTCCTGAACCCAGTCACCTGCAAGAAACCCATCATAGCAACAGCTTCTTACACAAACGCATAAAACAGTTTATCACACAAACAGCTCAGAAGAGAAATAGATCTCAATTGTAAAAGCAAAACAAAACCAAAGGGTTTAATTAAATTTTCAATATTTTAAACTAGTTCTTCCTGAGTGGTAGTGGCACATGCCTTTAATCCCAGCACTCAGAAGGCAGGGGCAGGTGGACCTCTGTATTCCAGGACAGCCAGGGCTACACAGAGAAACCATATCTCAAAAAATCAAAAATACATAAATTAATCAATAAATAAATGAAAAGAACAAGCAAGGTAAGAATCCCAGTACTGAGGTACCTCACAGGCTAGGGTAGGAAGATCTTAGGCTGGAGGTCAGCCTGGGCTATATATCTTTTTTTTTTTTTTTTTTTTTTTTTTTTTTTTTTTTTTTTTTTTTTGGTTTTTCGAGACAAGGTTTCTCTGTGTAGCTCTGCGCCTTTCCTGGAGCTCACTTGGTAGCCCAGGCTGGCCTCGAACTCACAGAGATCAGCCTGCCTCTGCCTCCCGAGTGCTGGGATTAAAGGTGTGCACCACCACTGCCCGGTTGGGCTATATATCTTAAGACTGTCTCAAAATAAGTGAACCATGAAGGGTAAGGGGGAGACAATGTCCCATATGAAACCACAACCTTATCCTGTTTTGCCCTGTGCTTTGATTCCATCACGGACCTATGGACTGGCAGATCAGAAGACTCAATACTTCCCCTCCTTTGCCTACCAAATTTTATTGGCAAGAAGGGGAAAAGCCAGGATCAGCATCTCTCCCTTCATCACCTACCAGGTGAAACCCTCTGTAAGAAAAGAAGTCTAAACATCTAATAACTCAGAAGATCTGGGGGATGAGTGTTTGTATAACACATGGCCCTTAACCAGGCTGCACAGATAGTAATACCCTGCTCCAGCCACCATATGATGTTCATGAGCTGCTGGCACTTCAGGATATTAGCATACATGTTACCCAGATAGGCTTAAATGCAGTTGATCATTACCTAGATCTGTACCAACTGGGCTCTAAAGTGGACTTCTGTCTCTGTTAGCATGCCTTCCAGGAAAGCTTTTATGTCAGGCTACAAATGAAGCTATATTTCAAGATTCTGGAGGATATGTTGTAGATCAGTAACCTAAGACTTGTTCATGTAGAGTTATTTCATGTGGTAACCACTTCAGAGTTCAGTCAGTCAGTTTGATTGGACATCAGTTGTTCATTCTTGCAGTTCTTCTCTGCCACAATCTCATATGGTCTTGTCTCTTTAGAACATGGATTAGTCAATGCCCAGAGTAGAATATATGCCCATACTAGCCTGACCAACCACCAGATGCTCTGACTCAAATAGACACTGCCCCAGATTTCAGTTGCATTATGATGGGTGGCACATGTTTTGTCAAGCCAGGAAGATTGTCCTCTGCCCAAACTATAGGAATTTCCTACATCAGCAACTTTTTCTATTCCTCTTCCAGGAATGTGTTGGATTTTGGAGAAGTAGATATTTCTCACTTATTGGGTAGGTTATAGTTAAAGCCTTAGTAGAGATGTTCAACTGCAACCTAGGAGAGTCTCCTGAGAAAGCTATTGTTGCCTGGAGCTTGTTCAAGAGATCCCACCCCAGTAAAGGGTAGGGACATTTAGGATTCTGCAGGTACATCAGCTTTTCCTCTAGGCTTGCAACCTATATCTCCACATTGTTCAAGATCAGTTCACTGATGTTGATCTTCAGGCTCAGATACAGGATCTGGTCTGATGCATCTAAATTTTGATTTATTTAAAAATCATCTACAGATAGACAGGTGCTGTCCATTTGTGAACAAATCTGGAGTTGCCAATCAAGGCACCAAGAATCTTGTCCTAAAGGTCCTCCAGGGTCTTGAGGTAGTATTGATGGTCATGGAAGGTCCCAAGCCCCTGCTTCTGGTATTCGCCTCCTGCTCGATCTGGTCTGACAAGTCACTGAGATTCTACATAGGGACCTTTTCATTCCTTGCCAGTAGCTCAATAGACCCAGCCGAAGTACAGGCATAACTTAGTCACCACAGAGGAAGATGAGGACATGAAAAGGTAGAAGACACAGACAAGGTTTGCCCAGCTAAGGCCCCATGGATGCTGGGTTCATAGAAGTGCTCCTAGCCCCAAATGTTCTATCCAGGGCCCTGAAGGAGGAAGTATCTGACAACTAGTGGAAGCTATGGTGAGGGTAGGATGCCAGTGACACTGGCTTGAGGAGATGAAGATGGCAGGAGTTAGAAGATCCTGTGTGATTAAGATACTTCTATTTGTTGGGAAGTTCTGCTGGGGCCCCCTCCTCCCATTCCAGACTCCGCCCCTCAGAAAGCCCGCCAAGAGTCGGCTCCTCCCGCTGAGAAGACAAGGTCTCTAGACCTGCCATGTGATTCTTCTCCTGCTTTCTCCCCCAGAGAATCACCTGGGGGTGCTTTGCTCATTAAACCTGGACTTTTAATTTAGCCTGATCTGATTTATTGCATCAGCGGAGAAACCCAGTATTGGGGTATGAAAACCCTTTCACTCTTCTGGCGTTCAAAGCCAATTCCATTCAATTCCATTCAAAATCCCATAAAACTTTTAGTGTGGATATCAGAGGACAACCTCTGGGTGTTAGATCTAGCTTTCCACCTTGTAGTATTAACCAACTAGTACAATAACCTTTACATTGTTAGTGATATTAATAAACTCACTGAAAGTATTCCTATGAGCAAGCAGATTTTTGTTTCTTGTTTTAGCATGCAATGGAGTATCTTGATATGCATGTTATAACAATGGGCTCTCTAACACATGTGTGTGGGTATGTACATGATCATATGTTTGCAGAGGTAGATGTCAGACATCTTCCTCTCTTGCTCTACATATTATTTTTTTGAGACAAGGTCTCTCACTGAACCTAGAGCTCAATAATTCTGCAAAACTGGTTGGTCAGCAAATTTAAGGGACCCTTCTGTATCTGCCTCCCCAGAACTAGGATTACAGTCATATACCACCGCACTTAGCTTTTGATGGTGTTTTGAGACAGAGTTTCTCTGTGTAGCTTTGGCTATCCTGAAACTTACTGTGTAGACCAGGCTGGCCTTGAACTCACAGAGATCCAGCTGTGCTGAGACTATAGGCATGTGCGCCACCACCGCCTGGCTAGCATTTTCCCCCTAAAGTTCCTGCGGTTTATTTTTTTTATCTATCAACTGCTTAAGTGCGGTGTCTAATTTCTACATAACCTTTCAGTTTTCCTTTTGTTATTGATTTCTAATTTCATTCCTTTGGGAAAGAGAAGTGTATGGTAACAGGCACAAGATTGTATTCTGAAGGATATATTTGCAGATCTACTGAGACCCTGTCTCAAAAAATAATATGTAGAGCAAGAGAGGAAGATGTCTGACATCTACCTCTGCAAACATATGATCATGTACATACGCACACACATGCGTTAGAGAGCCCATTATTATAACATGCATATCAAGATACTCCATTGCATGCTAAAACAAGAAACAAAAATCTGCTTGCTCATAGGAATACTTTCAGTGAGTTTATTAATATCACTAACAATGTAAAGGTCACTGTACTAGTTCGTTAATACTACAAGGTGGAAAGCTAGATCTAACACCTGGAGATTGTCCTCTGATATCCACACTAAAAGTTTTATGGGATTTTGAATGGAATTGAATGGCTTTGAACACCAGAAGAGAAGTAGTATCTTAATCACCCAGGATCTTCTAACTCCTGCCATCCATCTTCATGAACTCCTCAAGCCAGTGTCACTGGCATCCTACCCTCACCATAGCTTCCACTAGTTGTCAGATACTTCCTCCTTCAGCGCCCTGGATAGAACGTTTGGGGCTAGGAGCACTTCTATGAACCCAGCATCCATGGGGCCTTAGCTGGGCAAACCTTGTCTGTGTCTTCTACCTTTTCATGTCCTACTTTCGTTGTTGTAATGAGAACTGAATAATATCCATCATCAAACAACCAGAGGATCAACTGAACAGACAAATAAGTAAATACCAGGTCCTACTGGAAAGCCCATTTTATAGGGGAAAAAAAAAAACAAAACTGGAAAGCACAGTGCACCCTTCTCCCCATTCTGATAGTCTCTGTTACCACTAGCCCTGTATTTTGCCCACCTCAAGTCCCCTGTCCGCTCCCCCACCTAAGTCCACTTTGATGCCTAGGTCTTCGATCCTGCTCTAGGCCCTCAGTCTCTGTCCTCAGTTGGGTACACCCTCTGGGTCCCTAGCCTTAATCCCTGTCCACCCCTTCAGCCCTTATCCTTGTTCTCAATCCGCTCTGGCTTCCGCACCTCTCCTCCTTCCGATGGTCCACTCGCGTTTCCACAGAAGGATTTGAGGTTCGTCCTCCTCCGCGCCTAGACGAAGGAGCCTCCCCCAGGGCTCCTGCGGTGGCTGCTGCTCCTCTTCTCCGGGTTGCTCCATAGGACTCACATCTACAGAGACCCGGAAACGATGGCTCAGGGACTACCTCACAAACTCTGCACCGCCGCCAGCTCGCCGGCCGCCGCCTCCCCAGCCGGGACCCCGCCCGCCAGCCAGCTTACCCCCCGCCCTGCGCGGATCCCGGAACCGGCCACACAGCCGCCGCCGCTGTCAACAGACATCTCGGGTGCCTCAGCTGATCCACGGGAGGCGAGGGGGAGGGGTCTAGGGCGGTACGCCGAGCGATTGGCTGGCGGCGGGGCCCACAGAGAGCGACGGCTAGAGCGGTGCCAGGAACAGCGACCCAGAGGGGGCGGGCCGAGACCATCCGAGCCTGCGCAGAAAAGAGGATGCGCACTTGGTTGCCATCTTTGATGCTGGCAGCCTGGCTTACTCTCCTGCAAAGCTCGGAAGTAGCTGTGGAGGGCGCCATGTTATGTTGAGGCAAAAAGGGCCGAGTAACTTCTAAATTGCGAAGTCCTTAAAACCTCGCCTGTAATACAGATACGGTTTGCCAGTTAATCTGTAGCGAGATAAAATACTGTTTTCACAGATCAGATTACAAAACAGGGAATTTTGGTACACTGGACCAGCCTTTCTCAAGGAGCACAACTAAGCTGTCAATCAGAATAGAAACGGGTAACTGGTGTCTGAGGGCAGACTTGCGATATCTTTCCACGTTAAATCATGTATCTTAGACTCTCGTGTAATTGTCCTGTTGCATCCCAAAGAAGGACGCAGAAGCATGTTTGTGGCCCTTGGTGAAAGTGAAACATTGGCAAAAATAATGCCCAGGAAGAAGGAAGTCACTGAAGACAGGGAGGCAAGTCCACATAGTGGTACTCTAGCCGCTCAGAGGAATGTCTTTGCTGATGAACAGCTTCAAAAAAGTATTAAAAATCGGGTTAAAAAAAAAAAAAGATATACTGGGCGGTGGTGGCATGCCCTTAATACCAGCACTTGGGAGGCAGAACCAGGCGTATCTCTGTGAGTTCAAGGCCAGCCTGGTCTACAGAGCAAGATCCAGGACAGGCACCAAAACAACAGAGAAACACTATCTGGAAAACAAACAAAGACACATACACAAACATATTTGTAAATATATGTGGGAATGCTTCTTTGCTAATATCTGCAAATATCTTTGAAGGATATGAAAGGAAGTAGCAGTGGCTGCCTCTAGGAACATGGAGTCAGCACAGTGATTAGACTTGCATTCAACATTTACAGCTATTCCTAGCCTTAAGGTAAGTGTGTTCAAAGTAATGCTTCACTAGATGATTTCATTGTTGAGTATCGTATTTATAAAAGCCTGGATGGTAGAGCCTACTACATAACTAAGCTATATGCTGTCTATTGTTCCTAGGCTACAAACTTGAATAGCATGTTACTGCACTGAACATTGTAGGCGCTTGTAATACAATGATATTAGTGTATCTAAACATAGAAATGAAGCAATACTAATACTAAACGATAGGAATTTTAAGCTTCATTGAAATCTTTGAGAGCCACCACTGATTCCATCATTAACCAGATTACTATGTGGTACATGATACTATACTTGTATCATAGAAATAAACTAGTAGATTTATGTTCCCTGCACAGCAAGACCCATGAATTCCATGTAATGGAGCCAGGGTGACCATTATTTGGTGTGACTTCCTTGATCAAAAGCAACAATGTATAGAATGCAATGATGGTAGAATTAGTGAGTAATTGGGTAGAAGCATTTCATATAGAGAATACAAATCAATATTGTTTGAGTGGGAGCTCTACCTCAACCCCTGGCACCCTGGCATCCCTATACCCAAAGAGTCTGGAATGTTCTGGTGGAAGATCTACCTCAACTCCTCTACCCCATTTCTTTTCCCAAACCCACCCCTTCATAGCCTGCCAAACACAGCTCCAACCCAAGAGAGGCTCAAGACCACTCCCACAGGATATATAACCTGCATCCCTGAAACAGACACGTGATTCTTCTGGTCTCTCATCCTAGTCTCCTCTCAGAGGGGCTAGGGAATTACCCGGGAATGCTTTACCCATTAAACCTGGGCTTTTCCTGATTCGGTCTGATCTGAATTGCTGCATCAGCAAAGAAACCTATCAGGGTGCAAAATACTTATCATCTATACATATTGTCGTTCTAGTAAGAAAATACTGCCTCCTTCCTAATGCAATGTTATCAACTTGCTACCAGGTTGCTGGCTGGTTACCTTGGGAAAAGGAGCCATATCCAGAATTTTGTCAGATTTTGGTACCAAGTCATGGCTATGGTGGTACAGACATACATACAGGCAAAATACTCACCAGCATGAAATTAAAAAAAAAAAAATCTGCTGGATACAGTAATATGTGCTTTCTCAAAAAGAGAGTAATTATCTGTATAAAAATCTTATGGCAGCTGGCTGGTGGTGGCACACACCCTTAATCCCAGCACTCAGAAAGCAGAGGCAAGTGAATCTCTGTGAGTTTGAGGCCAGTCTAGTCTACAGATCTAGTTCCAGAATAGCTAGGTCTGTTACACTGAGAAATCTTGTCTTAAAAAAAAGAAAAAGAAAAAAAAAGAAAAGAAACACCATGGATTTTACTGGATCATGTAGCCGATATGGCAGAGCAGCTTTCGTAAAAGCAACACCATGAACTGTTTTATTTCAGAGTCTCCTGTGACTAGCTTCACCTCAAATTAACAGTTTTCTTTGCACTAAGTGAAAGTGAATGATCTGGGTTGAGGGTACACCCTCCATACTTATCTCAGTGGTAGTATTCATTTAGCATGTATGAAGCTCTGGGTATGATTCCTAACATCAAACAACAAACTAGAGTTCTGTTTCACCAACATAGAAGTATTCTGCTAGAGTAAGACTTGTTGCCTAGCAAGCTGGAAGCCTTAAGTTAAACACCAAGTAAAAAAAATAAGCTCTGACTAGGGACATTGTGGAAGAGTCTGAAGACTACAGAACAAAGACTGATAAATACTCTGATAAATACTATAGAGACAAAAGCCCAGATCCCATACTTTTAGCAGGAAAATTGCTGGAAGCTCAATAGACCAGCTAATCTGGTACATAGCAGTGAATGAGAGACCCCTTCTCAAAGAAGGTTAGGACCTGACCTTCACACACACATGACATGTCACACAGGTCCTCCAAACTTACATGCAGATGGTCATACACATAAAGAGAAAGGTACAAATTAAAGGTACAATTGATGAATATAGATGCAAAAATTATCAGCAAAACACTTGCAAAACAAATAAAGAATATCATTATGATCAAGTTGACTTTATTTCAGAGATGCAGGAATGGTCCAATATGCACAAATGGATATATGTAATACATTATGTAGGTGGACTCAAAAACATAAATTACATGATAATCTCAAAAGATTCAGAAGAAGCTTTTGACAAAATCCAACACCCTTTCATGATAAAAGTCCTGAAGAAATAGATTTAAGGAACATCTCTCAACATAATAAAGGCTATATACAACAGTCCTAAAGCCAACGTTCTTCTAAATGAGGAAAACTCAAAGTATTTCCACTAAATCAGGAACAAGGTTGCCTACTTTTCCTACTCTTATTCAATATAGTAATGGAAGTCTTAGCTAGAGAAATAAGAGGAGCAAATACAAGGAATACAAATAGGAAAGGAAGAAGTCAAAATATTATTTGCTGATGATAGGATTCTACATGGAACCCTAACAATTTCACCAGAAAATGTTTAAATACTTTCAGAAAAGTATCAGGAAAAAATCAATACACAAAATCAATACCCTTGGAGCTGGAGAGATATCTCGGAATCCATATAAATCTGGATATGGTAGAACAAGTTAGTAATCTCAGCATTCCTGTGGCAATATGGAGAACAGAGACAGGGCAATTCTTAGATACCTCCTTAGGAACCTGTGGGTCAGCTATCCTTGAATATGCAATGGTGAATAACAATAGACCCTATCTCAAACAAAGTAGAAGGCCAGTAGCAGTACCCAAGGTTGTACTCTGATTTCCATTTGTATGTAATGGCATCCACACACCTGAAAATGCACCTCTCTCTCTCTCTCTCTCTGTCTCCCTCTCTCTGTCTCTCTCTCTCTAACACACACACAGGAAACAACAATAAAAACCCAGACATGTAGATCAACGAATAGAGTAGAAAATGAATTCAGGCAGTAAGAACCACATGATTTTTGACAAAAATTTCCAAAAATACTTGGAGAAAAGATAAGCTCTTCAACAAATAATGCTGGGAAAACAGGATATCTACACAAAGAATAAATATCCATGTCAATGACAAAACTAGATCCTTGTTTCTCACCCTGTACAAAAATCAACTCTACATGTATCAAAGACTTCAACATAAGACCTGAATCTCTGAAAGAGTAGGATTAAGGTATAACATTGGTGGTGGTGCATACACCCTTAATCCCAGCACTCAGAAGGCAGAGGCAGGTTGATCTCTATGAGTTCGAGGACAGCCTGGTCTACAGAGTGAGTTCCAGAACAGCCAGGGCTGTCACACAGAGAAACCATGTCTCAAAAACAAAACAAAACAAACAGAGTGTGTGTGTGTGTGTGTGTGTGTGTGTGTGTGTGTGTGTGTGTGTGTGTGTGTGTGTGATAGTTAAGGACTTTCTGTATATGACTCCATCAGGAAATAAGGCTAACAATAAGTAGGACCTCATGACATTAAAAGCTTCAGTATAGCAAAGGAAATTGTTAATCAAATAAAGACAGCAGCCAGTGGAATAGGAAGAGCATATTTGTGTAATAATGCCAATCCCAGAAGCCACATATTCTTAAAAAAATCCAAGTGCTAGGAGAATGATACCTCCATAGGAATTCTTGGTTGGAGATCCCTGGAGCCCATAAAACAACACAGTCTATCGCCACTGCTCTTGGTTGCACACCAGAACTTGATGGTCAGACTCTGCTACAGAAAACACCACGTAGTTGGGTTGCAGGACAAAGAGAAGTCAAGCAGGAACTGAACTAGAATCTTCTTCCTGCTGGCTAGCTTTCATAGTAGAGTGTCTTTTGCTTCTGCTGTACCTTCGCAAATTTGCCAATGCCATCTTTCTCTGGTATCTGACATGGTATGAATGAGCGTGGGAAGATTCCCTATTGCTTATAATGTAATGTGTTTATCTCATGGAAATATCCCATTCTACTGGGCATTTTTACCTGTGGATTATTATGAAGATGATTTTTTCATAAGATGTAATGTCTAATTGATAATGATAATGTTAGTTTAAACTGAGTCTTGATTATTGAAAATAAATACAAGGAAGTATCATACAGCTGGGGCTTGAGTTTCACCTAAGGTGCTGCATAGATCACAGTTCAAGTTAATGATTAAGGAAAACAGTTGAGTCCCAGGAGTCAGGTTGGCTCAAATTCTTTTCATCTTGATGTTGAAAGATGCAGTCACAGGTTTTAGTGTGCATCATACCTGAAACAAAGCCTTAGAATGACCTCAGGTTAGATTAAGATATTTTGATAATAGCTTTGAGGTTAGGGATCAAAAAACAAAGCATCCCAATTATTAATAGCTGACATACTTTGCTTTTGAGGATTGGTTGGTAATCAAATATGGTTATTAATTCCATGTACCCATTTCTGCCCTCAATCTTCTGATATATATATAAAAAAAAAACTGTTAATGAGTGGGTATGCACCCTAAAGATTTAAAGTAGAGCTGACTGGTGGTTTTTCATGTATAAAAGTTTAGGTTTGTGATTCTTTTAAGATTTCTTGTAAGATTACCTTTCAAGATAAATAATAAAATGATTTAGCAGGGCAGTGGTGGCGCACGTCTTTAATCCCAGCACTCGGGAGGCAGAGCCAGGCGGATCTCTGTGAGTTTGAGGCTAGCCTGGGCTACCAAGTGAGTTCCAGGAAAGGCACAGAGCTACACAGAGAAACCCTGTCTCAAAAAATCAAAAAAAAAAAAAAAAAAAAGATTGGTTCTTTCTTTGTAACTGCAAAATGTACCCTTCCAGTAAAGGAACTAGCTGAGAAGAATACCTTGCTTGCCTACACTCTGTTGATCTATAACAAGTTGCTTGGGTATGAATATACATGGGTTCTTGGGGGATAATTTGTTTTTTACCTATAATATGTAAAATGTTTAATAATGTAAGGAATATGGAAAACATGATGCTTTTTACTTGTATTCATTGAAATCATTCACTTGAAAAATATAATGTAGTCACATTGTAATTTTTATATTGCCTGAAAGATTTTGCTGTGGTATATAAGCTGAAAGGGAAAGAATAAAGATACAGTTAGAAAGAAAACACCAAAAATGACAGAATTAGGAAGAAAACATTAAGGGAGACAGAAGGGACATTTCTGGATAGAGATAAGAAAAGAGAATATAGAACACAGAATAAAGAATACAATAGAAGGAAACCATCAAGAGGGTGTGTCTTTTCCCTTACCCCCTCAGATAAAAAAGTTGTAGTACAGTGCTGTGGAACAATCCTTTTCTACACTATGAATATGTATTATTCTCACTGGTTAATAAAAAGCTGACAGGCCAGTAGCTGGACAGGAAGTTAGGCAGAAAGCCAAATTGAGAATGATGGGAAGAAGGGTGAAGTTGGAGAGATGCCAGCCAGCTGCCCAGGAAGCCAAACATACTAGAAGACAGGTAAAGCCATGAGCCACATGGCAATATATAGATTACTAGAAATGGGTTAATTTAAATGTAAAAGTTAACTAGTAACAAGCTCGAGCTATTGGCCAAGTATTTATAATTCATATTCGGGCCCTGAGTCAGTTATTTGGGACCAGGTGGTCGGGACAGGAAATGTCCATTTACAGTATGATGACCCATGGATTCCCTTCTAGCTCTGAGCTGCTAGAGGCTGGTCCCCCAGGCAGCAGAATAAATGTTTGTGTTAATGCTCATAGATTGCTCCTGTTTCAGTCATGATCAAATAAGCCTCATTTTTTTTTCCAGTGAATAGCAGTTACTACAGAAACTCATAATTTGTCAAAGCACTAAGGTCAAGTTGATCTGAGGTGTGGTATCTGATGAAAATTGCATGGAAAACATACTCTAGGTGTGACTTAATTGAATTTAATTCTTTTGAACTAATCATCTGTGGAAGCCCACAACTGACTCAGTTTCCCAGTTTGAATCTGAAGTCTATTCTGAGTCAATAGAGTTCAAGCTTGCTTGCTCCAGGGCTGTGAGAAAGTCCTGATAAACTTGCAGAGTCTCCTTGAAGGGCTGTAAGAAAGTCCTGATTAGCCCACAGGTAGTAACACCCTATCTAGCTAGATGCAGGTTGCTGATGCCAGCCAGAGGTACATCGAGATAGAAAATGAAACTGCCTGCTCCTTGATGCAAGGCAGGATAGACAGTGGTTGAAGGCCTGTGCTGTGCATTGTTCTACTTCTGTCCTTCAAAATTGTACATAAGCTGGCTGTGAAATAAACTCAGGACTGTCCAGCATTGACTGGCAGATCTCTTGACTCTTTTCTGTCTTCTTCATTGTCTCTACAATCCGCACACCTCTACCCAGCTACCCTGTTGCTGGAGGGCTTCTCTCCAGTTCCCAAGCCCGCAGTCCACAATCACGTATAAAATAATCACTAAGACACTTATAATACTTATAAACTGTATGGCCATGGCAGGCTTCTTGCTAACTGTTCTTTTATCTTAAATTAACCCATTTTTATAATTATACTTGCATGTGGTGTGCTTACAGAGTCTTTACATGCTGCTTTCCTGGTGCTGTGTCTCCCTCCTCAGCCTTCCACTTCCGATTCTCCTCTCTCCTTGTCCACTACTTCTGCTGGCACCTACTTCTGCCTGTCACTGGCCATCATGTTTTATTTATATAGAATGATATCCATAGCACTACCCAGCTGACTGTTGGCAGGCTCCAACAATCATCAAAGTTACATTGCCTCCTAAATGTAGAAAGACATAAAGTAAATAAAATTTACTAGTTATACTCACTGTGGACTCTCCCTTCATGTTGTTCTAAATAAGGAAAGCCACAGAAAACTCCCGATTGTGAAAACCATTGGAAATGGATCACTGTAGTACTATTACCAAGTTATATACATATATATGTAATTCAACAATGATGTGTTCTAATTATGCCTATTTACCAAAATATTTAATTTGCTAATTCTTTAAGGGCAAGACTTGTGATATAGATGTTTACCTAGACTAGCTAGTGTATAAATGGTGCCTCTTTCAGTTGTCTAGACAGAAACTTCATAAAGATCTTCTCAAAATTCAGATTGGACAATTTTTTAAAGAGTACAGGTTAGACTGGAAGGAAAAACTTCTGTGTTGCCTAATGAAATTAGTTCCTTTCAATGATGTTCTTAAACCAAATGGAGAAAATGGGAGACTAAGGGGATGCAACATTCCTTAATTAATTCACACAGGCATGCAGGCAGGATCTTGAAGTATAGGTTCAAGCTAGCCTGGAACCCATTATATATTCTAGGCTACCTTGAATGTATGTATGGCAATCCTCTTGACTCAGCCTCTCAACTTCTGGGATTATAGGCATGACCCACCACACTCATCTGAAGACAATGTCTGTAAGGCAGATACTTAGGAAATGATAGGGCATGGTGCTGTCTGCTCTGGGCCTCTTTGGTAGTCTGTTTCAAGTCATTTTACTGTTTCATGTCATAATGTCTAAAGCAACTCTAGCTTAGTTTTATAAGAGCTATTTTTCTTTTTGGCATGATGATGGTGATGAGAACTGAGGAGAAAGATGGTTCACTTGACTCTTTGCAGATGACTTCATGATTAGTAAGTAAGAGATACACCTAGAGGGGCAGGCTCCTATAATAATTTACCTTCAAAATATCTTTTATTTAATTTTATGGCATATGTGGAGGATATCCATAGGCATTCCTGTCCATAATTTTGATTGTTTAAACATGTGTTTTATGACCAGAAACTGAGCATGCTTAGAATTGGGCCAAACTCATATGAAAATATGTGGAGGCTCCCTCAATAGAATCCACATACTTCCTTTGTTGAAGGGGAGCTTTGGAAATGACTCCTGCACTCTTCTCACTGTTGCAGGTGATAGGATTTCTAGTCATGCCCCCATGACATTGCGTGCGCTGGTGAGATGCTTACTCATTTCTGGGGCCTTACAGCCCACATAATCTGTGTGCTGCTGCATGGTCACCTAATCTGTACACAGTGTGATCATGTAATCTATGCGCATGCATGGCGTAGCTATATAAACCCATATGTGCATACATAGGGGAGTCCATAAAAGGTGGATCCCATGTACCCTCCCTCCTCTCCTGCACAAGTCTTTTAGTAGGCCTAAGCACATTCTTTTCTGTCCCTTCTCCTAATAAACTCTTAATGTGGGTTTTGTTGTTACTTGTGATTTTTCTTGAATGGTAAATAGCGCCAGGTAATAACCAACAGCAGGTAATAAATCTTTTCCCATTCTTTTATATTTTGGCTGGGCTTTTTTTTTTTTTTTGGCTTTGAATTAACCTAGATGCAAACATTATATTTAGTAAGTATGATGACTTAAAAGTATTGTAAAGGTAGGGATCACAAGAGTTGCATGTAAATAAAGAATGGCTGAAAGAAAACAAGGCTATTTCTACAGCACTGCAGTTTTAGAATCATCCTTCTGTTGTTTTCAGTCATGTATATACAATCCCAGATTTTTTTGTAGGTTGCTTAGCTTTCTCAGAAGTAGCACAAGGCTTGATTAACTTTTTGGTTTTGGTTACTGCAGAGGTTTAGGTATAACTTCCATGTGGCAACAGATTCCAGGGCCATTTACATGTGTCCAAACCATAAACCTCTGGTATTTGTTATTTCTATTGTATTATTAAAACAAAGAGGAAATAAGGTATTTGGTGAAATTTTTCTCAAATGTTGCTGGGTCTAACAGCTCCCTCAGGGGAGAGGGTGAGAAAGCTAGGCATCACCAACACAGACACCAGGAGTCAGGTAAAAGGTAAACAGCAGACTCCTTTATTCAATAATGGAGAAAGCCTTATATATTCTATTCCAGGCTGTGAGCCAATCTGGTGACAGTGCATGGTCATCCCTCATTGGCCGGGCGTAATCAGGAGCTCTGACAGCAATCTGGTGATATTGCGTGGTTGCCCCTCATTGGCTAGGCATAGTCAGAAGCTCTGGACAGCACCCCAATCTGATGACATTTTGTGG
Organism: Peromyscus leucopus; assembly: GCF_004664715.2. Lineage (NCBI taxonomy): Eukaryota > Metazoa > Chordata > Mammalia > Rodentia > Cricetidae > Peromyscus > Peromyscus leucopus. The sequence continues at coordinate 247,840 of NC_051082.1, read as the reverse complement.
TCATCCCTCATTGGCTGGGCAAATCAGGAGCTCTGACATACCTGTTGCTAGGCCTCAGGCAGACTCAAGGTTGGATCATGAGGAAGTATGTTATGCATATGCCTTGGCAACTGGTTTGAGCCAATCTCCTTGACGCTATGGGTCTGTTCTACTACTCACAAATGTCAATCTATGTTCTTTCTATGAGAACATGTATTAGTAACAGAGGTTCATGACTAGTAAATTCTCATTTAACAAGAGAAAACAAATGACACAGTCAAAACATTAACTCCAATAAACATTTAATAGAGACCAAAGAGATAGCTCAGCAGTATAGAGCACTTGTAGCTCTTGCATTGGGCCCACATTTGATTCCAAACACCCACATGGTAGAATACAACAATCTGTAACTCCCATTCCAAGGGATCTGATGCCCTCTTATAACCTCCACAGGCACCAGCATGCAGTTAGTGCACAAACACACACAGACACAGACACAGACACACACACACACACACACACACACACACACACACACACATATACACATAGGCAGTCAAAACATGATTTTTAAGAAGAACATTTAGCCAGGAACCCACAAGGACAACCCCAGATTAGACTACTAGCAATAGTGGAGAGAGTGTCTGAACTGGCTTACCCCAGTGATCAGATCGGTGAATACTCTGTCATCATAGAGCCTCCATCCAGTAACTGATGGAAGCAGATGCAGAGATCCACAAAAAGCACCAGGCTGAGCCCTGGGAGCCCAGTCAAAGAGAGGGAAGAGGGACTATATGAGCAAGAGGAGTCAAGATTTTGATGGGGTAATCTACAGAGACAATTGAACCAAGCACGTAGGAACTCATGAACTTTAGACTGACAGCTATGGAACTTGCATGGACCAGACTATGCCCTCTGCATATGGGAGACAGTTGTGTAGCTTAGTCTGTTTGAGGGGCCTCTGGCAGTGGGATCAGGATCCATCCCTGGTGCATGAGCTGGCTTTCTGGAACCCATTACCTATGGTTGGACACCTTGCTCACCATGCAGGGGGAAGGGGATTGGTCTAGCCTCAACTAAATGTACCAGGCTTTACTGACTCCCCATGAGAGGCCTGGAGGGGATGGGAGTGGGTCACGGGGAGGAGGTTAGGAGGGAGTAAGAGGAGGATAAGAGGGGGATCTGTGGTTGGTATGTAAAATGAATAAAAAAATTTAAATAAAAAATTATTAAAAAAACAAAACATTGGCTGGAGAGATGGCTCAGAGGTTAAGAGCACCGACTGCTCTTCCAGAGGTCCTGAGTTCAATTCCCAGCACCCACATGGTGGTTCACAACCATCTGTAATGAGATCTGGCACCCTCTTCTGTGTAGATAATAAATAAATAAATAATTCTTAAAAAAAAAATTTAGTCAGGCTGAAGACATGACTCAGAGGTTTAGAGCACTGGCTGCTCTTCCAGAGTTCAATTCCCAGAAACCACATGGTAGCTCACAACCATATACAATGAGATCTGGTGCCCTATTCTGGCATGCAGGCAGAATACTGTATACATAATAAATAAATTTAAAAAAAAAAGAACATTTAGTAAAGGGTTTATTTACAGATACGTGTTCAGAATTCAACCCACCAGTGATGAGCAAGCACTCAGGGAAATTATCACCCTTAAGTCTGAAAGGTAAGAAGGCATGTTGTTAGCTGAAAGTTGAGCGTTTCAGCAACATAAGAAAGGCTGCTAGCTACACAAAAGTAGCAAAACAAAGGCCCAACAGAGAACCACGAATGGGACAGATCTCACTTATTGGTGCCCATGGTTCAAAACTAGGAAGAAGTTCCCAGAAATCTGTCTCTAGAAGATAGATTCTGAGTTGCTAGACAGAGGTAGAGGGCAATCAGCACAGAACCAGTACCACATACATTTCCTGATCTTCAGTTGCTCCACATACAGCTCACCAGAGTTCAAGAACAGGTTACTGACCCAGATGATGCAGCCATAGTTAAACTATTATCATTTAAGTGCTATTGAACTTCTAAGAGCCTAGAAGCTTAAAATATGTGATAAGTGCTTTGGTCCTAAACAGTCAATTTATTAAAAAAAAAAAAATCTTAAAACATTTTTTATATTTGCCCACAGAGCCTCTATTCCCAGAACTGTTCTTCTATTCAAATTAATTATAAATTTATACTCTGCATTACTTCATGCCCCTTCATCTTCTAACTTATATATCTCTGACCAGCTGGCATGGTGCCACTCTTTGTTCCTGTGTATTATCTCTTTCTTTTTAGGTGTTTTAAAACGGTTCAATTGATGTCTGGTTCTCACCAGTGTGGTGTGCATTACTGAGATTTTCTGTGTACTTCAGCCTTGGGTTTGTTGAGCATCCTATGGGGTTAGTTTTTTTTTTTTTTTTTTTTTTTTTTTTTTTTTTTTAATCATGCTTAGAACACTTTCAGCTCTTCCTCAAATAATTTTTACGTTTTTGAGATACAGTCACTATCCTCCTGTCCTATCTGACAAAGGGCTAAGATTATCTGGATGACAACACTTCTCCTCCCTCATTTGGCAGTACAGGCAATTGAACCAGTGTCTCACTCATGCCAGATAAATGCTACATCACCTGGTTTATATACCAGCCTTCAAATGCACTTTTGTTTGTTTGTTTTCTCTTTTTCTATATCATTGGAATAATTTTTACTTATCAAGTTCACTGATTTTCAATGTTTAAACTGCTCTTAATTCTACCAAGCATTAAAAAAAAGTTCAGTAATGTTTTGATCCCTATTAGTCTCATTTGAACCTTTAGAAAGTGTTATATATAGACTAGGCTGGTCTCAAACTCAGAAATTCTCCAGCCTCTGTATCCCAAGTGTTGGGACTAAAGGCATGTACCACCATGCCCAGCATTTTCTTGAGTATTTGAATGCCAGATGAATTTTTTATGTCAGACATTGTGGACCAGTAGCTTTAATGTAGGAATAATTAGCTCTAATACTAAAACGTCCATCTGCTACACACTGCCCATACTTTCCAAGTTGTTTCACCTCTGACTGGTAGGAACCTATTTCCAGCCTTCAATGAGGTCCAGAAGCCACTAACCTACTGTTTTCCATCCTGTGCTTTCTATCCTGGCATCAGGATGTTTCCTTTATCAGGCAGATGTGCAAACTTTGATTAAGCCAAAGGACTCGAGGGAAATCCTTCAGATTTCTGACGCCCCACCACTTCGAAGTTCCATCTCCTCTAGGACTTTCCTTGGAAACTATAGATACTGTGAGCTCATCCAAAGTCAAGCCTGTCATTTTAGTTCAGTAGAATTTAGTTTGGTTCCATTCCTGAACACCTGGAAATTGCTACCAGGTTCACCCCTATTTGCCTGTCTATAATGGGGACTACTAACCTGTGTTTATTTTATGTCCAAGTCATTGTTACTGAAGAGATGGACTCAACTTAAGTGCTTGAACAGAACATTAATAGAAAAAGCAAATGTGGTATGTGTACACAGGAGTATTATTCATCCACCAAAGAGAGAATTTCTGTCATTTTTAGCAATATAGATAGTTCAAGGAAATTATATGAAATGAAATAAGACCAACAATGAAAGATAAACATTGCACATGGATTTTAAAGAAGAAAATAAATGTTATTACTAGAGCCTTGGGAGGATCTGGAAAGAGAGTGGGTAGATAGTTAATGAGTCCAGGTGTGCAGCTATATAGAATAACTTCAAATAACAGCACAGCAATGTAACTGCATAAAACAAAACCAAGTATTCAAAAATAGCTAATAGAAGCCAAGCATGGTGATACATGCCTTTAATACCAGCACTCAGGAGATAGAGGCAGACATATTAGTGTGAGTTCAAAGCCAGTCTAGACTACATAGAGAGTTCCAGGCCACACAAGGATACATAGTGAGACCTTTGTCTCAACAACAACCCAACGCTAATAGAGAGGATTCTGAATATTCCTAACAGAGAAATGATAAATATATGAAGTAATACATATTAAACCAATTACCCAGATCTGATAATTGCACATTATGTATGTGTACTGAAATGCCATACTATACCCCACAAATACATAAATCATCTAGACGGCAATTAAAAACATTAAAGTAAAAACATTTCACATATATTTACAGTTTCTAGTTGTTTAAGACAAGAGAGTTCACCTGATCCATTACTTCTCCACAGAAGAAACCAGATGTCTTTACAAACATCTGTTTAAGAGACAATTTTTGCTGGGCAGTGGTGCAGCACACCTTTAATCCGAGCACTTGGGAAGCAGAGGCAGGTGGATCTCTGTGAGTTTGGGGCCAGCCTGGTCTACAGAGTGAGGCCTAGGACAGCCAAGGCTACACAGAGAAACCCTGTCTTGAAAAACCAAAACCAACCAACCAACCAAAGACTACTTTTTGTAGTGATTCATATACAATGAACACAACTTCCTTACAAAATCACTTGAGTAGGATCATACTAATTAATCTTAAAATCATCAGTGTGAACTTATTCAGGGTATCCTTTTGTTAGAATTCTTTAGTGGTCAACGGGTTGTCCTTTTCTGATGAGATCTTTGCCTCACTTGCTATAGTAGCTTTTCTCCTGTTTAATACTTGTGACTTCTCACTGAAAGCTCCAGCACTATCTCTAGCAGTACTGAAAACATTGCTACCTTGACAAGTTATCCAAGGGGCAATAAGTTGTGTCGTCTGGGAAAACTCCTTTTCATATTGTCTGCCTCTACAAAAAGTCTCTTTTCTGTGATTCCCACTTAGTTTTTTCATGATGGTCTTGATAAGAGGCTCTTCTATGTATTCTTAAGAAGTGTTAAGAGGACATCTGATAGCATCTATCCAAGTCCCTTGCATTTATATGGCTTCTATTTATGATTTCTTTGATGTATGATGAGATGTGACTTCCTGAGACATTTAGTACCACAGTGTTTGCACCCATAGTTTTTATCTCTTGTATGAATATTTTGATGCCTCATAAGATGTGATTTTCTAGTGAAAGATTTCCCACATTCACCACAATTATAGGGTCTCTCTCCTGTATGGATTCTCTGATGAAGCATAAGCTGTGGCTTATCAAAGAAAGCTTTTTCACAGTCACTGCATTTATAGGTCTTCTCTCCTATATGATTTCTCTGATGCTTAATGAGCTGCACTTTTTGAACAAATGCTTTCCCACACTCACTGCATTCATAGGGTTTCTCACCTGTATGAATTCTCTGATGTCGAAGGAGCTGTGTTTTCCATACAAACGCTTTCCCACAGTCACTACATTCAAAAGGCTTTTCTCCAGTGTGGGTTCTCTGGTGATGAATAAGGCTTGACTTCTCACTGAAGGTTTTCCCACATTCACTGCATTCATAGGGTTTCTCACCTGTATGTGTCCTCTGATGTGATACCAGGCTTGACTTCTGGGAGAAGGCCCTTCCACACTCACTGCATTTATAGGATTTCTCCCCAGTGTGAGTTCTCTGATGTGTTAGGAGTTGTGACTTTCCAAAGAATGCTTTTCCACACTCACACCTATAAGGTTTCTCTCCTAAGTGACTTTTTTGATGTCTTATTAGCTCTGACTTTTTGAAAAAGGCTTCTTCACAATTACAACATTGATAATTCTTCTCTCCTGTATGGGTCATTTGATGTTTAATAAGTTGTGGCTTTCTGATGAAGGCCTCACTATGTCCACTGCATCTGGTTTTTCTCCTGTGTGAGTCCTTTGATGCCTAATGAGAAGGGAGTTCCTATTGAAGGCATTTTTACATTTACTACATACATAAGGATTCTTCCCTCTATGTGATCTCTGATGAGTAATAAATTGTGAATTCCAAAAGAAAGCTTTTCCACAATCAATACATTTATAGGGTTTTCTCTTTTATGTGTTCTTTGATGAGTGATAAGTTTCAGTTTCTGAGAGAAAGCTTTCCCACAATCTTGCAACCATAAGGTTTACTTATTGTATGAATTATCTCATGTCTTTTTTGCTGTGGTTTTCTGCTTAAGGCTTTTGCACATACACTACTACAAGCATTGTGCTTCTTTCCAGTATGGATTCTCTGATGCTGAATGAGCAGTGACTTCCTACTGAAAGCCTTCTGACATTCACTGGAACTATATGGTTTTTCCACTGAGTGAATCCTTTGGTTAATAGAGAGCAGTGACTTTTGTGCAAAAGTTTCCCCACATCCAATGGGCTTCTCTTTTGTATTTCTCTGGTGTATAGTAAGCTGTGATTTCTTGTTAAAAACTTTGCCACATTCCATACATAAATAGACTCTTGACTTTGTTATATGATTTGTAATGAGCCATGACTCTTTACTATTAGTTTTTATACATTTATTAAAATCATGGTATTTTACTTCACTATAGGTTCTGTCAGATTTTAGATAAAATAATAATTTCATACTGACCTTGATTTTTTTTCTTCCAGAGTTACTTTTTTGAACAAAAAAATCAGAAGGATGTTTTAGACTTTTTTCACGTGTGCCACATTTATGAAGTCTCATTTCTAAATGAACAAGTTCATGCTTGACTGAAATATTTCCTCCAAAACATCATTTCCATAGCCTCTCCCCATTCTTTTAAGCTTATCTTGCTTATTTTGAGGAGATAGTTCAGAATAACTTTCTAGCCAGATTTCTAAAAAGGAAAAAAAAAAAAAAAAGAACCACACTGTATAATTTCTTCAATGACTATACTTACAAATAAAGCTTCTGAAATCCTGGGGAGAAGGTAAGCCCTCAAATAATGTATCCTAATTAGGCTAATTTCTTTCTTTTTTTTTTTTGGAAACAGTTTTACTATATGTTCCATACAACTCTCCAACTCAAAATCCTACCGACTCAGTCTCCCAAATACTAGAACTCCAGGCATTTGTCTTGGATACTGAAACATGAAATTGAATTTTTTTTAATTATTATTATTATTTTTTTTTTGGTTTTTCGAGACAGGGTTTCTCTGTGTAGCTTTGCGCCTTTCCTGGAACTCACTTGGTAGCCCAGGCTGGCCTTGAACTCACAGAGATCCACCTGGCTCTGCCTCCCTAGTGCTGGGATTAAAGGCGTGCGCCACCACCGCCCGGCCAAAATTGAAATTTTAATGTAGTAGAAAATTTAGAAGAGCCACAGTACCTGGCATTTACTCAAGAGTGATGGCTGTGAAGTAATCTTTTATAAGTATCAGTGATTGTTATCTGAGATTTATGGAGTTGCTTTTCTTTTGGGGGCTTCAAAAACTTTACATGACCTCAGTTACAAGGCATTCCTGACAAACCAGAGTTGCTTATGTGATGAGCTCCTTCAGACAACTCCTAGATCAGATTAAAGGCTCTGGTATTCAGAAATTGACTTTCTAAAAGTTTTTTTTTTGTATAACAATCAATAAATGCAAAGCTGCAGGATGTAATAAGGCTTCTCAGCAGCAGGGAGGACTGAGACTTATTACATCCTGTAGTGTCTCTCTTAGTTCACCAACATTTTAAATTACAAATATTATAAATATTCAGTAACCTGTGATTTTTCAAGTATATATCCAGAACTTAGATACAAAAGGTCATAGTGTACACCTTTAATGCCAGCACTAGGGAGGCAGAGCCAGGTGGATCTCTATGAGTTTAAGGCCAGCCTGTTCTACAGAGCAAGATCCAGGATAGGCACCAAAACTACACAGAGAAACCCTGTCTCAAAAAAAACAAAAAAAAAAACACCCAAAAAACAAGAAAAACAGGTCATAGAAGGCAGGTAATTACCTAAACAAAATATACTGAAAACTAAGACTAAACAAATATAAAGAAACATTAGAACACACTTTACTTTTGAATGATATAAAGGAAGAAACACTGGCCAAGATGTAAGCAAGTACAGGCTACCAACTTTTTTTTTTCAAAGATTTATTTATTTATTATGTATACAGAAGAAGGCACCAGATCTCATTACAGATGGTTGTGAGCCACCATGTGGTTGCTAGGAATTGAACTCAGGACCTCTGGAAGAGCAGTTGGTACTCTTAACCTCTGAGCCATCTCTCCAGCCCCACAGGCTACCAACTTTATATCTGAAAGATGAGAAACATTAATTTTCCATACCATAGTTTCATTTAAAAAAAATCTCAGTAGCTCATTGTGGTGGCACACATCTTTAATGCCAGCACTTGGAAAACAGATCTCTGTGCATTTAAGGCCAACCTGGTCTACATAGCTAATTCCAGGTTAGCCAGAGCTACATAGTTGAGATCCTGTCTCAAAAAAAAAATAAATGAATAAAAGAAGGAAGAAAACAATCTCAGAGTCAGCAAGATGACTTAGTGAGTAGAGGCACCTGAGTCCAATCCCTAGGGCCCCCATGGTAGAAGTAGAGAATACATACACAAAATAAAAATGAAAAATCCTTTTAAATTATCACTCTTAATATCATCAACTGAATCACTGACATGGGTAACTTGACCATCATTAAAACAATGTTTTTGTACAGGTGGTGGTGGAGCATGCCTTTAATCCCAGCACTTGAGAGGCAGAGGCAGGCAGATTTCTGTGAGTTTGAGACCACCCTGGTCTACAGAGTGACTTCCAGGACAGCCAGCACTGTTACACAGAGAAGTCTTGTCTCAAAAACTAAAACAAAACAAAAAAATGTGTTACATTTATTTATTTGTGTGTATGTGTGTTCCATACATGTTTGGAAATCAGAGGACAACTTGGGGAGTCAGTTATTTCCCCCTACCATGTAAGTTCAGGAATCAAACTCAGGGTGTCATGCTTGGTTGCAAGTGCATTTATTGACTGATCCATCTCACCAAAACTTTCTTTTGGCTTTTTCAGACAGTTTCATTCTGTAGGTCAAGCTGGGCTTAAACTTGTGGTGCTTTCTGTCTCAGCCTCTCAAGTTTACTTTAATCACAGTTTGACATTTATCCCTTTTCAATTGAGCAAATAATTGAACCCATAAACAAATACAATTAATCTATATGTAATACTAAAAATATGAATTGCAAATCACAAGAATGCTTTATATAACTTTAGAGTGGGCAGATCATAAGTTCAAGGTTATTGTTGAAGACTTAAGAAACTTGAGTTGAGGCCAGCCTGGAAGACCCTATGCAAAGAAAAAAATATTTGTGTAATATTAGGATAGTATTTTGCCTTTTTTTTTTGGTGGCTGGAGAGACAGCCATGGGTGCTGGGAACCAAACTCTTATATTTTTGGTTGTGAGCCTAGCCTTTAATGGCTGAGCCATCTATCCAGCCCAGTATTTTGCCTTTTAAGTGCAATCATTTCTGGTTTCCACATGACGGTTTATTAATTTTTTTTATTTGATTGGTTTTTCTGTACTTTTGCTTGTTTTCTGGTAATGGGAATTGAACCAAAGACCTTGTGCAAGTTAGGCAATTGATCTACTATAGAGCTATACTCCCAAATATTCTTTCATTCTTTAAAGATCAATTTTATTAATTATGTATATGGGTATGTCTAAGTGTGGGTATAGGCATATAGGTGCAGGTGCCCATGGAAGACAGAGGCGTGTGATCATTTGACCTGGAGTTATAGTTAGTTGTGAGCCTCCCAACGTGGGTTTAGGGAACTGAACTCGGATCCTCTGGAAGAATAGTAAGCAAACTTAACTGCTGAGCCATCTGTCCAGTCCCGTCTGTTTGTTTGTTTGTTTATTTATTTATTTATTTATTTATTTTTTGAGAAAAGAACTCACTGTGTATTCTAGGCTTGCCTCAAACTTGTTTTATATACCCTGGACTCAAATGCACTATGAAGGCTAGACTAGATTCCAACTCACTGTTCTGTCTCTACTTCACAGATGCTAAGATTAGAAGCATGTGCTACCACTTGTGGTTTTGCTGAATATTTTGAACAGGATTTTATTGAATATTTTATTTGTTTGTTTATTTGTTTGTTTGTTTGTTATGAGACGGGGTCTCTCTGTATCGCCTGAGCTGCCTTGGAACTTCTCTGTAGACTAGGCTGATTTCAAACTCAGAGATCCACCTATTTCTGCCTCCCAAGTCCTGGAATTAAAGATGTGTGCCACCACATATGGTGATACTTTATTTGTGCTGAAATGTGATTTTATTTGTATGTTAATAAATAAAGTTGCCTGGGGGTCAGAGCTAATAACAAGCCATTTAGCAGAAGTCTGGCATGGTAGCACACGCCCTTAATCCTGATCACATGACAGGCCGATCTCTGTGTGTTCAAGGACACCACCAGCATGGAGATACACTCCTTTAATCTCAATACCAACCATAGAGACCTGGAGGTCTGTATAGACAGGCAGTGACGAGGAGGTCATGAGGTTGGGTTTACAACCAATGAGAAAGCAGAACAGAAAGCCAATAAAAAGAGAGACACACAGGAAGTAGGTCTCTTTCTCAGGGGAAGGATGACAACGACAGCAAGGGGTAAGAAGGCGGTCTTAGCTCTTGGCTGCTGCTCTGACCTCTTGGGCTTTTAATTCTGCATTTGGCTCTGTGTTTCTTATTTAATAAAAACGTTCAGAATTACATTTACAACCACATCTTTTCTGAATATTTTAAAGTGATATTGTAGATCACTATTCTCTGAGCATAACAGCCAATATCACTTTCATCAAATCAGTTGAGCTCATCACTGAAGATGGTTGTGTTGGTTAGTTTTTTTGTCTACTCGACACAAGCTAAAGTCATCTGAGAAGAGGAAACCTCAATTGAGAACAATGCTCCATCCTATTTGCCTGTAGGCTAGGTTGTGGGACATTTTCTTGATTGATGATTGATGTGGGAAGGCCCAGCCCACTGTGGGCAGTGCTATTCTTGGGCAAGTGGTCCTGGGTATGTAAGAAAAAAAATTGAGCAAACCAGGAGGAACAAGCCAGTAAGCAGCATTCTTCCATGGTTTCTACTTCAGTTCCATGATGGAAGATCTAGCAGGATCTCAAATAAAAGCAATTATTCTTTTTTTTTCAGGAATAAATTTTTTGGTAAGGAATAAAGGTATTATCTGACTATCAAATATTAGAATTTGAGAGAAGGGACCAACCAGTGTTGCTGATTTGAAGGAGATTGATGTTTCATAAATAGAAATGAAGGACAATAAAATCTGGAGATTTTTTTTTTTGGGGGGGGGTTCTAGACTTTTCTGTATAGCCTTGGCTGTCCTGTAACTTGTCTGCCTGCCTCTGTCTCCCAAGTGCTGGGATTAAAGGTGTGCACTACTATTATTATCTGGCTTAAGTCTGGAGATTAAAAGCAAGAATCACAAGATAAAATAAGAGTCTGCTTGCAGAATTTCTAGCAAGTTATTTTTACAAAAAGTGAGAGAAAAAACATAGTAATTTTGTGTTTTGTGGGTTTTTTTTGAGCCAAGGTTTCATTTGGCCTAGGCTAGCATCAAAGTCACTGGGTAGCTGAGGATAGCCTTAAACTCCTTATCCTCCTGCCTCTGCTTCCTAAGTGGTGGGAATAAAGGCATATACTACTATGCCCAGACTCAAAGACTGTAATTTTAAAATAGCAATAAGGTGCTGGAGTGATGGCTCAAAGATTAAAAACACTCATTGCTCTTGCAGAAGGTTTGGTTTCCAGTACCCACATGGTGGCTCACAATAATCCATAGCTTCAGTTCCAGGAGATCTGATACCTTCTGACCTCCTTGAGCACCTGGTACACACATGGTGCACATACACACATTCAGGCAAAATACTCACAAATATAAAATAAATAAATCTATAAATCTAAAAAATAAGACCACAGAATATATTTATTTAATCCCAGCTACTCAGGAGTCTTGCAAATTCAAATCCAGTCCAGGCAACTTAGTGAGACGGTATCTTAAAATACAGTTAAAAAAAAAAAAAGAGCTAGAAGCCAGGCACAGTGGTACATGCTTTTAATCTCAGAACTCAGGAGGCAGAGTCAGGACATCTCTATGAGTTCAACGTCAGCCTGGTCTATAAAACAAGTTCTAGAACAGCCAGAGCTATATACTAAGACTCTGTCTAGAAAACAAACAAAAAAGCAGTTAGGATATACAAAATCCTAGCATTAATCCCTAGTACTGCAAACCTCATATATATATATATATGTGGTGGTAATCTAATTGTACTGAAATATTATTTTGATTGTATGTTAATAAATAAAGTTGTCTGGGGGTCAGAGCTATTAGAGCCATAGCAAGAGTGTGGCGGTGGTGGCACACGCCTTTAATCCCATAAGATCTCTGTGTGTTCAGGGATACAGTCAGCATTGGAGACATATACCTTTAAGACCTAGGGGGCTGTACATTCAGACAGTGACGAGGCAGTCATGTGTTTGGGTTTACAACCAATGAGAAGGCAGAACGACATACTATAAAAAAACAAACCGACAGGAAGTAGGTCTCTTTTCGCGAAGCTGGGACAGCAGAAGGAAGGGTGAGATTTAGCTCTGAGCTCTGACCTCTCGACTTTCTCTTTAAAAAAAAAAAAAAAAAAAAAAAAAAAAAGAAAGAAAAGAAAAAGACAATTACTAATTTTAAATACTTTACATTGGATTGGATTGTTTTATATTGTATACAAATTTGAAACTGATATTGTTAGAAAATGCTATATGTATATTTCTAATTGTATTTATTCCATCCATTTAACAATGTAATGCAAATTTCTGATCCTTGAATGTTATTATTATCAACTATTAGGATATAAAGAAATGAAAGCTAGTAGTTAGACATTATCATAGAACTTGTAGTCAGATTAGATATGTTTTAAAAAATTAAGCAGAGATGTTTTAGACAGGTCATCTTCAAACCCTTCAGAGATCTACAGAATATGGCATTTAAAATGTTTTAATAACTTAGAAAATTTTTCTTTTTTGAGACATGTCAGCTCCTGGCAGTACTAATCTACTTCAGAGAAAATATGGGCATTGAAGAAACTGCATAAGGAGTCAACTTTCCTTGTGGCAAAAGTTAGCCACTGGACAACAAAGTATCCTCGAATCAACAGGACAAAATGGACAGACAGAACACGAAACAAGGGACTACTGATTCTTGCCAAAACAAGTGTGGTTATGGCTTTATCAAAAGGCATCTTCTGAGGCCAGGACAATACGGCCCCATCCCTGAAATGGCCTTCGCATCCGGAAAAGGTACGGTGCCCTTTTCTTCAAAGCAGCTTAACAGGCAGAGGGCCAATGGATTCTGTTGTACAATGGAACAGCAGCTGAAAGCTCATGCCTCTTGAAAGTAGACTGGCATTTAATAGAGGGATGTGGAGAAGAAGGGGATGCTGAGATGAAGCCATATATACACAGCCAAGAAGAATGGACAGCTGAATTAAAAAACTGTCAACAATTTCCAGAATTTAAAATCCTGAATCATGACAGGACACTAGTGGAATTCAGGTGTTTCTGGTACGTGGACTGCTCTCACCCAATGTGAGGTTGAACTGTTGACCTTGTGTACATCCTACTTCACAAATGAGTCTGTCAGATACACTAAGCCTATAGGCTGAAGATGATGCCCAACACTGCGGAGAAACCTCAGGTGACTGCCCAGGCAGCTGGCTGTTTCTGTCAACTCACAAAATTTTTTGGAAGTTGCTTGCATGCACTTCCTGTTTTTATTTTTGTTAGCTAATATTATTCCCTTCTTGGGTCTCTGAGGGAGTTGAAGATTAGTTAGTTATGGTTGAAGATTAATTAGTTATAGTTGAAAATTAATTAGGATAGAAAGTGCATTAGATACATCTTGGATTTACCAAAATAGGATAGATAATGGAATTATTTTCTCTGATTTGTCAAATACCTGTTTAGGTATTTATTACTTGTATATATTGTATATAGTTATTGTACTTTTGTATATAGTTTTTCTTTTGTTAGTTATAACCTTTTGCTTTTTTTCTTTTTATTAAAATAGAAAAGGGGAAATGTGGTGGTAATCTAATTGTACTGAAATATTATTTTGATTGTATGTTAATAAATAAAGTTGTCTGGGGGTCAGAGCTATTAGAGCCATAGCAAGAGTGTGGTGGTGGTGGCACACGCCTTTAATCCCATAAGATCTCTGTGTGTTCAGGGTCAGAGCTATTAGAGCCATAGCAAGAGTGTGGCGGTGGTGGCACACGCCTTTAATCCCATAAGATCTCTGTGTGTTCAGGGATACAGTCAGCATTGGAGACATATACCTTTAAGACCTAGGGGGCTGTACATTCAGACAGTGACGAGGCAGTCATGTGTTTGGGTTTACAACCAATGAGAAGGCAGAACGACATACTATAAAAAAACAAACCGACAGGAAGTAGGTCTCTTTTCGCGAAGCTGGGACAGCAGAAGGAAGGGTGAGATTTAGCTCTGAGCTCTGACCTCTCGACTTTCTCTTTTACATTGTTTCTGTGTTTCTTATTTAATAAGATGGTTGGTTACATCTACATATATATATATATATATATATATATATATATATATATATATATATAACTCTATTTCATCTAAACTAATGAAGTGTATTAAACAATAATGAGGTGATTAATTTATATATTTAAAGGTTTAGGTATAGAATTGGTGTTTAAAAAAAAAACCTTGGGGCTGGAGAGATGGCTCAGAGGTTAAGAGCACTGGCTGCTCTTCCAGAGGTCCTGAGTTCAATTCCCAGCACCCACATGGTGTTTCACAACCATTTGTAACTCCAGTTCCAGGGGATCCAACCCACATCTTCTGATATCTGTGGGCACCAGACTTGTATGTTGTGCAAATGCTTTCATTCAGGTAAAACACACATGCACATAAAATAAATGAATCTGAAAAAAAAAAAACCTTAAAGACTGTGACATAAAGCAGGTGACTAAAAAAAAAATCAACATATATAGAAATGTTATAGAAACGAAGAAATGTAAAATGTATATCCAAATCAGTACACACATCAGAGGGATGGTTACTATGCACACATTAAATTACAGCAGAAATTCTCACCCAAGAAGACAAGGCTGCTGCAGTTCTCCAACATCACATCTCTATAAAAGCTCTTTTGAGTAGGGTTAAGCAGCTGCCACTCCTCCCATGAGAAGTCTACATCCACATCCTCAAATGATATCTGAAAAGCATAATCTCTGTTTGATGTGACGTGATTATCATGGGGCCTTGCAGATTACAGGTTTGCTTCTCTATTTGTGGCAGACAGCCTCAGTGATCTCTGACTCCCACTATTGGTGTTATGTATACTTTGCTTTCAAGCTTGAGCTGACCTCACTGACTACAGGACATAAATCTGGGGAAATCTGGCAGTAACACTGTTAAGTAACCTCATAGAAAGCCACATACAGCAAGAAATCAAGGCTCAAAATTCCTATGAGGATATATAAACTAGATCATCTCCCTACTGCACCTTGGGATGGCCTCAGCCCTTCTGAACATCTGGATTTATGTGTTATTCAAGTCTCTGTTCCAGAACCAAAGAGGTAAGCATCTGATAAACCACAGAAGCTGAAAGGTTAATGTTTCTTCTTATACACTGAGTGTTGGGACAATTAGTCACACAGAGATGAATAAACACTATGATATACTAATATTGCGTTATACTTTCTAGAAGAAAAAAATGTATTAAAATTTATATAATTGTGAGCTGGGTGAGTGATTCACATCTGTAATCCCAGGTACCAGGCAGTCTTGGCTACGTAACAATACGGTCCCTGGCTGGCAGTGGTGGTCTATACATCAAGCTCCAAGCCAGCCAGGGGTACATGGTGAGACCCATTCTCAAATCAACAAGAACAAAACAGACTGCTCCCCACAAAAAAGCATTACCTTATTAATTTATACATCTACATACCTATCCATTTAATGAGAAAATGAAGAAGGGTGTCTTTATAAGTAAAGTAGTTTTTAAAGAAGGTTTCATTGGTATTTGAGTACAATTTTCAGTTAAGCAGAAATGCCTCATAGGAATGACCTCCAGCATTCCTGGCTTCTGCCTACTAAACATCAGGCCACTGACAAAATGAAGCCACATGAATACACTGACACTCTCTTCTTTCCTGTCAGAAAAAGTAGGCAGGCATCTTTTAGGTATCTTCTAAAATGAAAATATTGAATGACTAATGTTTCTATAGGAATTGAACAATACAATGCTGAGTAGAAAACAGCCATGTCAGAATCTTTAGTTTTCCAGATCACTAGCAGACAAAGCATCGTCAGTATGAAACAAGTATACACGGGGATGGGACAAACCAGGTTGCGAGCACTGGGTATGAGACACTGGGGTTAGGCAACCTTCAGAGAGAATACAAACAAGGAAGGCAGAGGAAGGGACATTCCGGGAAAGTTATGAAAAGACTACAGGAGCATAACACAGGTTGTGAGAGAATGGTGACAGGGACAGTGTGGCTCTTGATGTGAAAGCTAAAGCCTGGAGCAAGCAGAGACCAGCTTTTCCTGAACTTATGTAAATGTTTAAAATGCTAACACCAACAGGGGCAGAGGATACAGAAGAAAGGAGAAAGATTTAGAGCAAGCCCCAAGAATAGAGACCTAAGATACAACTTTGTATTTGGATTAATAAAAAATAATATTAAGATATGTAGGGATGGAGTTCAGTGGCAGAATGCTTGTCCAACATGTGCCAAAGCCTATCACTAGCATCACAACAGCAATAAACAAAATAAAATGTGTGCACATACATATACATAATAAGATGTATTTAGATTTTGTAAAATTGTCACTCGAGAATAAGAAGATTGATAATTCTTATTGATAATTCTTATATAAGAATTATATAAGAAGATAGATTTTGGGAAAAAAAGAAGATAGATTTTGTTTGTTTGTTTGTTTGTTTGTTTTGTTTTGTTTTGTTTTTTAAAACAGGGTCTCTTTATGTAGTCCTGACTGTCTTGGAACTCACTACATAGATAAGGCTGGCCTCGAACTCATAGAGATCTGCCTGCCTCTGTTTCCTGAGTACTGGGGTTAAAAGTGTGTGCCACCATGCCCAGCCAAGAAGGTAGATTTTATGTGGGTGTATGGGCTAAGTCTCAGGATAGGTATATTTTGTAAAAACAAAACAAACCCCAATTGTTTGGTTTCCTCTTTTTTTCTCCCTGAGACAGGATCTCACTATGTAACCCAGGTTGGCCTGAGCTCATAATGTAGCCCATGCTAGCCTCAAATTTTTGGTCCTCTTTTTTTTGGGGGGGGGGGAAGGTTCTACATTTTATTACTGGACAAACTACTCCCCAACTTAAAACACGACCAAGTCTTCAGGTTAAAATGTTGAACTCCACGTGGTAGGATTGCTTGATGACCCACAATTCAGTATAAACTGTCTTGCCATTGTGTGAATCCTTACAGACCCAGCTTTTCTTCTCTTGGAGTTTTATCTTATTTTGTTACCAGTTTTCATCTGAATCTACTGAGGAATAGGATGATTTTGCTTTTGTTTCTTGGCCAGGAATCGCTTGATTCTGAAAGTCTTGTGAGAAGACATGGTGAGAAGCCAAGTCAGGAGTCCCACTTTTGGTCCTCTTGACCATGCCTTTCAAATATGTTCTCAAAACAGAATTAGCTAGGGGTTAAGGGCTACATGAAGGTACAAGGGGTATCCTTTTACTAAGGATAATGGTGATGGTAATGGTAATGGTAATGGTAATGGTCCTTGGAATAAGTTAGACCCTCTCTCAAACAAAACAAAGCAAAACCAGACAAAATTCAGACCAGATTAAAAGCTCCAGGGCAAAAGTCCTATTAGCATAACTGCATAATTAATATCTGTTCTTACACTGCAAGTTCCCATTTCCATCTAGGACTAACTTCTGTAGGTATTCTGATCTCATTGATACTATCTCAGCCTGAAGACCTTCAAATCAGCTCCAACTTGCTGGCCAAAATCTGGAGTCATAAATTAGTGCTAGGGGCAAAGTATCCATACAGAACTTAGAAGCCTCCTAGCTCTCTATTGTGTTGAACAGCTGTTTCCTGGTAATGTACCTGCTAAGATTCACTCAAGTCATGAAATTCAGGAACTCCTGATCTTCCTGCCTTATGAGTCTCAGATGCTGGGATTACATGTATCAACTATATCCATCACAAGGTCATGGTCTTATGCCTTCTTGCATTCCTAACTCAGATGCTCTATTTCTTGTTTCTCTGAATTCTTCTTCAGGGGCTCATATCATGATCTCCCTAGGACACTTGTCTTCAGTCTGATTCAGGACCCAGTACACTTCTCTACTCACAGCCCTTCTCCAGTCCATATTCTAGGTCTATAAAACTGAAAGACTTTTGTTCAGAGCTCCTTCAGCAGTAAGTAATGAGATATCCCCTCACTTGTGCTAATGGACCTTGCACAAGACCATTCTCGGGGGAGGTTGGGAAGTACTTCTTGGGTCTGCGTTCCTGTTTATGCCCTTGCAGAAGTGATAGAAGGCCTCAGCAAACCAGTGGTTTGCTGCTTTAACTTTAACTAACCACTTGGCTCCGAAAGCTCAGCTTGGTCAGCCCATCTGAGCTTTTACACACAACAAGGTCTCAAGAGAAGGAAAAGTCAAAGTTATTGAATATTTATGTACACAGTAAAATTCTTAAAAGGAAAACAAGGGAGGAAAGAACAACAGGGTTGATGTTAGCTAGGTGGTAAGACTTCCTTTTTCACAAACAAAAGAACAAATAACAATAAGTAGGGCAATGGTGGTGCATGCCTTTAATCCCAGCATTTGGAGGCAGAGGTAGAACAAATTCCAGGACAGCCAGAGCTGTTACACACACACACACACACACACACACACACACACACACACACACACACACACACACGTTGACAAAAAGTAACAAACCAAAAAACCCAGAAGAAATCCAATTGAGAGACTATGAGTATCAGACGAAAGTCTTTAATGACCAGCCTGCTAGATGACGAGTTCTCCTTTCTAAAACTATAGTCCAAACTAATGTATATTTAAGGCTCCTGTCTAACTGTCTTAGTTTCTACAAAACAGTGGTCCAAGTTTTGTTTTGTTTTGTTTTTCAAGACAGAGTTTCTCTGTGTAGTTTTGGTGTCTGTCCTGGATCTTGCTCTGTAGACCAGGCTGGCCTTGAATTCCAGAGATCTGCCTGCCTCTGCCTCCAGGAGTGCTGGGACTAAAGTCATGCACTACCATGCCTGGCTGGTCCAAGTTCTTTAAATTCATATTCTAAGCATACATCAAGGAATTCTGTAAGAAACAGTCCTGTGAAATATGTTTGGTTATCACAGAGTTGCTATTTAGGACTTTGTTCACTAGACAACCCATTTAAATAGCTATTAAACATTTTCATATTTTCTCTTATTATGATTCAAATATATTTAGAGTCTAAAGTTAGACCTTTCCTGTTGTAGATTCATGCATGCCTCATCATTTCTATGGGGAAAAAACTACCATAGTATATAAACAAATAACCCAACTTTGACTAAGTCATCTTCTGATATGCTTAAGAAATTCAATATGTCACGGCTTCTGTGTGTCCTGATTCCAGAGAGAAATCTCTGTTCAAAAGTCTGGAACCTAAGAATACATTCTTACTCCTGATTCCTCCCTTTGTTCTTCTCACAGGAACTATTTTATTCCTGAGAGTGGTAGCCTGTGGAGATAGCAGGTATGTTATTTTAGTTAATGTCATTAGTTTGGAGGTGTAAATCTTGGTTTTCCCTTGCTGGGAACTCAGATAATTTAAAGCCTCAGAAGAAGTCACAAGTAGTGGGTATGAAAGAGGATGGAGTTTGACATCCTGGAATGTCTCATCGATCCTGGCCACATCTGGGCCAGGCCTGTATCACACTCCATCCTTAAGAACCTTGGCACTGGGCTAGAAAGATGGCTCATTGGTTAAGAGCTCTTGCTTCTCTTCCAAAAGACCCAAGTTTAGTTTCTAGTACCAACATTTGTATATGCCACAAGAGCCAGAGTGGTGGCACACGCCTTTAATCCCAGCAGCACTTGGGAGGTAGAGGCAGGTGGATCTCTTTGAATTCCAGGACAGCCTGGTCTACAAAGTGAGTTTCAGAACAGGAAAAAAGAAAAAAAAAGAGCCAGGAAACTGAGGGAAGAAAAGAAACTTAATCAGTTTGTTTTAAAATCTTTTTGTTGGGACTGACTGGTGGGTAGTTCAGTTAATTGTCTGAGGCAAGATAAAAATGGAGAGGAGTTCTGTTCAGGTTTGTCATTTTTAACAAAGGAACACAGCCAGACACATCAATATTGTATGCGATGAGAATTCTTTACAGAGAGCCTCTCCTGGAATACAAAAGGTGGGAGGGGTTTTTTTTTGTTTTTGTTTTTGTTTTTGTTTTTGTTTTTTCAAAGAACAGGCAGAGACCATAACAGGCTGCTCAGTCTTCTCTCAGAGATCAGGCTTCAATTTCAGTTTCCTGAGACTTGAGCAAGCAGTTTCTGGGAGGGCCATGAACAAAAGACATAGTCCTCACAGTAGCTCCCTTTCTGCATGTGTTCTGACCAATCAAGGTTCAGCCAGTTGTCTACAGTCTGGGACCTCTCACCAACTCAGAGCTACATGTATGAGTCAAGGACAGAGCCTGGGACTTGTCAGGCCTTCCCAAAATGGATAACTGTAACCCCCAACTAACCCTAGCCAATTAAAAGTTACTAACATGATTGCCACTCACACAAACCTACCTTGAGTCTGTTTCTATGCAGTCTGTAGATCCCCAAGCCCCCTTGCTTTAAAAACCCTGCCCTGTGTTGTATGAAAGGAGAGAAGGTTAGCGCTCCCCTTGACAAGGATGGAAGAGGCCCTTGGGCCTAACAACACACATACGGTTAAGGCATTGACACCTACTTCGTGGCATCTAACCACTGTTTTTTACAATTTCAATCTTAGAGCTTGTTTTGGATGTGATTATATGTATGAAAATTGTGTAACACTATGCTCATGCTAAGGACCGACATAATGGAATTACTGAAATAAATGTGCTGTGAGGAATGGAAAAACAAAAACAAAAAAACCTGTCCCATTGCTACTCGGAATCTCTCCTGCTCTGCTGCTGCATCATCGTAAAAAAAAAAGTCATAGTAAAATGTCTTTTTACAAGCAGAGCACTCAGGAAGCAGAGGCAGGCAGATCCCTATGAGTTTGAGGCCAGCCTGTAATTCAGAGTGAGTTCCAGGGGGCAGAAAAAAAAAGACTCTTTGCTTTTGCATTGATTCGGTCTCTTGGTGGTCTTTGGGGGACTCTGGGCACAACATTTTTAACCTCTGCTGTTTCTCAGGAAGACAAGATTCTAATGTCCTCACAACATGCTTTCCAGTTAATGAAATCCACAACACAACTTGCAAATCAACTCCAGAACAACACCATACTCACTGGCACCCAAATGACTGATCATTATTAGAGTTGCGGTTCACTGACAGAAAGATCACACATACCTGCCTCCCAGGACTCACTGGCATACAAACCTACAAAGCAATTCCACAAATGACTTGTCTGGGGAATTCCACTAGTCCTTCATGGACCTCGCAACTAAACCTACTCTCAGGCTCAAATGGTTGATGCTCAAATGCTCCGCCATCTAATCCTCAAACGTCCCCAAATTAAACGTCCTCCGAGTCACCCACCCCAACAGGGTTGCAGCATCAGTAAAGACTCCTCCTTTGCCCATCCTGCCAACGCCCCCAAGCTCCTTATAGACCAGTACACTGAAGCCGGTGTCCTCTACCCCTCAGAACGCCCAGGGTCCGACTCGCCTCAACTCGAGCCAAGACAAGAGCCGCAGTCAGACCTCCCATCCTGCGCATGTGCTGTGAGCCTGTCTAAGGCTCCGCGCTGCCTCCGACCAGCGCCTGAAAGCTCTGGGGTCGCCAACGACCACGATGGTGAACCTGACTGCCTCAGGGTGGACGTGATCCGACAGTGGAAGTGTCTATACAGGACTACATTTCCCAGAGTTCCACTGGAGCAAATGTGCCCGGACTGAAGGGTGGGCTTCATTCCAAGAAACCTCTCAACAGGGACCAATTTATGTCCTTGCAGGGAGGCGTTGGCTTTATTTCTGTTCCGTAGTCTGATCCTGTGTTTGAATATTCATAGTTCAGTAGCACTGAACAAAAAGAACGGAAATAAACGAAACGAGAATTTAAGGGAAAATAAAATACAGCTCTGGAAAGAAGAAAATTACTGAATTAGAGCCGAAGATTTAGCTCAGTTGGTAGAGTGATTGTCCATCATGCCGGAAACCCTGGGTTCAATTCCTAGCACCGCACAAATTGACCTAAGCCTGTAATCCTAACACTGGAAATAGGAAGGCAGGAAGATCAGAGCTCAAGATCATTCTCAACAGTGAGCTCAAGGCCAGCTTGGAAGACAGGAGACATGTCTTAAGACGGAAAAAAGCAGACAACAACAATAACAACAAAACTAATTATAAAAGCAGATACCAACAAGTTAAAGTGTAATAAAAGCAAAACATGATTCATCCACATTAAGAAAACAAAAGCATATTAAATTGTTTTTAACCAAAAGACATGAAAAAGCAGAAAAAAATACATAATCGTGAAAAAATGGAAGAACACATAGAAGACAAATGCTAATTGTTATGCCCAGATTGTGACCCTGTAAAGAGACCACCGAAGACATTGGATGTCCAGAATGCAACAGCAAGGTTTATTCTGCAGATACAAGTCTAGCTAGACAGGGCACTCATTCCTACACCCAACACAGTGAGGCAGGGAGGAGTTCCTCTTTCTTTGTGTGGCTGGCTATTTAAAGGCAAAAACCACAAGCCCTTCAGGGGGGTTAGGGGGGTTTGCATGGGTGCAACTCAGATTGGTTTATTTTTATTTCTGTTCTCTTTTAATTGGGTGAGGGTATGTAACCTTTGAATTTACTGGTTGGTGGTTATAATTATCACTTTGGGGGCTGTCCAGCACAAGTCCCAGGCTTTGTCCTTGAGCCGCCATGGGGGCTGGCTGGCCTAGCACGTCATGCACATAACTCTAAGTTGGTGAGGGGCCTCAGACAGTAAACATCTGGCTGAACCTTGAGCAGTCAGAGTACGTGCAGAAAGGGAGCTACTGCAAGGACTATGTCTTTTGTTCATGGCCCTCCCAGAATCTACTTGCTCAGTCTCAAGAAACTGAAATTGAGGCCTGATCTCTGAGACAAGACTGAGCAGCCTGTTATGGCATCTGCTTGGTCCTTTCACTAATGAAGTAATATTTTGCTCAATTTATGTTAATAAGTTTTTTTTTTTTTTTGTTTTTGTTTGGTTTTTCGAGACAAAGTTTCTCTGTGTAACAGTTCTGGCTGTCCTGGAGCTCACTTTGTAGACCAGGCTGGTCTTGAACTCTCAGAGTCTGCCTCTGCCTTCTAAGTGCTCGGATTAAAGGTGTGTGCCACCTGGCATGTTAATGAGTTTGAAGCCTAATTATCAGCAATGGCAGGGACAGAGACACAGCTGCAGTTGCAGACTGAGGAGTTCCCTTCTCTTTATGAACACTACTCAGGTAAAACTTGATCCTGGTTTCTAATTAGCCAGTTTTAAGCAGAGTGAGTGAAGGGTTCTCATCACGCCCCCACGGTCGGGTGTGTTTGCATATACCCGGCGGACCTGGACACTTCCGCCTAGCCAGTTCCAGGTCAAGATAGCCATTTCCGGGTCAAGGTGTCTCGCGTGACCAGGATCTGTGACGTGGCATGTTTACGTAGGCGGGCAACGTAGCCATGTGATCTACGCACATGCATGGAGTAGTGACGTGACCTGTGCACGCCCAGCCTTTAAAATCCAGCGCCGTGTTCCCGGTTCCTTCTTCTTCTCCACACACGTGTCTCTCCCACAGGCCTGCACACTCTCTGTCCCTTTATCTTTAATAAAACTCTTATTAGCGGATTCTGTCGTGTTTTGTGACATTTCCTTGCAGGGTAAGAGCACAACGCGGCCAATTAACTAACAGTGAGGATTTATGGAAAAGATCTTATTAGCTATGCATAATGGGTTTCATTACAACATTTTCTTACATGTATTTTGGCCATGCTCCTCCCTTACCCACTCTTGTCCCTCACCCCCATTGTCCCATTGATCCCCTTCCTTCCCAACTAGTTCCCTCCTGCTTTCATATATATATGTAATTTTTTTGGATGATCCAATGAGATCATGGTGAAGGGTTGTTTACTGGAGCATGGGCACTTTGCCAGTTTCTCTTGTATCAACTATGAATTATACACAAATCCTCAGAGAGGCGTGGGGCCTCATGAGTCCTTTCCACATCTGTGGTGGGTTTGGTGGACCCAATGATGTGCAGAGCTTGTGTAGGCTGTCCCTGTTAGGTCTCAAACCCCAGACAAACTGCTAAAGGTCAAAGCAGACCTGGCTGTCAGGTTCTCCCAGCATACCTCAGTCCTTACATGTTACAGGGTATGGCCGGCACACCACATCCCTACCCTAACCTCTCCAGCCCACTGACTCTTCCCTATATAATCCAGCCATTTGGCTATGCTGGTCCTTTTTACCCTCTTTCCCTTTTGGCCTCTTGGACTCCTGGCTCTCTTGTCTCCCTTCCACACTCTCCTCACATGGCCTGGCTCAGGGCCATGTTCACTCTGGACTTTCTCAGGTGTTTCTGCTTCTGGCTATGCTCTCCTTCATATCTACAATAAAGTTTATAACCTCTGTAGTCACAGGCTTTTAAAATTTACATTATTATTTAGTATTTATTATTGTTAGTTTGTGTGTTCATGATTTGTGGAGGATACACACATGCCACAGAGTGTGTATGAGGTCAGAGAACAACTTTGTGGAGTTGGTTTCTACCTTTACTTGAGTTTCAGGGATCAAACTCAGGTCATTATGTTTGCATGGGAAACATCTTTACTGCTAAACATCTCACTAGCCCAAGCCACAGACTTTTGATCAGGGTTATACTACCAGCCTGAATTCTCTCTCTTGGGACAGGCCTAGAATTCAATAAAAAAGAAGTTGTTATTCCTGTGACAGACTTCCCACTATTTCACCAGTGTGCACAGCCTGGCAAGTTGGTAGTTCTGCACACAGTGTCCTGTGGTGATGATTTTTTTTTTTTTTTTTTTTTTTTTTTGGTTTTTCGAGACAGGGTTTCTCTGTGTAGCTTTGCGCCTTTCCTGGGACTCACTTGCTAGTCCAGGCTGGCCTCGAACTCGTAGAGATCCGCCTGCCTCTGCCTCCCGAGGGCTGGGATTAAAGGCATGCGCCACCACCGCCCGGCTCTGGTGATGTTTTGCTTGTGCTCTAACAAATAAAGCTTGCCTGGAGATCAGAGTGCCAAAGGGAAAAAGGGTAAAAAGGACCAGCATAGCCAAATGGCTGGATTATATAGGAAAGAGTCAATGGGCTGGAGAGTTTAGAGTAGGGACATACACCACAAGTACAGGTCTGGAGTTCTCCAAGATGCTCTTTTCAAGGTCCTGGTGGTAACTGTATATAAGATTTAAAAAATACATTATTTATTCGTGTGTGTGTGTGTGTGTGTGTGTGTGTGTGTGTGTGTGTGTGTATGCATGTGCTACTGCACACATGTAGAGATCAGAGGACAACTTGTGGGAGTTGAATCTCTCCTTCCATCATGTACCCAGAGATAGATGATTCAGATCATTAGGCTTCTTGGCAACTGTTCTTTATTTGATGAGCCATCTTACCCACCCTGAATTTAGGATTTGTGGTTGATGGCTTTTTAGTGGCACTCTTACCCTGTGAGGAAAAGTCATGAAACACTACAGAATCCACTAACAAGAGTTTTATTAAAGAAGGGAGAAGCGATAGATGTGACCAGACCTACTGAAGGACATGTGAGGGAAGAAGGGTGGGGGGACATGGGGCCTGCTTTTGTCATTTCATTGTTTAGTGGGTTCCCAAGGAACCTTCCAGGGTCCCTTCTTTCAGCTTACCTCTAGTCCCTAGGGACTCTACCTCTTGGTACAGACCCAGGGTTCCCCTAGTTCTTTCCTAATGCCCCTTTCAGCTTTTCCTTCTAGCCCATCTCTATCCCTTTGTGACACCTATTGACCCACAGAAACACCCTCCACCAAGAACCCCAAAGCCACCACACTTGGCTAGGAACCAGAGTGGGCAACAGCAACTGAAGAATGGAACACCCACACAACAAAGATGAAATCAGAGATCTCCACCAAAAAACATTTCAAACACCATAACTCCAGATGCCTAGACCCCAGAATAAAAACACAAACCTGACTAGCCAAGGCAATAGACCTTCTACAGAAGTCAACAACCCTGTTATAATAGGTGACCAGAAACGCAGTTTCACTGAATCACAAAACCAGTACTTCAAATTAGGAATTATGGATATGTTCAAGGACCTTAAAGGGGATATGAATAAATAATGAATGAAGACTATGAAAATACAGTTGATGAAATAATAAAATTTCAATTCAATTCAATAAAATTCAAGACATGAAAGCAGAATTTATCAGTTCAAAAGAATCACTAAAGAAAATCCAAACAGAAATAAAACTGGAAATGACAGTCAGGATGTCAAACTAGGAACCTTCCCTTCCTCTATCTCTGTTCCCTTTGAGGATAACTGAGATTATAAATTGGCTCCAGAGGCAGAGGTACCTTGGGTGTGATTACAATCTGATAAAATAATACTGAGAGCTACTAGAGTTCACAAAGAATCTAGGACATATCTTTCACTGTAAATGGGGTTTCTGGTGTGATTACTAGAAAACAAACAAACAGAAAAAACAATGTTTATGTTTACTTAGTGAATTGGGTGGAAAGTAGTCTCCTGTGCTGCCTTTCCTGGTGGTGGTTCAGAATTAGTTCCAATAAAGGGTTCTCCCAGAGTGCTTTTTTCCACCCTTGACTGATTCCAAGAGTGTGGTTGATGGTTTTTAGTGGCACCCTTACCCTGTGAGGAAAAGTCATGAAATACAACAGCATCCACGAACAAGAGTTTTATTAAAGAAGGGAGAAGCGATAGATGTGACCAGGCCAACTGAAGGACATGTGAGGGAAGAAGGGGGTAGGACATGGGGCCCGCTTTTTAAGGACCATCCTGCAGTATGTGTACACAGGCCCACGTGGCTGCTCCATGAATGCGCATAGATCACGTGGTCATGCTGCTCGTGATTTACATGACTACACAGCACATGGGTTATGTAGGACCTGGAAATGACTGGGTGGAAATGACTAAGTGCCCCCCCCAGGGGAGGGTATGTGATCATGGGGACATGGCTGGAATTCCCATCAGTGGTAATGCCAAGAAAAAGCAGAGAGCAGTGGGTTGCATAAGCCATGGCCATCCTCGTAGCTTGCCCCATTTCTGATCACTAGCACCAAGTTCCTGTGCAACCTGGCTAGTTTCCAAGTTTTGAGTCCTAGATTTTGAGAGCAGTTCTGGCAGTTGCAGTGGTGGCAGAAGCCTGGGAGTGATTGTGTCTGCCCAGTAATGACAGGCACCATGTTTGTGTGATTGTTTCTGTCCTTGGTGACCCATCTACCAAGCAATGGTGGACTCCCTGGCTCACACTCTGGTTCTTGAATACAATCCCAATGTAGGTCACAGAATCGCAGAAAGCATCAGATGACTAGCTTCCTGAAACTGGGAAAAAAAATAGAGAGCAGGTAGGACAAGAAGAGAGGGAAGAGAAAGAAGAGAGGAAGAGGGGGAAGGGACAAAGAGAAGGAGGAGAAATGGAGGAGGGAGAAGGGAAAGGGAGGGAAGGGAGAACAAGAGAGCAGAGAGTCAAGGTTAAAGTTTGCAGCAAAGTCTAATAACCTCAATTTAATCCACAGGCACACTGCGCGCGCCCACACACACACACACACACACACACACACACACACACACACACACACAAATGTAGGGCTAGAGATAAGACTTGGTGGTTAAAAAGGTTTAATGCTCTTGGTTTCTATACCCAAATTAGACATTTCAACACTGCTGTCAGCATTTCTAATATTCATTAGGAACCAAATATGCTAACAATTTCTTTAATCTTGGATTTCTGCCTTCATAACTGTGATAAACGTTTGTTGTTTAAGCAAGAGGGAATTACATTCTCCCCAGATCACTTTGAGAACAATGTTTCTACAGAAATTCTCAGAAGCTTTGCTTTCCTTGGTACATCTACATTTCGTTGAGTAAAGAGGTAGGACGAAAACGTTTTAAAACAGGAAACCTTCTTAAATTGTGCTCCTTTGCATTACCTACATACTTAAGATTCATTTTGGAGAGAGTTCACCTTTCCGTGTGTTTCTTCACATACACAGTAGTTTTTCCTTTAATGAAGCAAGCTACTGTTGTTATTTGGTGCACTGATGTAACCAAGTAACCTAGTGAATCACAAAGCGTCCTGTGCTTCCCTCCAACCTCCAATCCATGGTGTTTTTGAATGCATTTATGTCTGCTTCGGCTTCCCTGGGACTGGAGTTACAGACGTTGTGAGCGGACCTGTGGGTGTAGGGAACTAAACCCAGATCCTTAGGAGGAGCAGCCAGTGTTCTTAACCGCTGAGCCATCTTGAACTGTGTATTTTATCACGTCTGTGCTCAGTGTAGCCGCCAGTCTCTACCGGTCTGAGAGGCGACTCCAGCGTCGGATTTGTTTTTGTTTTGGTATTTTTGAGACAGGGTCTCTGTATGTAGTCCTGGCTGACCTCGAACTCACAGAAATCCTCCCGTTTATGTCTCCCGAGTGCTGGGACTTAAAGGCGTGAGCGCGGAAACACGTTAGCTCTTGGGCAGCCTCTGTGAACTAGCCCCTCCGCAGCACGTTCGGTGAAATGAGTTTCTTTTCAGGCGCGTGTGCAGGGGAAGAATGACGCGCTTCTTTGTGCGCCCGCTCCCCTCCCGCGCAGCACGTTTGCTGGACCGCTTCTGCAGGCATCCGGACCGGGAGCTAACGGTGGCCGGCTGGCTCCGGAGTCCGCGGCCATCCTTCTAGGTAGCTGAATCCCGGCGCAGTGCGGCCGGCTTGGTCGGAGCCTGGCTGTCCACCGACCTTACTCTTCAGGATTACTGAGAGACTAGCACTCTGTTCTGTTGATTCGAGCCCGGAGGCCGTGCCTCCCACCTATGGCCACAGAAGCGCGGTTGGCTTCCTTCTGGGTAAGTAGGTTCGCTTTAAAAAAGCTGCCTGGACTCAGTCGGCGGTCCTATTCACTGCTTAAGTCGTATCTAGGCCTGGGCGCTCTCCAGGTCCTGGGCCTTCAGAAAGGCACCTCCATTTACTTGGACTCTGTTACCAAGTGCAGGTGGTCTTAAGGTAATTCTTGCAAATGAAGTCGTCCTGCATTGGACTTTATGCAGTTCTTAGGACCTCATCGAGTAAATCACCCCCCCCCGCCCCCTTTTCACGTGTTTTGAAAATGCATATTCATTTAATGTCTTTTGTGTGCCGAGCCCTGAAGCGGGTCTTGTAAATTTTATGCTAAATTTTATGATTATTTTTTGAGACAGGGTCACACCATACAGCTCTGGCTGGCATGGGACGCTATGGCTGGCCTCAAACTCACAGAGCTCCACCTGCCTCTGCCTTCCGAGTGCTGGAATTAAAGGTGTGCATCACCATGCCTGGCTTCACATTCCTTTCATATATTTGAGTTGACCTGGAACTTTCTATATAGATGAACTCACGGAGATTTGCCTGCCTCAGCCTTCCAAGTGCTGGGACTAAAGGTATGTACCGCCACGCCGGGCAAGCTATCTAACCTCTTAACAGGTTTCTAATCTTTTCATAGTCACTTTATCAGGATTAGAATAGATTGCTGCTTCCGTGATGGGCACCAGATGAAGTGATTGATTATTATTTACACCATGTTAAATCAAAGTGACTCCCCACCCTCGCCTTATGCACTAACCGTAAGGTCTATGATAATCTTATCACTGCTACTGCTCTGGCTTGGCTCCCTCTTGGTCTTGAACTGTTTCAGTTACCTCCTGGAAGAAGCTAGGGAGGTGAGGTAGAGCGCATGCATGCACCTAGCTACCTAAAGGGATCAAGTCTTATAATCTGTCAGTGTTTGATTTTTGAAGTTATGTATTGTGGAACGCCAGTGTAGTAATTCCTTCAGTCATGCTGTGAGAAAACACCCGTCAGGAAGAAATCTAAGAAAGGAAGAGACTATTTTGGCTCACAATTTGGGGGTGTGGTCCATCATGGTGCCTTCCATGATGGCAAGAACTTGAGGCAGCTGGTCATACATTGCATTTGTGTTCAAAAAGCTCAACTAATTTCCCCTTTTTATTGAGTCCAGGACTCTAGCCTTATGGTTCCATCCACAGTGAAGGGGGTCTTTCTATCTCAACCTAATTGAGATAATTCCTCATAGGTAGGCCCAGAGGTTTGTCTCTTCGGTTATTCTGGATTTTTGTCGTTGGCAGTAGTAACCAGCCAGATAGGAGAGTATTCGCTAGTTCT
Organism: Peromyscus leucopus; assembly: GCF_004664715.2. Taxonomy (NCBI): domain Eukaryota; kingdom Metazoa; phylum Chordata; class Mammalia; order Rodentia; family Cricetidae; genus Peromyscus; species Peromyscus leucopus. Next base: position 217,505 of record NC_051082.1, on the reverse strand, counting down.
CTATGGAGTTGGCAAGTGTTGGTGATCCAGGAATGGGGAACTGGGTGGCAGTGCCAAAGCCCAGGGGTTCCTGTATGCTAGTGACATTCATGTAAAATGGGTTGCATATGAAGTGCATTTAGTTTATACCAGTTAAACTGGTATAAAAACCATAATTATCATGTGTAAGTTCTGATTATTAGTGTTCATTACTTAGAGTTTACTTAATTTATTTTTCTCATCCCCCTATTCCCTTTCTTTCCTATTTATCATAAGAGCCTTCCTCTGTTTCTGAGATGCCACAGTCCCTGAATACCAGATTCTGCTCTGTACTTTTTTTTTTTTTTTTTTTCAAGACAGGGTTTCTCTGTAAAACAGTCCTGGCTGTCCTGGAACTCACTTGTAGACCAGGCTGTCATCGAACTCACAGAGATCTGCCTGCCTCTGCCTCCCGAGTGCTGGGATTAAAGGTATGCCACTACCGCCCAGCTTCTGCTTTGTTTTTTTTTTTTTTAATTTTACTTATTTATTTTATGTATATGTGTGTTGCATGTTCACCTTTTTATGGTGGAAGAGGGTATCAGATCCCACTATAGATGGTTGTGAACCACCATGTGGTTGCTGGGACTTGAACTCAGGACCTCTGGAAGAGCAGTCAGTGCTCTTAACTGATGAGCCATCTCTCCAGCCCTTCTGCTCTGTATTCTAAGTGGTGTTTACTGTATCTTTATAGTGAGTACAGGTTATCCTCTATACATTTTTTTCTTCCATAATTGGACTCGGCCTAAAAGAAATAGACATTTCTGAATCTCTCTGTTGTTCCCTGCCAGCACCTGTTCCCAATATATGATGATTACTGTTCTCTTAGACTTGGATTACCAGGGTATGGGAGCCACACAGGATAGAGCAGAAGACAGAAAGCTGTTTTCTGTCCTGCTCCAGTGCCTTCAGACTCCTGAAGGAGGAGGCTGAACTCTTCGTTTTTCACTGTTGCTTCCCCCCATTTTCCCAGGTGAATCTCATCCTTATCACCTCCTGAATTCTCTTTCCATCCCATTACTTTGGATGAACTGTTTAGATGACTTTGTGGAGCTGAGTCTGGGTGCTTACTGAGGATGGTTCTATCCATCCTGTACAACATATACCCTGGGTCTGCTTTTGTATATTTGTTTACATGGTTGTTTCCCTCTACAAGACTGAAAACTTCCTAGTGACAGTTGTCTTGTACTCATCCTAAGATCCACAGAAACCCAAAGAGTACCTGGTACTTTTGTGATTGGGTGGTTGATTTTTTTTTAACTTTAATTTTATGTATATAGATGTTTTGCTTGTATATATGTCTATGTGCCATGTGTGTGCCTTGTGTTCACAGAGGCAAGAAGAGGGTATTGGATCCCTCAGAGCTGGAGTTAATAGACATTTGGGGATGCATCATCTGCTGTTTGGTTACTAGGATCTAAACTTCAATCCTTAGGATTGAGCAGCAAATTTTCTCAAACATTGAGCCATCGTTTCAGACCCAATTTTCAACTCTTTTAAAAAGTAGATGATGAACCAGGCACAACAGACCGTCTGGAGAGGAATAGTTTTTCTTTTTGAGTTTTCTGCATTCTTCACATGCTACCTGCTGTGAGTACATCTAGTTAAACAGTGTGTGAATTCTTACAGGGGCTACTGTCATTCAAGGATGTGTCTGTGGAGCTATCAAGTGAAGAGTGGCAGCTACTGGACCCTGCACAGCAGCAGATGTATAGAGAGGTGACTCTGGAGAACTACAGCAACCTGCTCTCCGTGGGTGAGTCCAGCACCTCTGTCAACTCACCTGGAAGTCATAGCCTCCATTTCTTTTTCGTTTGTTATCTAACTTGAGACCTATGAAGTGATTGATGATTGTGAATTTAACTTTACAGGTAAATGTTCTTTGGTGAATATTTGGTCTTCTTCTTCTTTTTAATTGTTATTCCCAAGTGCAAATAAGCAGTTTTGTTTTGTGATTTACCCTTAGCAGTTTGGTCTGAATCCTTTTTGATTATTTCGTTAACAGGGTATCTTGATACCAAACCTGAGTTAATCTTCAAGTTGGAGCAAGGAAAAGAACCGTGGGTAATAAATGCCAAAATGTCCACCCAGAGCTGTCCAGGTAGGTGATTGAGAACCAGGAAGATAGTATGTATGGAGGTAAATTGCTGTTCCTTAGGTACTTGACACTGGGATGGTCGTGTACCTAGAGACTCCTAAAAGTCCTCAACTGATGCAGCTGACTTGGGATGAGATTATAGGTTTCTCAAGTCAGGCACTTAATTGTCACCTCCAATGTTGGGTTCTCCTTCCCCTTCAGCTCTGAGAGGTGGATGTGTACCTCTTATCTGTCCAGAGTCTGCCTTCTGTGTTAGTTTCTTTCCTTTCAATGGGCAGTTGGCCTTGAGAATTTCTTCCTCTTTCTTAATGTGACTTATGCCCCTTTTCTTTCTTTTTTTAATTTTTATTTTTTAAATTACACTCATGATATTCATTAATTACACTCATGATATTAATCACATTTGTGGTATTCATAGATTACATTCGCAGTATTCATTCAAATATATATATATATATATATATATATATATATATATATATATAAATTTTTAACGCCGAATGTCATTTATTGAAGGAGGGAGGAGGTCTTAAATACAGGCTTACAGCACAATGGGAGAACCCCGGAGGACAGAAGTTCGCTACTGATGTTTTACAATCTTGCATCTAAGCTGTTAACACCCATTATTCAGGATACACAGATAAGGAACTTCCCTTAAGCATTCAGGAGGGTGGAACCTGGCAGGGAATTAGCATAGGGAGGATGTCAAGGTCAAGGTCCGCAAGCAAGGCAACAGTTACCAAAAATGGGGGCCAGGGGCCAGGGACCTACAGGCCCCCCTTTTATTAAAAAATGAGCTTCTGACTTGGGTTGCCTGGGACATCAGCAGGTCACCTTACCCGTCATGGAGACGCCTGCCCAGACCACACAGGTGCTCTGTCTTAGGTTGGTAAGTGCCCCCCAGGAATTACCCGTCTCTGAATACTCATTATCATACAGGCTCAATCATGTGTGAGCTGCAGAGTTAACTGCTGCCAAAGATCTCAAAGTGACACTGGGCTTGCAATCTGTGTGTTTGACACAGAAAAGACCAACAGAGGTCCTATCTCACCCATAGCCAGTAGGCTAAAGGCAACTGAGCCATTCCCTTCCTTAATGAGCCATACTGTACGTTGGAGTCCTTGTAAGATAGTATCCCAAAAGCAACTGGAACTTGAGTTCATAAATTTATAATTTTCAAAGCCAATCGAGATGTATATAACTACTGAATTAAATTTATCATGCCCAATAGAATGGAAGATTAACTAACTGTGGTAGCTACTTTTGTTGCCAGGGTCTCCACTGTGCTAGCTGTAGTAAGCATTTATGAAATGGTAATACCAAGAACAGTAGCAGCAGTGGCCGCCATTGCTATAACAGCAAGAGCGGCAGCAACAATGTCAAATTCTCTTCTGGAGTGTGTGGACGTCCACTGGCATGGATACAACTCCAGTAACATGAACCGCCAAGACCCATTTTTCTTGATCCCAGCATGACTTTAGCTGGCAGCTCTTCTGGAGAATCCAATCTCATGGCTACAGTTCCTAGGCTTACATTAATGCTTGCCAAAGCTGGCGATATTGGGCTCTCAATCTCCATTGGCATCAGAAGGGTAGATTTTTTTTCATGAAGACCCATTAGGTCTCTGTCATGTGGGGCTTCAATAGCAGCCACAGGGCACGTTCTGTGCTCAGGAATCCAAAGAGGAACCTCATTGTCCTGAGGAAAGACATAAACAGAACCCTGCGGCTACACCAACACTAGATCGGGTCTCCTTCACGTGCTAGTAGAAAGATCCTTCCATCGCCCCAAAGGGTGATTTGCAACAGGAGCCCTCCAGTGCTTATTTGCATCAGATACTCCAGCAGAATCCACTGATAAAAAATTTAAAATATATAAAACAAGGGAAAGAATAGATTGTGGAGAGGAATGATGAGTCCCTAGTTCTCCCTTTTTTTACTTTAGTAAAATGTTTGTTTGTTTGTTTAATATTTCATATTTTTCTTTATTTTTTGTTTATAATTAATTAATTAATTTATTTTTCTATTATCAGCTTGATACAGTATGTATTCTTATCTTAATAGTGAGATGTTTCATTGAGGCTTGCTCAGTAATTGAGTAAAACCGAAATTTATTATAAGCCATAATGGTCCTAGGGACCTCCATGCTATATATATAGCCTCCATGGTTCTGTGGGTTGTAGTCTGATTGTTCTTTATTTTATATCTAGAATCCACTTATGAGTGAGTACATACCATGTTTGTCTTTCTGGGTTTGGGTTACCTCACTCAGGATGATTTTTTTCTAGTTCCATCCATTTGCCTGCAAATTTCATGCTTTCATTGGTTTTCTCTGCTGAGTAGTACTCCATTGTGTATATGTACCACATTTTTTTTCATCCATTCTTCCGTTGACGGGCATCTAGGTTGTTTCCAGGTTCTGGCTATTACAAATAGTGCTGCTATGAACATAGCTGAGCATGTATCTTTATGATATGAGTCAGCATTCCTTCGGTATATGCCCAAGAGTGGGATGGCTGGGTCTTGAGGTAGTTCGATTCCTAATTTTCTGAGCAACCGCCATACTGATTTCCACAGTGGTTGTACAAGTTTACATTCCACCAACAGTGGAGAGTGTTCCCTTTGCTCCACATCCTCTCCAACATTGACTGTCATTGGTGTTTTTGATCATAGCCATTCTAACAGGTGTAAGGTGGTATCTCAGAGTCGTTTTGATTTGCATTTCTCTGATGATTAAGGATGTTGAACATTTCTTTAAATGTCTTTCAGCCATTTGTAGTTCTTGTTTTGTGAATTCTCTGTTTAGCTCTTTAGCCCATTTTTAATTGGACTGTTCAGTATTTTGATGTCTAGTTTCTTGAGTTTTTTATATACTGTGGAGATCAATCCTCTGTCAGATGTGGGTTGGTGAAGATCTTTTCCCATTCTGTTGGCTGTCTTTTTGTCTTATTGACTGTGTCTTTTGCCCTGCAAAAGCTTCTCAATTTTGAGAGGTCCCATTTATTAATTGTTGTGCTCAGGGTCTGTGCTGTTGGTGTTATATTTAGGAAATGGTCTCCGGTGCCAATGCGTTCAAGCGTACTTCCTACTTTCTTTTCTTTTAAGTTTAGTGTAACTGGATTTATGTTGAGGTCCTTGATCCACTTGGACTTGAGTTTTGTGCATGGTGACAGATATGGATCAATTTGTAATCTTTTACATATTGACATCCAGTTATGCCAGCACCATTTGTTGAAGATACTTTCTTTGTTCCATTGTATAGTTTTGGCTCCTTTGTCAAAAACCAGGTGTTCATATGTGCATGGATTAATGTCAGGGTCTTCAATTCAATTCCATTGGACTGTATGTCGGTTTTTATACCAGTATCAAGCTGTTTTTATTACTATAGCTCTATAGTAGAGTTTGAGGTCAGGGATGGTGATGCCTCCAAAGGTTGCTTTATTGTCTAGGATTCTTTTAGCTATCCTGGGTCTTTTGTTTCTCCATATGAAGCTGAGTATTTTTTCTTTCCAAGTCTGTGAAGAATTGTGTTGGGATTTTGATGGGGATTGCGTTGAATCTGTAGATTGCTTTTGGTAAGATTGCCATTTCTACTATGTTAATCCTACCTGTCCATGAGCATGGGAGATCCTTCTATCTTCTGATATCTTCTTCAATTTCTTTCTTTAGAGATTTAAAAGTTCTTATCAAAATAGGTCCTTCACTTGTTTTAGTTAGTGTTATCCCAAGGTATTTTATATTATTTGTGGCTATTGTAAAGGGTGATATTTCTCTGACTTCTTTCTCAGCCCTTTTATCATTTGTGTATAGGAGGGCTACTGATTTTTTTGAGTTGATCTTGTATCCTGCCACTTTACTGAAGGAGTTATCAGCTGTAGGAGTTCCCTGGTAGAGTTTTTTGGGGCCACTTATGTATACTAAATCATATCATCTGATTATCTATTGCCTGAGTTTTTCATGGATGTGTTTAGCTTCTTTGGGTTGGATTTTCCCTTCTAGTGCTTTCTGTAGGGCTGGGTTTGTGGACAGGTATTGATTGAATCTGGTATTATCATGTAATATTTTGTTTGTTCTGCCTACGGTGATTGAGAGTTTTGCTGGGTATAATAGTCTGGGTTGACATCTGTGGTCTGTTAGTGTCTGCATAAGATTTGTCCAGGACCTTCTAGCTTTCATAGTCTCTATTGAGAAGTCTGGTGTTATTTTGATGGGTTTGCCTTTATATGTTACTTGGTCTTTTTCCTTTGAGCTCTTAATATTTTTTCTTTGTTCTGTGTGTTTAGTGTTTTGATTATAATGTGGCGAGGGGACTTTTTTTTTTGGATCTGGCCTATTTGGTGTTCTGTAAGCTTCTTGTATCTTCATAGGTATTTCTTTCTTTAGGTTAGGAAATTTTTCTTCTATGATTTTGTTGAATCTATTTTCTGTGCCTTTGAGTTGGTATTCTTCTCCTTCTTCTATCCCTATTATTCTTAGGTTTGATCTTCTCATGGTTTCCCAAATTTCTTGGACGTTTTGTGTTACAACTTTTTTGGCTTTAGTGTTTTCTTTGACTGACGAATCTATTTTCTCTATTGTGTCTTCAGTGTCAGAGATTCTCTGTTCTATCTCTTGCATTCGGTTGGTTATGCTTGTTTCTGTAGTTCCTGTTCGTTTAGTCAGGATTTCTATTTCCAGCATTCCCTCAGCATATGTTTTCTTTATTGTCGCAAGTTCATTTTTCAGATCTTGGAATGTTTCTTTTATCTATTTAATTGCTTTTTCTTGGCTTTCTTTGATTTCTTCCCATTTTTTGTTTATTTTTTTCTTCCATTTCTTTAAGGGAATTTTTTATTTCCTCTTTAATGGAGTTTTTCATTTCCTCTTTAAGGGAATTTTTTTATTTCCTCTTTAAGGGAATTTTTTATTTCTTCTTTAAGGGCCTCTATTATCTTCTTAAAGTCATTTTTAGGATTGATTTCTAATTGATTTCTCTTAATGTGACTTATGCCCCTTTTCTTCCCTTTTTAAAAATTTTCTCTTCTGCCTTTGACAGTTAAATTACTTAAGACTTTACCCATGGGTGCATACCTTGCGTCATGTGTATCATTGAGTGATGCCTTCTCTTGCAGGTTATCCACTGAGGTTTACTCCCCAAATTTAGCTGTCCTTCTCTGTATTGTAGCTATGTAAAAGCTCTTACAGTCTGAAAATTTGTTTCCTGCTATTGTTATAAAACTAAAATTCACATATTCCTCCCTTCTCCTCCTGCATTCGGTCCTGGGTTTTATTTATCTATAGGAGAGTTATGTGCTTTTCCAGATCTCAGTCTGGTATCAGAAATGGGAAAAAACTTATGTCTAAAGTCTCCATTTGTCCTTGTTTCAATCTGTTGTTGTGATAAAACATTGACCAAAAGCAGCTCTAGTAGGAAAGGGTTTATTTTGTTTACACTTCCAGGTCACTATCATGAGGAAAAACCAGGGCAGGAACTTCAATAGAGACTCAAAGCAGAATCCATAGTGGACTGCTGCTTGCTGGCTTGCTCAAACTGTCTTGTATAGTCCAGGACCACCTGCCCAAGGAATAATACTGTCCACAGTGGCCTGGGCCCTTCTATATTAATTAATAATCTAGAAAATCCCTCAGAGACATGCCCATAGACCAACCAGATAAAGGGAATTTCTCATTTGAGGCTTCTCTTCAATAAGTCTTCACCATGCCAAACTAACAATTAAGAGTAACCAGGACAGCATTCTTTCAGTTTTTTCATTTTTGAAAAGACTACTGTGGTTGCATAGTCAATCTAGCATCTTGGACTCTGTAGGCTTGTTTCGGACTTGTATCTTTTCCTTTGTGACCCTGTCCACTACTTGTTTCTGTTGGTATTTTGTTCTTTGAAGATTATCTTTTAACACTTATCTTCTTGTCACCCAGTGTAGAACAGTACCACTGCATACTTAGTTCACATTCTTAACTGTAATTGGGAGCTCTTGGTTTCTTTTTTGCTGTTTTACAAAACATCTTTTTTTTTTTTTTAAAGATTTATTTATTTATTATGTATACAGCATGTATGACTGCAGGCCAGAAGAGGGCACCAGATCTCATTACAGATGGTTATGAGCCACCATGTGGTTGCTGGGAATTGAACTCAGGACCTCTGGAAGAGCAGTCAGTGCTCTTAACCTCTGAGCCATCTCTCCAGCCCCGTTTTTAAAACATCTTATGATTAGTCTGGGAAAATACCCTGGTATTTTAATTTTCTGATCCAATCTAAGTAAAATAATAGTATATAGCCTCAAATGACCAGTTGTCAGCTTAGAGCAGTTCTACATAGTGACTGCTTCAGAACTTTGCTGATATCAGAAGTAGGCTTCCATCTGTTACCCTCTTGTTATCCTAGGATGTTATATTCTTCCCTTACACCTTCTTCAGCAGCCTAGCAGGATCCTCAGTGTCAGATACCACATACAGATATGGCAGGAACTTCTGAATCAAGTGGTTTTTCTCTCTTTTTAGTTTAGTTTTTTGTTAGTTTTTAGATTTATTTTATAATTTTATGTGGATGATTGTTTTGCTTGCATGGTGCTTTACCTGCATGTTTGTATGTATATGCACCATGTGCATGCCTTGTGCCTGAGCATTGGAAGAGAGCATTGGATCCCCTGAGATTGGAATTACAAATGGTTATGAGCCACCATGTGGGTACTGGGAATCCAACCTGGATCCTCTGCAAGAGCAAAAAGTTCTCTTAATCACTGAGCCATCTCTTGAGCCATATTATTTATTTTTGGAAAAGGGTTTCACTATATAGCCCTGGATGGCCTGGAGCTTCCTATGTAGATCAAGCTGGTCTCAAACTCAAAAACTCTTCTGCCTATGCCTACTGGATGCTGGGATTAAAGGTATATGCCACATCTCATGGCTATTTCTTTTATTTTATGTGTATGGGAATTTTGCCTGTGTATGTACCATGTGTATGCAGTGCCTTTAGAGGTCAGAAGAGGGCATTGGATCCCCTGGAAGTAGAGTTAATAGTTGTTAGCTGCCATGTAGGTGCTGGGAATGAACCTGGGTCCTCTGCAAGAGCAGCAAGTATTCTTAACTGCTGAACCACCTCTCCAGCTCCAAGTTATTTATTTATTTATTTATTTATTTATTTATTTATTTATTTATTTATTTATTTTGGTTTTTCGAGACAAGGTTTCTCTGTGTAGCTTTGCGCCTTTCCTGGAGCTCACTTGGTAGCCCAGGCTGGCCTCGAACTCACAGAGATCCGCCTGGCTCTGCCTCCCAGTGTTGGGATTAAAGGCATGTGCCACCAACGCCCGGCGCTTCAAGTCATTTTTACATTATTTACATTATTACAGCTCCATTTCCATGGTGTCTGGATTCTTTTGAAACCAGAAATCTGCCCACACATTTATCATTTATTTCCTGTTCCCCACTTTTCCTTTTCCCTTCTCTCTCTTTTGGTTCTAATTCTGTCCCTCTTATCTTTAACCCTTGAATGGTGGGATTGTGCCATCATGCCCAATTTTTGCATTTTTAAAAAAATTCACATCTGTTTGAATGAACCATGGTAAAAGGGGTGGATTGGCCTTGTAAGGGCAGTGACCTGCCTTCCTGACCAGACCATTTGAATAGGAGGATAGCTATCTTTATCTGTTCAGGGCTGCTGTGCAGAGCGTGGGGGATATAACTTTGGGTAGATTTTTGGATATTAAGCATAGAGTACCTTCTTTTCATCTGTATGTGTACAAAAATGCTCTTGTTGATGTGAAATGTGAGCATCCTTTCAGTCAGTACATATTTGGGGCCATAATTCAGTTTCAAGTCTAGGATCTCTTAGGATATTTGTGGTTCCATCTGATAGGTATGGGTGAAACTCTCATCATCTGAGTGAGTATAGTTAAAGTATAAGATGTCTGTTCTAGGCATACCTAGGATTTTAAAAGGAGCTAGAATTTTTTTTTTTTTGCCTTTTAAGACAGGGTCTAACTATGTAGCCCTTGCTGGCCTAGAGCTTCCTATGTAGACCATGCTGAGATACTCCTACCTCTGCTTCTAGAGCACTGGAATTATAGGTGTGTGATTCAGTGTACATCTATAAAACTAGAACTAGAAAGTTGTAAGAGAAATTTCTCGCAGAAAGGAAGAAGATAATTATCTTTGGTCAGATATACTCCCCTTTAGAAAAAAACATGAGGAGCTTTCTCTTCATTGATATTGATACAGTTTCCTTTGTTAGTGTCACTGCTTCAGGCCTAGCACTTTGATTTTTCATTCTGTCAAAACAATTTTTATTTAGATTGTGTGTGTGTGTGTGTGTGTGTGTGTGTGTGTGTGTGTGAGTGTGAATGTGAATGTTTTGCCTGCATGTATGTGTGCATGTGCCTGGTACCTGCAGAGATCAGAACAGGAGTCAGAGCCCCAGAAAATGGAGTTAAGGATGAATGTGAGCCACCATGTGGTTGCTGGGAACTAAACATTGGTCTTCTATAAGCACAAGTACTCTTAACTGCATAGCCATCTCCCTAGTTCTGATTATAATTACTACTACTACTATTGTTATTATTATTATTATTATTATTATTATTATTATTATTATTTTAAAGACAAGGTTTCTTGTATCCAAGGCTGGTTTGGAACTCCCTGTACTGCTAAGGGTGACCTTTAACATCTGATCCTCTCATGTGCTAGTATTACAGGCATTAAGTATGCTTGCTTTATGCAGTGTTGTTTATTGAATCCAGGGCTCTTGTGCATGCTAGGTAGGCACTGTACTAATTGAGCTGTATCTCCAGTCCTGGCACTTCACTTTCAATCTTTCTTTGTTTTGTGCTTCATAGCCATAGCTAAGATAAATTTGAGAGAATGATGATTCTGTGGTCTCTATCTGTAGTAGTTTCAATAGCAGTCTATTCCTATTGCTGTAAGTTTTTTTTTAAGTTTGTGTGTGTGTGTGTGTGTGTGTGTGTGTGTGTGTGTGTGTGTGTGTGTAGACACCCACAGAGGTCATCAGCTGGAGGTTCAGGTGTCTTTAAGCTTCCTGAGGTGGATCTTAACTCTGGTCCTCTGATAGAATAGACTGCTAAGATGTCTCTCTAGGCTTGCTATAATTTTAAAGTATTGAGAGTTGAAGTGTCATAGGCTAGTAGACCAGCCTTGAGGTTCCCTTTCATACTTAGCAAATTTCCAGTCTGTGTTTGTGTTTTGTTTCTGACCAGTTATGTTAAACCAGTAACTCAAAAAGTTAGCCAGACATAATGTTATGCCCTAGAAGAATTCATTTCTTCTAGCCATTGTTTTTTTTTATTTCATTATTATTATTGAGTAGTTCCTGTTTTTAACTTATTCTTGAGTTTGGTGGCCTCACTCTTAAGTATAACCATAACCACTCCCTCTTCTCTCATTGGGATGAGCATATTTAGAGAAAAATCACACGGTGGGAAGAAAGCTGCTAAGCCAGCACTTAAAATTCTTGTAAAGCATTGGTAATGTAGAGGGATATTCTCATGCCTCAACCTTTTGCTTGATTGTTCTGAATTAATTACTTGTTTCTGTTCATTACTGTCCATATAAGAACAATGTTTTGGTCACATAGATGAGCTGTGGTCTTGTTTCCTGAATGGTCTCATCTATAATGTCATTTTATACTTCCATAGACTATTGACCTACTTTTCACTGAGTACTGAACTCAGATCTGACTGTTTACTTATTGTTATCATTTGGATGTTACTGTACTCTAAAATGTAGTAATAGCCATAACAATCTTTCATTTTCTTTCAGGGTATTTCTTTGCCAAGAGCAGCAGTACTTTGTAATTGGAACTGTTGGTCCCCTCTACTCTCAGACCCACCCAGTTCTTTTTTCAGTGCATTCTAGAGCCCTCAACTCTAGAGGTAGAATCTAATAATTACAGTTTCATGCGGGGCTACTACAAGGGCCTTCTCATGTGTTTCTGCTCTTATTTATTTAATTTTGTGATGCTGGGTATCAAACAAAGGGCCTCATACGTGCTAGGCAAACACATTATCACTGAGCTACACCCTCATCCCCCTTTCCTTTTAGTTTTATTTATTTTATTTCTTTTCCTTTGATTTTGAGACAGTGTTGTATTAATCTATCTTTGAAGATCAAATTCTAGTTCAGTCTTCCTTGTAGCCAGATATTGGAGCAATAGCAGGCCTGTTCCACTAGGCCAAGCTCTGTTTATATATATATTTGGTTTTTCGAGACAGGGTTTATCTGTGTAGCTTTGCGCCTTCCCTGGAACTCACTTGGTAGCCCAGGCTGGCCTCGAACTCACAGAGATCCACCTGGCTCTGCCTCCCGAGTGCTGGGATTAAAGGCATGTACCACCACCACCCGGCTGTTTTTTACATGGCAACCAAACTCATGTTTTAAAAGCACAATAACTAATAGGACCTTCTCTAATCAAATACCTTTTAAAGCAGAAACTTTTTGCTCCGGCCTAGTGTAGCTTGTTTCCTGCCTTTACTCTGCTCACTCAGTGGGTTGTGCCTTCCCCCTCCCCCCTTAAACCATACCAAGCATATCTACTTCTTGAGAACTCTGCTTGGCATATTTTCATGGTTCATTCATTCTCTTTTTCTTTCTCCTTTTCTTTTGTTTGGGGTGTGTGTGTGTGTGTGTGTGTGTGTGTGTGTGTGTGTGTGTGTGTTTTGCTCAAATTCTATATCTTCCTGCCACCACCTCCTAAGTGCTATTATATATATATATATATATTTTTTTTATATATATGCATGCCACCTCTCAGTTCATATTTCTCTCTCTCTCTCTTTCTCCCCCCCCCTCCCTCCCTCCCACCTCCTCTCCTCTCCCTCTTTGTTAGCCCTGCTGCCCTGGAACTCGCTCTGTAGATGAGACTTTCCTTGAACTCAGAGCTTTGCCTGCCATGGCCTCCCAAGTGCTGGGATTAAAGGCATGCACTGCTTGCTGTAGGTGGATTTTTCGTCAGGACTATTGGCTCCCCAGTAATGACATGGAGACTTATTATTAATTATGAAAGCTTGGCTGATAGCTTAGGCTTGGTTGTAACTAGCTCTTGTAACTTAAATTAACCCATTTCTATTAATTTACTTTCTACTTTGTGTCTTTCTTACCTCATCTATCTGACTGGCGACCTCTTTCTTCTTCCCACTGTCCTCTCAGCCCCCAAAATCCTGCCTAGCTATTGACTGTTCAGCTTTTTATTAACCAATTAGAGTGACACGTCTTCAGAGTGTACAAAAAGATTATTTCTCAACACACCACCATGCTCAGTTTCAGTTCATTCTTTTTTAATGTCTCATTGTCACCATATCTAAATGTCTTGTACTTACTCTGTATGATGTAGTTCACTTTTTAACTATATAGAATCTTATGGCAGTAAAATTCAGATTTAACATTTGTATGTATGTTTTAAAAATCACTTTTGGGTTGGGGGGTGCCACTGTACATATGTAGAATTCAGAGGACAAGCCGTGGAAGTCAGTTCTTTCCTTCTATTATATGAGTCCTGGGATTGAAGTGGGTTATTGGACTAGGTGACAAGTACCTTGACTCATTGTGCCATCTTGCCAGCCCAGCAAGTCTATTACTTTAGTTCTTTTATTTGGGGGCAGGGAGTTTGATTTTTGAGACAAGTTCTCACTGTGTAGCAAGGGTAGTCCAGAACTCAGAGATCTTACTGCCCCTGCTTCCCAAGTGCTGGGATTAAATGCATGTGCCATCCTGTCCAGCAAGTATATTCGTTTTTTTGTTTTTTCTTTTCTGGAGCTGAGAACTGAATCCAGGGCCTTGTGCTTGCTAGGCAAGCGCTCTATCACTGAGCTAAATCCCCAACCCTGTATATTTGTTAAAAACCCTTTTTAAAATGATTTTCATCATGACCAATTCACTACCAGTAATGAGGGAGGACCTTGTTTGTGTTTGGTTTTATTTACCTCTATCACCCCCATGCTTTGCCCATCTTTCTTTGAAGCAGTGTCATAGGCCTCTTACCAAAGTGAAAAGATCTCTCCCACCCCCAGTAGTACTGGTGGTATAATCCAGGACTTCATGTATTCTAAATGAGCCCCACCTACTAGTTACATGTGCCTCAGCCCCTGCATGCTTTTCAAATCTCTTTAATTCTGTATCAGAATTAAAAATCAGAACTGTTTTGTTTTTTCTTTCTAGAAGGCTGGAAAAAATGGTACCAGAAAAGTCAAGATGAAAATGTTCAGAGAAACTATACTTGTAATGGGTTTGGAAAACTTTTTACGAACAGAACCCATGTTTCTTCAAGGCAGAGACTCCATAAGTATAACACACGTGGAGCAAATGTGATACAAAACTTGAGTTCAAGCAGAATTTCTGTAAAGAATCCTGATCAATTTCATAGTTACAAGGAATCATATTTTTTTAAGCATCAAAAATGTTGTAGCTTAGAAAAAAACTGTATCTGTAATGAATGTGGAAAAGCTTTTCGTTGTAAATCACAGCTTGTTGTACATTTCAGAATTCATACAGGGGAGAGACCGTACAAATGCACATACTGTGAAAGAGCCTTCAGTGCCAAGTCAAACCTTAATGCTCATCAGAGAGTTCACACAGGAGAAAAGCCCTACTTCTGTAATGAATGTGGAAAAGTTTTTTCTTTTAGGTCACAGCTCATTGTCCACCAAGAAGTTCACACAGGAGAGAAGCCCTATTGTTGCAATGAATGTGGGAAAGCCTACAGTTGGAAATCTCAGCTTATTTTACACCAGAGAAGTCACACAGGAGTAAAACCTTATGAATGCAATGAATGTGGGAAAGCATTTAGTTTAAAGTCCCCATTTATTGTTCATCAGAGAACTCACACAGAAGTGAAACCTCATAAATGCAATGAATGTGGGAAGGCATTCAGGAGTAAGTTCTACCTCCTTGTTCATACCAGAATGCACACAGGGGAGAAACCTTATCAATGCATTGATTGTGGGAAAACCTTCAATGCAAAAACACAACTCATTGTACACCAGGGAGTTCACACTGGAAAAAATCCTTATGAGTGCACTCAGTGTGGCAAAGCCTTTGGTCGGAAGGAGCAGCTCACTGCTCATTTGCGAGCTCATGCAGGAGAGAAACCCTATGGTTGTAATGAGTGTGGAAGGTCTTTCAGCAGCAAGTCATATCTTGTTATACACAGTAGAACACACACAGGAGAGAAACCCTATGAATGTAGCTTATGTGAGCGAGCCTTCTATGGAAAATCACAGTTAATTATACACCAGAGAACTCATTCAACAGAGAAGCCATATGAATGCAATGAGTGTGAAAAAGCTTATTCCAGGAAGGCATCCCTTCAGATACACCAGAAAATTCATTCTGGAGAGAAACCATTTAAGTGTAGTGAATGTGAGAAAGCTTTCACTCTGAAGTCCTCTCTCAGTGAACATCAGAGAGTTCATACACGAGAGAAACCCTGGAAATGCTCTGAATGTGGGAAATCCTTTTGTTGGAATTCAGGGCTTCGTATACATCGGAAAACTCACAAGGCAGACATCCAAGTGATGAAGTGAATGTTAGATTCTTTCACAGGGGCTGCTGTACCAGAGACCTTAGATGATAATTCAGACATAGTATATTTGAGAACAGTCATTGAATGAGGCTGCAAGTTAGGTACATAGATCTTGGCTGAGAAGAGAAGAATTAGAGGAATGAGGAATAATAAACATACCAAGTGTGATTGGTCCTGTCATAGAGATTTGTACTCCCTGTAAGTTTAATAAATCAAGGGAGGCTGGGTGTGGTACCTATCTTTTACTCTAGCACTCTGGAGGCAGAGGTAGGTGGATCGTGAGTTTGAGACTCACCTGGTGTACATAGTGAATTCTAGGATAGCCAGGGCTATGATAGACCCCATCTCAAAAAGCCAAAAATAAATAAATAAATAAATAAATAAATAAATAAATAAATAAGGGGATCGTTTCTCCACAGGAAGTGTTACATGGAAAGTTGCATTCCAGATTTTAAGCTTTTTTTTTAAATATAAAATAAAGGCCTCATTAATAATAAATTTTGCATAGTAGAGTACAAAGTTCTAGGATTTTATTTTATTTTATTTTATTTTTTGGCTTGGGGGAAGAGTCAGGGTCTCATGTAGCTTAGGCTGGCCTCAAAGTGGATAAGTACTTGAATTCTCAATCTTATATTATTACAAATGAAAAGGGGATTAACATATTTAATCTTGAAGAAATAATTATTAAACTTGAAAAGCTGATAAATATGTAATAGAAAAGTTAAGTGGAAGCGCTTTAGATAAATGTAGAAATACAATCATACTGATAGGAATAGTGGAGTAAACAAGGAAGAAGAAGAGCAAAAGCATTCATGTAATGATTAAAAATTACCAAATGATGTAGTTTCTATGACACATTCAGAATGCTCAATGATCTGGGGATGGTGACATATACCTCTTGAAAACTCGGGACATGGAGCATTGAGAATCTCGAGTTTGAAGCCAGCCTGTGTGACAGCCAGTTCAAGTCAGTAGAAGCTGCATAATCAGACCCTGTCTCAAAAAGCAAAACTAAACTAGCGAACCCGGGGCTGGGAAGGTGGCTCAGCAGGTAAAGGCACTCTCCTTTAAACATCGTGACCCGAGTTTAATCTCTAAAACCCACATGGTAAGAGAGAACCAACGTCTGAAAGTTGTCTTCTGACCTCCACATGTGTGCTGTGGCATGCACAATGCCCCCCCCCTTGAATAAATGTAAAAAGTTTCTGAATTACTTAATGAACTCTGTATTACATTAGTGAAGGAGTATATTAATTTACTGGCCAATTAAAAATGCTGAAATCTATAAGCAAAAGAGAAGTGGCTCGGTGGTTTGTCCAGCATGGAACAGTGTTGATTATCAGCATCATAAGAAAATAAAATGGTGATTGGAATTAGTATAAATTGAAGTAGATGCTACTAAGTTTCTAGCGGAAACAATAAGTCAGGTATGCAGGCTTGGGAAATGACTATGTAGAGTTCTTGCTGTGCAAGCATGAAGGCTTGACTTCGGATCCCCAACATGTGTAAAAGTCTATGCCTTTAACCTCAGTACTGAGGGTGGGTGCTGAGGATAGTTGTACACTCACACCCCTTTACACAAAATAAGTAAATAATAATAAAAAAAACAAATACAGTAGAAGTAAAATAATTAAAAAGAATATATCATACAAACTACAACCATAGGGAAACTAGAAAAGCTATCCTAATGTCAGATGAAATAAACTATTTTTAAAGTTACTTATTGTGTGTGTATTTGTGTGCATGAATATGAGTCCACATGTAGAGATGGATTGAAGGAATAAAGTTAAGGTTTTCAGACTTGCATGGCAGGTATTTTTTTTTTACTGGATGAGCCATCTGGCCCAACCTTTTTCTTCTGTTAAGACAGTTTCAGTCTCATTTTCTAGGCTGGCCTCAAACTCACTATGTAGCCGAGGATGACCTTGAGCTGCTGATTCTCCTGCTTCTGCTTTTTGAATGCTGGAATTACAGGCACTCACTGCCATTCACTGTTTACACATAATGCTGGGGATTGATTTATGGCTTTGTGCATGCTAAGCAAGTACTCTAATAACTGAGCTGCATTCCCAGCCCTCTAGACTTTATTATTTTGTTTTGGAGGGTCAAACATGGAACCTTAAACATAATGGGCAATTGGTACAACTAAGACACTCACCCAACACCCAATTTAAGACACAAAAGTTACTAGATAATACCAGCATGGCATAAGCTTGTGCCCCTCAACATTTCATCATGGATTGGGGAGGGGCCCATGAGCCCTTACAGTTCCTCCTATTGGCAGTTAATGGTTGCTCAGGGGTGGGTGTCATTTTTTGTTTTTTCATTTTTTGAGACAGGGTTTCTCTGTAACCACATTGGTTATCCAGGAACTCACTCTGCAGACCAGGTTCTGGCCTCGAACTCACAAAGATTTGCCTATCTCTGCCTCCCCAGGGCTGGGATCAAAGGAGTGTGCCACTACTGCCCATCTGAGGGAGTGTCATTCTTTCAGAGATGTATTCACAAGTTGTCCATGCCTAGCAAAATAACCCCCCCCACATGCTTCTATAAGCAACCCTAAATTAAACTCAGTGGGACAAACAATAACAGCAACAACAACAACAACACACACACACACACACACACACACACACACACACACACATATGCACGCACGCACGCACGCACACCATGAATTAGAAGGAGGGTTGGTTAGGAAATAAAGATGGCAGCAGAGGAGGGATAAAAAATTAAAAAATCATTACATGCTTATATGAAACTGTCAAAGATTTTTTAAAATGTGGAAAAAGTTATCAGATGTAGAAGAGCACTTTAGGAAATGTAACATTTGTAGTCATGTATTCAACACAGCACCAAAATATACAAAGCAAAATCACTGATAGAAATAAGAGAAGTAGACAATAGTAATTGTCTCAAGACAAATATTTCTCCATGCCCAAACTGTACCAGATTATAATAAGTTCATGTGGAATATTATGCAGTATGCATTGAATGCTAGGACTTAGAAAATTTGATGAGTGGGCATAATTGTGCCCCAGTTCTAGCATTTAGAAGGCTGAGACAGGATGGTCCTAATTTCTAACCAAGCTTGAGTTACTACATAGATACAGGACAGCCTAAAATATATAGTGAAACCCTATCTAACAATAACAAAAATTTCATCCAAAGATAGGTCTTGTCAAAAAATGCTCTGTTCTTATTGGCCAAATCTGGGACAGTTTGAGCATCCCAACAAGTAATGATAATCGTATAACGCAAAGAATAAGAATCCAAGCTAGGTGTGTTGCCATGTTTCTGCAGTCCCAGCAATCAGAAGCCAGACATGCTTCTGTGAGTACAAGATCAGCCTGATCTACATGACGAGTTCCAGGTCAGCTAATGTCTTTTCTTTCTCTTCTCTTCCATTCCCTCTCCTCTTTCCTCTCCCCCCCCTTAAATTTTTTTTTTAATTTTTATTTTATATGCATTGATGTTTTGCCATGGGTGTTGGGTCCTCTAGAACTGGAGTCACAGACAGCTCTGAGCTCTCATGTGGTTGCTGGGAGTAGAACCCTGGTCCTCTGGAAGAGCAGTCAGTGCTTTTAACCACTGAGCCATCTCTCCAGCCTTCCCCCTGTGTTGATATTTTGTTTGTACTTTAACAAATAAAGCTTGCCTGAAAATTAGAGGGTGGAGCTAGCTGCTAGATAACCATAGAGGCCAGACAGTTGTGGCCCAGCATTTGGGAGGAGGAAGCAGGAAGATAAGGAGTTGAAGGCTACCCTGTGTTACACAGATTGATCCAGTCTAAAAGAGAAACAGAACTGGGCAGTGGTGGCACACACCTTTAATCCCAGTCCTTGGAAGTACACATGCCTTTAATCCAAGGAAGTGACATGGCTGGGCAGAAAAAGGTATATAAGGCATGAGGAGACAGGAAAAAGGCAGTTCAGTTGAGAGTCTTTCGGGTGAGGACTCAGATACTGAGAAAACAAGATTGCCTGAGGAGTTGGTGAGGTGAGGTTGGCTGTGGCTTGCTTTGCTTCTCTAATCTTTTCGGCTTTCACCCCAATATCTGGCTCTGGGTTTTTTATTAGTAAGACCCTTTAGCAATTCGTGTTACACATTTGATTCCCCTCAGAGGACATATGGACGTTTGAAAGGATTTGTTTTTGTTTTATGTAACTAGGAGACTCCTCAGAATAACTCTGAAACACTGAAATGGAATATCCTGTTTCTGTTCCCTCCTGTCTGTCCTGTCCATCACCCACATGGCAGCTAGCAGGCAGCTGACAGCCATCCATAACTCTAATTTCAGCAGATCCACCACCCTCTTCTTCTGAGTAAACGATGAACTTAGGCCATCAGGACGGTTGGCCAGCAGCTTTGCCTTCTGAGCCACCTCACCTACCTCTGAAAATTTGAGTTGTTACAGCAGCATACCCATGTATCTTACCTTCTATACTGTCCTGGAAGATATCTTTGGTGCATGACTGCAGGATGGTCCCCGACAGACCTGCACACTCCTGTGAGGCTTCAGTTGATCATGAAGCTCTGAGTAGAACCAGATGCTGCTGAACACGTGTGCCAAATGTTACTGACTGGTGCCATACTTTGATGACATCTCTTGATGACAGTGACCTGAAAAGGCAAAGCAGGTCTCACTGTGATTGCTTAGTCCCATCCCATCAGTAGAGGAGGGAGGGGTTTTCCTGAGTTTACTGACAGTCCTAGTAAAATGTCTCCTGGGCTGGGTGTGGTGTTCATGCCTTAATCCAAGCACGGAGGAGGCTGAGACAGACAGATCTCTGATTTGCAGGCCAGCCTGGTGTACTTAATGATTTCCGGAAATGCTGGGGCTACATAGAAAGACAATGTATTAAAAAAAAAAAAAAAAAAAAAAAAAAAAAAAAAGCTTTTGGGTTGTAAGAGAGACAGATTTTTACACATAGTAAGTTCTAGGACAGCCAGGAATGCATACCTAAACTGTATATTAAACAAACAAGCAAGAAGATTAACAAATTACACAGGGCCAGTGAGGGCAGACTGCTCTTGGGAATAAAGTGCTTTTTACTAAGCCTTAATTGTGTCTCTCGACTCCATATGTTAGAAGAGAAAAGACACCTGAATTTGCCTGCTGACCTTCACATACATGCCTAGGAGCACCCCTGCACTCATATAATTAAATAATCAAGGGATCCCAGGATGGTGGGAATGTGCTCTCCATAGCCCTGAGTCATGTGTAATGATGGCCCCAACTCAGGGTCGGGTGTGGTGGTACATGACTTTGATCCCAGCACTCAGGAGGCAAAGGCAGGAACTCTGAGTTCAAAGTCAGCCTGATCTACAGTGCCAATTCCGGGACAGCTAGAGCTACACTAAGAAACTGAATCTCAACAAACAAGCAAAAACAAACAAAAGGAAGGTTACAATCCAAAGGATGGAATCTAAAGATGGTGTTTTGGCGCCCTCTTTTGGCAAATCACTCTGCATTTTTCATGGTGAAATAAAGTGGTTCACAGAGGGCCGACATGCTATCTATCTTCTGTCCTTTTTGTCAAATGTCATTGGTCAATTAAAAAAAGACAATCTTAGAATGGTTCCTAGGTGTATACTAACCAGTGCATAGCACCACTACTTCCACTTGCCTCCCTCCTGTCGTTGGAGTAAGTGCGCAGCCATAGTTAAATCTGGAGGGAGCCTAGGGCTACAGGAATTTCCTTTGTTTGTTTAAATAGATGGTGTAACCCTGGCAGTCATTTTGCTATGGCAGGTGGACTCAAAGAGGTTACAGAAAGACTGAAGCGTAGCGGAAGAGCTAAGGGTATTAGAGAGCAGTGTGTGGATGGAGACTGGAAAGATACCTCAGCAGTTAAAAGCACTTGATGTTCTTTCAGAGCATCTGGGTTTGGTTCCCAGGACCCACACAGATGCTAACAGCCACCTGTACTCCAGTTCCAGGATAGGCAACGCTGTCTTCTGAACTCTGCCCACACCTGGCAAGCACGTAGTGTACCCACCGGTACAAGCAGGCAAAACACTCATAGACATAAAATAATAAAATGAGAGATGAGGGGGAGAAGGAGATAGGGAGTGATGGAGGGAGGGAGGGAGGGAAAGCACAGATAGGGTACCTATCCAAGTTTCAACCAAGGTACAAAAAGCATTCCTTAGGCAGAAAACCCAGGATTCCTCTTTACTCAACTAAAGCCACAAAATCATGCAGCCAATCAGAATTTCAAGCAACAAGATACCACAGAAATGGGCTTATTTGCATGAAAAGAATTGCATGATGGGAAATGATAGGCAAAGTTGCTCATCATAACTAAGAGAAGACACTTAGGGAATAGCAAATTTTGGAACAAACTTATTCTCTTTAAATGTTATCTCTTCTTGTTTTGGATGGCAGTGATATATGAATTTATATGTATATGGCTTAGTTTGAAGTTTTGCTCTACAAATAACACTGGTCTTAGAGACAAGGAACGCCAGGATGGTGGTGGCACACAGAGGCAGGCCGATCTCTGTGAGTTCCAGCTTGGTTTACAGAGTTAGTTCCAGGACAGCTAGGGCTGTTACACAGAGAAACCTTGTCTAGACATGGAACTGATAGGATATTAAAAATAAAAGGACATTGTAAAATAGTAATAGAGTTTAAGACTAAAGTTGTATTTTTAAGCAAAATAAATGTAGATTTTCTAGCCAAGTTTTTTAATTTGTTTTAATAATTGTACAGGATCAGCCACATTGGCTTCCGAAAGAACCTATGTAAAACTTAGTTTTACTGCCCCTCATCACCCCTAGCCCCCTTGGTTTTTCCAAGACAGAGTTTCTGTGTGTAGTCTTGGCTGTCCTGGAACTAGCTCTGTGGACCAGGTAGGGCTACAGGAAGTTAGAGATCAGCCTACTGGGGTTAAAAAGCGTGTGCCACCATTGCCTGGCTACATTTTTTTTAAAATTTTATTTTACAATACCATTCAGTTCTACATATCAGCCACGGGTTCCCCTATTCTCCCCCCTCCTACCCCCTCCCCTTACCCCCACCCCACTCCCCATTCCCACCTCCTCCAGGGCAAAGCCTCCCCGGAGGACTGCAATCAACCTGGTAGACTCAGTCCAGGCAGGTCTAGTCCCTTCCTCCCAGCCTGAGCCAAGTGTCCCTGCATAAGCTCCAGGTTTCAAACAGCCAACTCATGCAATGAGCACAGGACTTGGTCCCACTGCCTAGTTGCCTCCCAAACTGATCAAGCCAATCAACTGTCACACCTATTCAGAGGGCCTGATCCAGCTGGGGGCCCCTCAGCCTTTGGTTCATAGTTCATATGTTTCCATTCATTTGGCTATTTTTTTCAATAATTGAGTAAAACCGAAATTTATTATAAGCCACAGTTGTCCTAGGGACCTCCATTCTATATATATATAGCCTCCATGGTTCTATGGGTTGTGGTCTGATTGTTCTTTATTTTATATCTAGAATCCACTTATGAGTGAGTACATACCATGACTGTCTTTCTGGGTTTGAGTTACCTCACTCAGGATGATTTTTTCTAGTTCCATCCATTTGCCTGCAAATTTCATGCTTTCATTGTTTTTATCTGCTGAGTAGTACTCCACTGTGTATATGTACCACATTTTTTAAAATCCATTCTGCCTGCAAATTTCATGCTTTCACTGTTTTTCTCTGCTGAGTAGTACTCCATTGTGTATATGTACCACATTTTTTTTCATCCATTCTTCCGTTGACGGGCATCTAGGTTGTTTCCAGGTTCTGGCTATTACAAATAGTGCTGCTATGAACATAGCTGAGCATGTATCTTTATGATATGAGTCAGCATTCCTTCGGTATATGCCCAAGAGTGGGATGGCTGGGTCTTGAGGTAGTTCGATTCCTAATTTTCTGAGCAACCGCCATACTGATTTCCACAGTGGTTGTACAAGTTTACATTCCCACCAACAGTGGAGGAGTGTTCCCTTTGCTCCACATCCTCTCCAACATTGACTGTCATTGGTGTTTTTGATCGTAGCCATTCTGACAGGTGTAAGGTGGTATCTCAGAGTCATTTTGATTTGCATTTCTCTGATGATTAAGGATGTTGAACATTTCTTTAAATGTCTTTCAGCCATTTGTAGTTCTTGTTTTGTGAATTCTCTGTTTAGCTCTTTAGCCCATTTTTTAATTGGACTGTTCAGTATTTTGATGTCTAGTTTCTTGAGTTCTTTATATACTGTGGAGATCAATCCTCTGTCAGATGTGGGGTTGGTGAAGATCTTTTCCCATTCTGTTGGCTGTCTTTTTGTCTTATTGACTGTGTCTTTTGCCCTGCAAAAGCTTCTCAGTTTCAAGAGGTCCCATTTATTAATTGTTGTGCTCAGGGTCTGTGCTGTTGGTGTTTTATTTAGGAAATGGTCTCTGGTGCCAATGCGTTCAAGAGTGCTTCCTACTTTCTTTTCTATTAAGTTTAGTGTAACTGGATTTATGTTCAGGCCTTTGATCCACTTGGACTTGAGTTTTGTGCATGGTGACAGATATGGATCTATTTGTAATCTTTTACATATTGACATCCAGTTATGGCCTGGCTACATTTTTATATTAATGCTTTAATCACTTCTGTTCTTATCTGCCTAGTTGTTCGGGTTTCTGAGTTTGTCGTGAATTTTCTCTTGGCATGATAAAGTTTGATCTTACACTCTGCATGCAGAAGGGACACACACTCTAATATCTACAATGATATGTTTGTTCATCTTGGTTGCCAATGACTGAAAATCATATTCTGGAAGAGAAGGTTTCTTTCGTGTGTATTTAGCATGGAGCTATTTATGTGGACCAGGATGTTCTACTCCCTGATATCTGCCTGCCTCTGCCCTCCTCCTTGAGTTCTCTGACTAATAGTGGGCACCACCAGGGCAGGCAGTTTCTTCTTGGTGTCCTACAACCACAAACAATCACATTCATTATAAAATATACCTTTTGTTTGTGGGATTCAGGATAATGACTAAATTTCTACTACATCTTACATTGCTTGTAGAGTATGAACTTTTAGCTGGGTATTTGGAGAATAGTGTCCCATTGAACTAGACAGAAGACACTGGCCTGAGTTGTCCATTGATATTCAGTGACCTGGGTTCTCTAGCATTATCATGGGCCTGAAAGGCCTTTGGACTTTTGCTAAGTAGAGCAGTGAGCATGAATCTCACCAGAGAACAAGTATACATTTTCTTTATGATTAAGGTTGGGTTTCTTTTTGAGATAGGAAAGTGCTTGTGTGTTAGTAAACTGCAAAAACTCTGGGTTTGGTGTCCTGGGTTTTGGCACCAAATGTTAGTAAATTGATGGCTGAAACTGCGAGGAGACAGTTCAGCCCTAGAGGGTGAGGTATCCCGGACACCTCAGAGCTACTCAGAACAAGGGCTCTGCCCTGAAGGTGTCCCAGACTCCTGAAGCTGTTTAGCACAGCTGAGATGGCTAAAATGGAGACAGTTCAGCCCTAGAGGGCGAGGTATCCTGGACACCTCAAGCTACTTAGGACAAGAGCTCTGCCCCGAAGGTGTCTTGGACACCCCAAGTTGTTTAGCACAGCTCTGATGGCTGAGACTGCAAAGAAACAGCCCAACCTTAGAAAGGAAGGTTTTTCTGACTTCTTGGGAGAGTCAGGCCTGGAACTGCTTCAGCAAGGAAGGGTATCCTGACTCTTTGGGAAGGTCAGGATATACCTAGTATGATGGTATGATGGGGGATGGTTTCCCCACGGGACACAGCAATCCTGTTCGTCTCTTGGAGAGCCACAATCTCTGGCTCAGTGTTACCAGCTCTTTCTCACTCAGTCCACTATGGGATATCCCAGCAAGGTTCTTCTGTTCAGCTCCCCCTTGCTCAATCCACTATGGGACATCCCAGCAAGGTTCTTCTGTTTAGCTCTCCTTTGCTCAATCCACTATTGGACATCTCAGCAAGGTTCTTCTGTTCAGCTCTCCCTTGCTCAGTCCACTATGGGATGTCCCAGCAAGGTTCTTCTGTTCAGCTGTCAATGAAGGTCTTCACCCAATACTTGTTTGAGAAAGGTTTATTTGGGAAGGAGGAGTCCAGGAGAGTAGCTGCCTCTACCAGGGTGGAGAGAACAGCTCACAACTGACTGGGCAGGGCAGTTTATATAGGATGTCTAGGGGGCGGAGTCAACTGTGATTGGTTAGTTACTTTTCTGCCCAGGGATTGGCCAGTTTTGTGAGCAAGGGGCAGAGATGGCCCTGATTTCAGGGCCAAACTGTGTTTCTTTCACTGGCCTTTCTTGGCTTTTTGACACTACCTCTAAGGCCAGGACACATTTCTTTCACTGACTCTGATTCTAGGGGCCAAGAGTGTTATTTTGGTACTAGTTTCAGAATCAGGGCATATTTCCTGGGTTCTGGGTTTGGGGATAAAGTGTTCACTTCTCTGGCTCAGGTCCCAAACACAGGCTGTGTTTCTTTCCCTGGTCCTGAGCCCTAGGGCCAGGATTCTACTGTCCTGCTCTGTGATTGGTTGATTTCACAAATCAGTTGGACAGGGGCAGAAATGACTCTGATCTGAGCTTAAATGTGTTTCTCTCACTGGCCTTATTTAGCTTTCTGTCACTACCTCTAAGGCCAGGGCACATTTCATTCACTGACTCTGATTTTAGGGGTCAAGAGTGTTTCTTTGGTACTTGTTTCAGAGTTAGGGCATGTTTCCTTGGTTCATTTCTCTGGCCCAGGTCCCAAACACAGGCTGTTTCTTTCCCTGGTCCTGAGCCCTAGGGACAGGATTCTTCTGTCCTGCTCTGTGATTGGTTGATTTCACAAGTCAGTTGGACAGGGGGAGAGATGGCTCTGATCTGAGCTAAACTGTGTTTCTCTCACTGGTCTTATCTGAGCCATCCTTCCCTAATTCTGGGCTCCAGGGTCATGATGGGTTTCTCTAGCCAGCCCCTTTTCCCTACATTGCGGACCAAGGCAACTATGGGAGAAGACACTACTTAGGTGCACTAAACCCTTACTTTCACAAGGTGGCACCCCACACCTGGCATGCATGTCCTCATTTTTGCAGGACAAGCACATGACGAACTTTGGCCAGAAGAGGGCGCAGCAACATCACCTTTCTGTTTTCTTATATATAGTTTGATCATATACTTCCCCTCCCACAACCAATAGCCTAGGAACCTATTGAAAAATGAAATAATGCTGGTCTAAAAGAACAAAAAAGAAACATTGATAAACGACTCCTAATGATATTCTGATATATTCGTAGATTAATTCCTTGGTCAGCCATCATTTGAGAAGCTTCCTCCTGCAGCAGATGGGAACAAATTAGAGATCCACAGCCAGACATTTCAGAGTGAGAGCCCTTTGAACATGCAGTCCTAAAAATGGGATATCTCCATAAAATCCATGCCCTCAGAGCTCAGGGAACCCATGGAAGAAGAGTTGGAAAATAGTTTATGAGCCTGAGGCCTGCTAAATAAACATTAGCAAAGCTTTTATGGATTCACAGAGATTGAAGCAGCATGGACAGGGCCTGCATGGGTCTGCACTGGGTCCTCCAGGTATTTATTGTGGGTTCCAGCTTAGTGGTTTTGGGTTTCCAGAGTTTGTGAATGCGTGAGCCTCCAATGGTTGTGCCTTCTCTTGGGGTCTTTGCCTACTGTTGATTTGTTTCTTTTCCAACTTTGACATGATAGTTTATTTTATTTTGTTATATTTTAAAAAAAATCAGTGAATGAGTGATTTAATAAATGAAAACCTAGACACTACAATAAAGGTTAAAAAGTGAACTGTCACTTATACCTGCTGGGAGAGGGATAATCAATTTTCTTCAATAGAGTGACACTGAATATCCAGGACAGACCTCATTTTCAAGAGTAATTAATCAACATATAATAGACTCTACATTGTGTGTGTGTGTGTGTGTGTGTTTATTTGGTTACAGTTTGGTTTTGTTTGCTTTCTTTTTGGGTTTGGTTTTAATTTCTTTTCTTGGTTTTGTTATTTTGTGTTTTTATTTGATTTTTGAGAAAGAACTTGAAGTTGGGTGGGTAGGGAGGGGGAAGATTTGGAAGAACTTCAGGAAAGGGAAGAATATGCTAAAATATATTTAAATAATGAAAATGTAGTAAAAGAGAGAAATAAAAGATGTATTTGTAAATTGTTAGATTAGATTGCATTCTTAAGAGGCAGAGTCATGCAAGATGTGATATGGCTTTTCCCAATTTCCTTAATGTTAGCGATCAAGACGTTTGATAAATGTGTATTTTTTTAGGCTTCATCTATATATTGAGTCAGTGGTGTCCAGGAGATCCCCAAAATAACACAGGCTATTCCATTTGCACTTGGTTCTCACCAGAACCTGATGGTTAGACTCTATTGCTCAAGACAATATACTTATTTGTCATCAGACTTAGAGAAATCAGGGTGGTACTGGCCAGGGAAAACCGTGCCTGGCATCAGAAACCTAGCTAGCTACTCAGTGATAGTGAAGTAATGGTTAACGGAGGAAAACCTACAGTCACTAATTCACTAACCCAGAATGACCCTTAACAACAGTCTATTGACATTTGTCATTGTACACACAGCTAAGTATTCACTCCTCATTGCACTCTCATATTCACTCTCTTTGCACCAGACAGAAATCCAGTCAATCATAATTGAGATTTGTAGAACCCACTCCAAATGGTGACATCTACAAGGCTCAGGGAACATTGTGGAAGAGGGGCAGAAAAATAACAAGAGCAAGATGATCAGGATGGTTATTTCAAGACCCTGTCTCCTAGTAATGCACCCATACAATCTCACTCATGTGGCTGTTCACATGTAAGCTTAATAAGGCTCACACCAATGAATATGCCAAGCTGGACAGGGAAAAGCCCACGAGGCTTTACCCCTATACAAAGAACTATCTGCAACAGAGGAAAGTTAAGAGGAAGAGAGGTGGTCTTCCCTAGGGAAGAGCACATCAATTGATTGGCCAATGCCAAAGGTCATCCCTAAAAATATACAAACAAATGATATTATGGAGACTCAACAGATATGTAGGAATATATGTATATTCACACACATTTGTGCATGCCATAACAATTAGTAAGGAAAAGCAATGTATTTGAAGGGAAGCAGGAAGGGGTGTATGGGAAGGCTTGAAGGGAGGAAAGATAAGGGAGGATTGTTGTAATTAAACTTATAATCTCAAAAAAAAAGAAATGCTTTCAAATATAATGATGGACAAGACCTTTCCTGGGTTGAGAATTTAGTATTATAAGAAGTGGAATTTTCTCTATGTGACTTAAAATGAGTTAGTCTGTATGACTAGAGAATTTTTGTTGCTGCTTCCTAAGTTTTATAGAAAAATTTTCCTGAAACAAAATAACAGCAGCAAAAAGCAGCGTTATCAGACATGGCTTCTATCTCATGGAGTGGGCCATAATAGCAATCAAAAAGTGCCAATTACCACCATAAA
Organism: Peromyscus leucopus; assembly: GCF_004664715.2. NCBI lineage: Eukaryota > Metazoa > Chordata > Mammalia > Rodentia > Cricetidae > Peromyscus > Peromyscus leucopus. Next base: position 188,421 of record NC_051082.1, on the reverse strand, counting down.
AATTTTGCCACTATTGTACTAGTATACCATGCAGGCAGATCTCTGTTGTGGGTTGTAGGAATGTTAGCATCTGTCAGCTAACTTGCCCAAGATGGATAACTTCATGTTATGGTTGGGCTATTCTTAAAAACTGCTTATTGTTGTAAAAAATTTCATTGCCTCGGGCATCCTTACAAGGTCACGAGATTAAACAGACTAACTGCTAAGCTCCACTTTTGTATGAAATGCTTGTTTGCTTGTAAGGCTGAGGCACCTGCTGGACTGTAGCAGTAACGCCCGCATTACCGATACCCGTTCACCATGTCCGAGCGAAGGGCTGCGGATTAAAAAATAGAGACAAAAGACAGCGGTCATCTGTACGATTGGATGTCGAATGCCGTTTATTGAAAGAGGGAAGAAACCTTAAATACATACAGGCTTACAGCACAAATGGAGGAACCCCCGGATGGCAGAAGTTCGCTGTCAATGGTCCACATTCCAGACTCAATGTTCTGCATTCTTGCATCTAAGTAGTTAACGCCCAAAATGCAGGATACACAACAAGGAACTTCCCTTAAGCATTCAGAAGGGTGGATACCGGCAGGGAATCTGAATAGGGAGGACATCTGATCGAGGTCAAGCAAGCAAGGCCGCAGCCACTCCCAGTCGGGGGCAGGGCCATGGCGCCACACTGGACTTCTGTTACAAAATCAGTCCTTGAGTGCACCCAGACAGGATATGAGTTAATTTGGCTCCCCAAACTTACAACTTCGTGATTTTGCCTTTATAATCCTTGAACTAACAATAGTTGAGGCCATTCCTAGAGAACTCTCTCTGGTTCAGTCCTGGCCAGTTTTTTTTTTTTTAAATAAAAAGCCTTTATTTTACCAAAATCAAAACTTGAGTTAGATTGATGAATCTCTGAATAACCCCAGACCCACAACAAGAGTAACTAACAGTCTTGGTTATGAACTCATATATTGTATATGGGATCTATGCAGGTTATAATTATTGCACTTGCTTAATTATGAGTCTGTATTGGACAATATGCACTTTACAAAGGATTTGAAAGTTATGTTTTAAAAAAAGAAAGTTATGTTTATTTGACTTACATTTTAATAGTTGATAGACTTAAGTAAAATTAGTAAATAGTAGTTACATGACAAAACTCTTGGTAGGATGCAACAGTTTACTCATCTCAGATAGAGAGCCCACAACAGACCAAAATCTATATACTACCAAAGTCCAAATTGATGAGCTAATGAGTTTATTAGAGTTACAGGAACTGGTGAGGAGTTACTTATAGGAGTAGAAATGCTTCAAAATCAGTCGCATCATCAAAGCCCACCCCAGTATTGGCAACAGATCACAAATGTTGGGAACCTGGAGCACACTGCACAGCCTGTAGGCCGCTTAACAGGACAGAGTGTCCTTCCCAAGGAACTTATTTGATCTAACCCTATTCCAGGCAGCTGCGGCGTCTGGTTTTTGCTTCTTCCTGGCAGCTGGTCTGGTCTCAGTCCTCTTTATAGCTATTTGTCTGAGAGTCTTCTTTTCATCTTGGCTTGTGGGAGAGTGACTTTCAGCAGCTTAGCTTACTTATTATGTTTATTCTTGGGGAGAAAGTGCTTAGGAGAATCTGGTCAGTCTCAGAAACTCTTGAAGCTATTTTGAGTTGTTTACCTCCTGCTGAAGGAGATTTCCTGCAGGATGGAATGATTCAATCTCAGAGGAAACTGTTACACAATAATAGTGTGAAAGTAGGAGGGTTGTCTGAGGTGTCTTGTGTGATTGTGCTTTAGAAAGGATGAACCCAAGTTACTAATCTAAAGAATAAGGGCAAAGAGCACAAGTCCAAGCTAATTCTGAGAGAAATTTCCTCTTGTATAACCACATAGTGCACTGTCATTGATTGATAGGTAGAAATCATTTCTGAAAATGATGAGGCCAGAGTTGTCACAGTCCATTTTCATTTAAGATATTTTCTCTAGATTTCTTAGCCCCTTTGACATATTTAAATTAGACGTGAAGTATGCCCATTGGTAACTGTCCTCAGTGGGGTATCTTAAAAAAAAAAAACTATTGCTGTTAAATTTTTAAAAAGTGTACACACATGATTTTAACAACAGTTATTTGCAATATCTTCAAAATGGAGGCTGCCACAAGTCCTTCCATAGTGAAATAGTTAAAATGAAGCATAGAGGAATATGTTACATTGACAGGATGTTTGATAGTCTATGAGTAAGCCTCTAAATAATATGCAATAATATGAATCATTAAATGAACCTCCAGTTATGATTACTAGAAAAGAAAATCCAAAAGCCCAAATACAGCTTATGTTCCTCAATATACCACATTCTTGAAAAGGAACCACCATAGAAATAGATTATGGATAATGGTTTGATCATTACAAAAAGGATGGTCAACATGAAAAGTCAATTGTTGTGACTGTAAAACCAGTACCAGGCATGAGAATTTTCTTTTCAAATTATTGGTTAGGGCAGTGTAAATGACTCCCCAAGCAATATAATTTATTGGCATGTTTGTTGTTTTCCTCTCAAGGATTGATGATGGGCCTATATTGCTAAAGATACCACACACTATGAATACAGGACTCAGAATATTCAAGCTGAAACTAATCTGAAAGCCACTTCCTGTCATCTAGCTTCCATGGTTACAGAGAATACTATGCAAATTTCCAACGGAGGGAAGGAATTACAGTCCTAACTAGCTACAACATATATGGGCCATGGCAATTAGCAGTACAAGATATGCATGAAGGAGTAAGAAGTGGCACTCACACATCAGTTGATTCACACAACTGTCTAAATTGGACTTAGCCAACTCAAGAGGAGGCAAATCATATCTGGTACTAGAATCCTAGCCAGCTTCCTAAGGACCTTCAAAAAGTATCTATTACCACTACTTTGATAGATTATCATAATTCCTTACTAAGTTCTAAATTTTATCTTTGTACTCAAAGGTAAGTGTAGTTACCAACCCCTGTTCAAGAAGCCACTCTTTACAGCAAATGGAGACCATCACAGAAAGCCACAACTATAAACACCATAGATATCACCAAATCATGAGGTTCCTAGCCCCAGTGAGTAGATCTATATCATAGCCCCTGTATCTGTGGCTCAGGGAACATCACAGAAGAGGGGTCAGGAAGTCTTCCATGAAACAGTCTCTTCTAGAAATGGTTTCAGAAACAAGACCAGAACAATGATGCTGTGGGATGGTCTGTATGTCAAATTGCTCTGATTGGTCAATAAATAAAACACTGATTGGCCAGTGGCTAGGCAGGAAGTATAGGCAGGACTAACAGAGAGGAGAAAAGAAAGAACAGGAAGGCAGAGGGAGACACTGCCAGCCGCCGCCATGACAAGTGGCATGTGAAAATGCCAGTAAGCCACAAGCCACATGGCAAGGTATAGATTTATAGAAATGGGTTAATTTAAGATATAAGAACAGTTAGCAAGAAGCCTGTCACAGCCATACATTTTGTAAATAATAAAGTGTCTGTGTGTTTATTTTGTAAGTGGGCTGTTGGACTGCCAGGGCTTGGCGGGACCCTGAGAGAATTCTCCAGCTACACAATGACAATATCCATGGACATGTTAACAATAAAGGGAAAATATTTCACAGGGCCCCATGTCTAGAAAAGAACTATAGAAATACAATGACTACTGGGAAAAGGAGAAATAGCATCTCCCAGAACTAACCTCTTTATTGGTGTTCCAAAGCAGAGTGGCCAACTTGAAGCCATAAACACACAAACAACAAAAACAGACTCAGCAAGAAATATTTATGTCTATTTCTGTGTATAAACAATGACAATCAAACAAAAGAGTCTGTCAACTTGAAGGTGGGCAGGGATTGGAGGGATTCAAGGGAGGGTAGTTGGGAAGGCATGCGGGGAGGAAAAGGAGGAGAGAAAGTGATACAGTTCTCTTATTAAATCAATAAAAATTACATAAATCAGAAAAAAGAATAATATAAATAATCATTGTTGTAGTGGGGATATTCTAATCGTAATTGTATAAGTATACATTTCCTAGTTTTACAAATGGAGTAACTTCATCCCCTGGGCTTATACGTTGAAGCTTAGTCCTCAGTGTGGCAATGATGAGAGATGGTGGCCTTTTCAAGAGACAGGGCCCAAAAGGAGGCCACCCTATAATTGCAAATGCTGACCCCTGAAGGGATTAAAGTTGACTTATTAGGACCACTCTAGTCAGTACATGAACATAATTGACAGAGAACAAGAGTAAGCCTGTCTTCACTGTCTGGCTCTTGTTTCACCACATGCTGTCTCATTCATGTCTCTGACAAGATGCCATTTGATTTGATGTGACGTAACCAAGGTTCCAGTGGCCAGAGGCCAAACTGATAGACCACTCCTATATTGTCAGACTTCACCAGGCGTTGGTGGTGCACGCCTTTAATCCCAGCACTTGGGAGGCAGAGCCAGGCAGATCTCTGTGAGTTCGAGGCCAGCCTGGTCTCCAAAGCGAGTTCCAGGAAAGGCACAAAGCTACACAGAGAAACCCTGTCTTGAAAAACCAATAAATAAATAAATAAATAAATAAATAAATAAATAAATAAATAAATAAATAAATAAAAAATAAAAAACAAACTTCAAAACAGTGAGCAGCAGAAAATAATCCAGTATATTTAGTTATCATAGTGCATTAGAGTTTGGGGATACAGGTTACTTTAGATATGAATCAATAGTCATATTTCTATTGTACAATTTGTGTAGTCATCCCTAAAATTAATTTTGAATCTAAAATTATGAAAACAGGTGAGGGAAAGGCACGTGCCATTTTGTCAGTTATGTCATGAGTCTCAGAACTGTGACGTCACAGTGGTCAGTCACCTTGACTACCTCAGACTCCTCAGCTTCAGTAGGTGGTCTGCCAACTGCTGTAGCTATCTTTGGTATTTAATGCCAAGGAAGAAAAAAAGAATTTAAAATCCATTGAAAGGCTCTCCATTCCAGGCTTTGCTGAAAAGGTATTCTTCTGATAACCATTTCTGATCCTTATGCTAGACTGGTGGGCTCAGGAGATGTTTTGTATTGTTTACTCCAGATCATGCAAACGAATTCTTATACTTCACCTCCAGCTTTACAAAAAGCTGCTCATGTTAATAATGCTAAATGCTGTTACCTAATAAAAAAAAAAAGGAGACTTTAGACTGTCAGGGAGGGGTGTTCTGAAGTACATGGTAGGAAAATGTCTGTGAGTCTCTCAAAATGGCTGTTGGAGTTAGGAGGGGGTTTTATGTTCGCTCAATCTAGTTGTTTAAACTGTTTTGACCATAGAGCATTGCAGGAGAGTGGTCACAGTTCATCCACAGTTCTACAAACTCTTTTGTTTTTAGGTATGTTTTGATGTTTCCAAACTTATTTTCTGTTCTTCAGCACCCATTTCCCAAAATCTGAACAACGCTTATGGCAGGAATGACTTTCCAAGAATCCTCATACACTTTTTTATGCTACCACATAATTGAATTGGAACTACTTTTCCACATAACTTCCCAAATTTTTCACATTTTGGGGGACAACTACTGCTTTATTTCCTACTTGTCCCTTTTGCCTCAGTGGATGTTTAGTCATTACTCAGGAAATATATTTATGGGGATCTTTCTTTTCTTTTCTTTTTTTTTTTTTTTTTTTTTGGTTTTTCGAGACAGGGTTTCTCTGTGTAGCTTTGCGCCTTTCCTGGAGCTCACTTGGTAGCCAGGCTGGCCTCGAACTCACAGAGATCCGCCTGGCTCTGCCTCCCGAGTGCTGGGATTAAAGGCGTGCACCACCAACGCCCGGCTATGGGGATCTTTCTTGAAGAATGTAAATTACCTAAATATGTATGTATGAAAATTGGCACTTTAAATCAGAACATATCATATACATATACGTGTGTACAAACATACTGCATAGGTAGCTATAACTGCCAAAAGGTTACAATATTCTGAAGGCTGTGATTGTCCCTTGAACATTTTGAGGCAAGTTCTCTGTGTAGCATAAATTGACCTCAATGTCAGCTTCCTGCTGCCTCAACCTCCTGAGTCCCCAAACCACAGATATGTGGCACCACACCCAGTGGTCCCCAGCATTTTTTTCTTCAGATGGGGCCTTGATCCATAACCCAGGCTGTCTGGGAACTCACTCTGTAGTCTAGGTTGCCTCGGGATCTCAAGTGCTACCTGTCATCATCAATACTTATTAGCTATAACATACTTTCCTCTACATTAATTTATTACTTATTATCTCCATGTACATGTGCACTTGTGCTAAGGCTGTGTGAGTGTGGAGGTCAGAGAACAACTCTCAGGAGTTGGCTCTCTTCTTCCACTATGTGGGGTCTAGAGATGGAACTCAGGGCTTCAGGTTCAGGGGCAGGTGGCTTTACCTGCTGAGCCATCTTGCTGGCTCTGTAACACACTTTTAAGTTAAGGAACATACATTATTTAGACATAATGTTATCATATACTTACCCAAACTGTAAACCTAATTTTTATATGCATTGAGAAACAACAGCAATAACAACAGAATCCACATGACTTGCTTTAAGGTATTATTTACTTCTGTGGTTGTGCTGCCTAGTTTTATGTCAACATGACACAAACTAGGGTCATCTGAGAGAAGAGGGTCTCAATAGAGAAAATGCTTCCATAACATTGGGCTGCAGGCAAAATGTAGGGTATTTTCTTAATTAGTGATTAATGGGGAGGGCCCAGGGAGGGCCCATCCCATTCTTGTTGGGGCCATCCCTGGGCTAGTGTTCTTGGGCACTATAAGAAAGCAGGCTGATCAAGCCATAGAGAGCAAGCCAGTAAGCAGCACCTGTGGCATCTGCTTCAGTGCCTGCCTCCTGCCCCATTTGAGTTCCTGTTCTCGCTGCTTTTGATAATGAACTGTTATATGGAACTGTTGTGAAATAAACCCTTTCCTCCCTAAGTTACTTTTTCTTTTGGCCATGGTGTTTCGTCACAGCAATAGTAACCCTAACTAAGACAGTGGTGGTCTGAATCTACAACCTCCAAGGTCTGCCTTGCATTTAACTCTATCAAACATATTGTTGCGTGGTTTGCTACTTATGGAAATATTATTGTTTTTTTCAAGACAGGGTTTCTCTGTGTTGCCTTGGCTGCCATGGAACTTGCTCTATCTCTCAGGCTAGCTTCAAACTCACAAGAGATCACCTGCTTCAGGCTCCCAGATGCTGAGATTAAAGGCATGCACCACCATCATACAGCTGGAAACATTATTTTTATTCTTGTCCTATTGAATGCTCAGACTACTTCCACTGTTTGGCTATTTATGAAGATTATTTTGACCAAGCTGGTATATAGCCTGGGCAAAAAGTGTGACAATTTTCCTGTCATAGCACAGCTACCTCCCAGCATTCCTGGATGATGCTCATGGACCTTCCTGGATAATGTTCCTTTGACATTCTTGGATGATATTCCATGGTCCTTCCTGGATGATGCTCCCTAGACTTTCCTGGATGATGTTTCCTGGTCCTTCCTGGATGATGTTCCCTGGTTGTTCTCCTGCGTGATGCTCCTTAGACCTTCCTGGATAATGCTCCCTAGACCTTCCTGGATGATGCTCCCTGGACCATCCTGGATGATGCTCCCTAAACCTTCCTGGATGATGCTCCCTAAACCTTCCTGGATAATGCTCCTGTTTCTAGTGCATGGAACTCAACTATGCTTCTCAGGTGCTCTCCATGGGTGACCTGTAAGTCTTTGTAATATGAGGGTGTTAATTCTGCATTGCTTGGACACTTTCCCACCTGTCCACTGTTCTCATTTCAGTTTTGCTGTCTGACGATCCCAGAAGTGTTCCTCTCAGGTCTTTGATGTGGTTGAAAACTAGATAGTTGTAATTTCCTCAGTTATGATAAAAGATAAGTTAGATATAAAACCTTAAACTCACAAATATAAGATAGATAGGACATCTTCTTTAATATTGTAACTATAATTCTTGCTCGGTAATTGTTTTGTTATATGTAATTTTACCATGTTAAAGTTAAAACCTTCCTTTTTAAAAAAAGAAAAAAGGGAAGTGCTGTGGATATTGCTCTATATAAATAAAACACTGATGGCCAGTGACCAGGCAGGAAATAGGTTGCCAGGCAGAAAGTAGTGGACAAGGAGAAAGGAGAATTCTGGAAGCGGAAGGCTGAGGAGGGAGACACTGCAGCCACCGCAGGATAAGCAGCATGTAAAGACTCTGGTAAGCCACAGCACGTGACAAGGTATAGATTTATAAAAATGGGTTAATTTAAGATAAAAGAACAGTTAGCAAGAAGCCTGCACGGCCATACAGTTTATAAGTGATATAAGCGTCGAGTGATTATTTATAAGTGGATTGTGGGACTGCGGGGCTTGGGGAACTGGAGAGAAGCCTCCAGCAACACAGAAAGATGTAGGGATCTTAAGGAAAAAGCAGATACGAGGCAATGAACAGGCAATGAATCAAATACCTGGGAAGAAGGGACAGAGGCAGTAGAGACTGCATTGATTTTTTTTTTTTTTTTTTTTTTTTTTTTTTTTTTCGGGTTTCTCTGTAGCTTTGCGCCTTTCCTGGAACTCACTTTGTAGACCAGGCTGGCCTCAAACTTACAGAGATCCGCCTGGTTCTGCCTCCCGAGTGCTGGGATTAAAGGCGTGCACCCCCCCACAGCAAGACTGCAGTGAATTTGAACACAGCCAGCCAGCCAGGCTGCAATCATGGTAGCATTCATTTGCATATGGTGGCCAGCTGTGCACACCTCACTTGGGGATCAATCAACTTTTTCTAGCTCACAATGAGCCTGGACAACAGGAACTCCTCACTACATCATCTGCATGAGTGTGTCCTCCTTGGAGTGGTACCCTATGGGGAGGAGCAGAGCATGGGAGGAGGGAACAAACAATTTCCCTGAATAATTGAAGTGTTTAGTGACACTACAGGAGCTGAAATTCCCAGCCCTTAGGTGGGCAGAGAGCTAGAGTGGCCAAGACTTCTTCCAGAGGCCCCAACTCCCAATACAGTGCCCCATGGTGTCCCTGACAGTGGGGACAGTGAAAGATGACTAGGGAAGGCCTGAAGGGTGGAAGAAAGCTTCCACTCCCCATGCTGGATAGACTGGAGTGAACGGGACTTTAGCCACTTCCTGGTTGGAAGGAAGGGCTATAACTGTGTTCCTGAAGTTGGGACAATGAATGTCTGGCAAGTCTTTTAGAAATTGACAGTTCACTTCTGCCCTAGATCCTTGCTTTACCCTAACTCCTCTGCAAACAACAACAACAACAACAACCAACAAGGACAATCACACTCTGTACCTTGTACCTAGCTCATCACAAGGGGAACAGGGAGGTGTCTGGGCTGGGGTTGGGGTTCCAGGGAAGGGTGGGCCCCAGGGATAGGGCTTTTACTGTATATCTATTGTTGTTCCAATTGTCAAGTCCCTCCCTCCCTGGGAACCTGGGAACCTGTCCTAGTGCAGAGCCTGGGCACTTACAGAGTGTTCATGGGTCACCTGCTCAGCCTGCTGACAACCAATTCTAAGGAGTAGAATGCCCAGGAGCTAGATTCTACAGTTGGAGACAGTCTGCTGACTGACTCTCCAATGTGAGTAGCAGGGGTTGGAGGACTACTGTGGGGAGCTGTAGCAGGGCAGATCCACTCTGGATCATCTTGTCATGTAGAGCAGACTCTATGTATAACCGTGATACTGGGGCAGCTGCAGACTCTTAGCACCCTGCAGTGTGACCTAGACCTGGTGGGCAGTAGAGGATATGGGAGAAAGCTTCCCGAAGGCTAGACCAGAACTATGTGCATCTAGACTCTGGTGTGTTCTTGTTGCTTCTCTCTGATTGCTCTTCCTACTATATGATCTTTCTGAGAATGCTCAAGCGGCCCCTGGACCAGATCTTCCAGGAGGACTTATCTGAGGATGAGATCTTGCTAGCTGTGGAGTACCTCCAGCAGGTGTCTCAGTTCATCCTCCTCACCCCAAAGGTGAGGCTGCAGATCCCCACTCCTGCATTCCCAGCTCCTTGCCTCAGGTCCCCTCCATCAGCATCCTAGAGCTGTCCATTTGGTGACCTTTGAATTCCCATCTCTGCAGGAGGCAAGTGTGAACACTAGAGCATGGATCAAGATCCCTGGATCACATGCTGGGGCTCACTGCTGCCCCATAGAAGCCTGGGAAGGCTGTGGTCCTCCTGAACTGCCATTGCCTCCTGGGATGGGGAGGTGGAGAATTTGGATGTTTTCCAGGGCAGGTGTGACCACAGCTATCTGCTCTGACCATCTTGGGGAGAGCCCACTGGACTCTGCCAATCTGGAATCTGAGCCCAGTCAAGGCCAACTCGGAGGCAACCCTTGTGAGTCTGTATTGGCCTGCTTACAGGGAGGTGGGAAACTGTACTGGTCATGACCCATTAGTATCCTTTCTAGTCAGAACCAGAAATGTGTATTTCTGTGTCACTGGGGCTTTGAACACTTCAGGATAAGCTTTGCATACTTTGGTCTTAGTATACTGCTTGCTCCGTAGACTGTCCTATATCTATGGCTGGCTAAGGGATGGAGCCTGAGGCAAGGGCTAAGCTGTATGTGGCTAAATTGTTTGACCCTTGCAAACCTGAAGCTCACTGCCAGGAGTTAGAACTTGAAGTACTGTGTAGCAGGAATCTTAAAGAGTCTTATTAATAAAATCAAACCCAGGCAGGTATTGGGGTGAATGCTGGAAAATCAGAGAACCAGAACAAGCCACAGCTAACCTCATCTGGCCAACTTCTCAGCTGCTCTTGTTTCCTCAGACTGGAGACCTCTGAGTCCTCATCCAGAATGGGTCTCAGCTGAACTGCTGCTCAAAGCCTGAACGCTTAACCAGCCAAATGCTTCTAGTTCCTGGTCTTCACGCCTTATATATCTTGCCTTTCTGCCATCACTCCCTGGGATTAAAGGCTCACTTCTTGGGATTAAAGGCATGTGTCACCATGCCTGGCTGTTTCCAATGTGGCCTTGAACTCACAGAGATTCAGAGGGGTTTCTGTCTCTGGAATGCTAGGATTAAAGGCGTGAGTGCCACCATTTTCTAGCCTCCGTATCTAGTGGCTGTCTGTTCTCTGACCCCAGATAAATTTATTAGGGTGCACAATATTTTGGGGAGCACAATACCACCACATTTCCCCTTTTGTCTAAAATTTAAAAAAGCTTATAACTAATACAAGAAAAATTATATCCAATAAGTATATACAATATACACAGTCAAGATTACATTAACTATGTCTAGTCCATTAACATTTGACAGATTCAGACAAAAAACTCCATTAATATATAACAATGTCCAGTCTAGTAACATTTGACAAATTCAGACAAAAAATGTTCATTACTTGTCTTATTTAAAACAAGTAATTCTTAAAAGTATTTTTTCTTTTCATAATAGGGTCAGTAATTTACCTTTTGTCATTTTTATATCTTCCTCTTTTTGTTTTTAGTGTAGATTCAGTGATCTACCCATTTATCCTATTATTCTTTATCTTTTTTCTCAGAATAGATTCACTGATCTATCTCATATCTATATTCTTTTCTCTTTTTTTCTTTCTTTTTTAAACAAAACCTCTGAATCTAATCTCCATGTTCAGCTTTTTTCCTGACCATTAACAATTAAAAACTTGTAAGCAACCATCATAAACAATGACAATATCCATAACCATTAAACGACCAAAAACCTCCCATCCCACCTCTTGGGAATGTGGGTGTTGTTTTCTTAAAATTACTTCCATCTTTAGGGCATCCTAAAAAGAAAATTTTTGGGTTAATTGTCAAGTCCTATATCATTTGTCCAGCTGCTGCATAATGAGAAAGTGCAGGGCTTGTTTCAAGTCCTTGTTCAAGTAGTTTGTCAGGCTGGATCATCTCAGCTGGCCATCTCAAAATTGTCCTAAGCAGTTTGTAGTCCAAAGTCGATCTTTTGGTGGTGTTACTCAGCTTAATGGCTTTACCATAGTCCTTGTGGAATCATCATTGTGGAGTCCTGTTGTCTTTTTGAAGACTTTTTTTTGTGCCTCCTCTGTGGTTTGGAGTAATCACAGTCTGATAAATGTCTGTCTCTCAGAATCATGAACATTCTTCCCTAGAAGAGAAAATCTTCACAGCAATTTCTCCCCACCATTTGTTTTGCCAAGCTTTTCCAAACTGACCTTTGCCGATGCTTTCTTGTAACATGATGGTCCTGGCAATTATTCTCTGAACAAGCAGCAGTAAACCCTTTGTCCCAGGTAGCAGCATCATTGCAGTCACCAACATGATGAGAAGCAGCCAGCAACTCGGAGCATCTGCCGCTGCCTCCATGGTCCCACCACCGTTTGTGGTTCCGCCCGGGCCGAAGCTTCTCCCAAGTCTCCTAGGCCAGCCTCAAACTTGGGATCCTCTGCCTCCTTCAGTAAATCCAACTGCGTGCACCACCACAACCAGCCAAGTGTAGCTCGGGCCTGAGCTGGGGCCCACCTTTTTCATGAATTCATATCACGAACGTTGGGTGCCAGATGTAGCATGAATCTTAAAGAGTCTTACTAATAAGAACGAACCTGGGGCCAGTTATTGGGGTGAACACTGGAAGATCAGAGAGACAGAACAAGCCACAGCTAACCTCACCTGGCCAACTTCTCAGCTGGTCTTGTTTCCTCAGACTGGAAGCTTCTGTGTCCTCATCCCAATGGCTCTCAGCTGAACTGCTGCTCGAAAGCCTGCAGCTTAACCAGCTAAAATCTTCTAGTTTCTGGTACTCACACCTTATATACCTTTCTGCTTTCTACCACCACTACCTGGAATTAAAGGCACACTTTCTGGGATTAAGGGCATGTGTCACCATGCCTGGCCATTTCCAATGTGGCCTTGAACTCACAGAGATTGAGGGATTTCTAACTCTGGAGTGCTAGGATTAAAGGTGTGAGTGCCACCATTTCCTAGCCTTTGTATCTAGTGGTGTTCTGTCTCTGACCCCAGATAAGTTTATTAGCATGCACAATATTTGGGGGAATACAATACCACAGTAGTGACTCATCCCTTTCTTGTACAGGGCTCCTTGTATTGCTCATGTCTCAAATTGTCAATGCCCCTCCAACTGTCTGCTCCTCTCCCTCACTCTGTTTCTATTTGTCACTTCACCTCAGCCTGAACACTCAGTTTTTCTTTCAGGAAAACAGTGCTGGCATTGTATAATAGTTCATTTTATTATTGCAAAATCTCCCAGAAGGATGAAGGAAATGTTCTTTGCTTGGTCATTCATGTGCAAGCCAGGCATAGAGGCACATGCATGCAATTATAGTACCTGGGATGCTGAGGCAGGAAGATCATGAATTTGAGGTCCAGTGGTGGCAGCTGAGGACTGTCAAAGAGCCACTGGTTATCTGACTGCATCAACTTCTCCCACATCTGTTGAATGTGCTGTGGACACTGAAGCCAAGAAAGGCCAGCACATTCTTATTCAGTCGTTGCCCTGTGGGAACATCAAGTGCCTACATAGTGCTCTTTCTCAGGCACAGGCTGAGCTGTGACTGAGTGCATGGTATCACATTTTCTGGGAGCTCAGGTCAGAGATAAACACCAGAGAGAACTGGCCTAGGGGTGGCTGTGAGTGGCATTCCCTCAGTCTACTAGGCATCTTGTTAGGTTGTGGTAGTCTGGGAAGGAAGTGCTGCAGGTTCTGGGGCTGATTGTAACACTCTGAGTGAGGTCCATTGTTGGATTAGATTCTGTCCATCCATCCTGCTCCCAGACTGAGCTCTGTTGTCTGGAACTTGGAAAACATGAACCTGCGGTCCACACTGAGGATCACCTATGATCAGAAGGTCAGGACAGGAAGAATTGGGATTCCTCTATCTCCTCTTGACAGACAGACCCCACCAGACTTCTGGGCTGCATTTCAACACCCTACCCCTACCCATTCCTCAGATACCACAGAAGCCTCAGAGCTCAGGCTGTTGGCTGCCTATATTGCAGTGAGTGACACCTCAGTCCAGCCCTCCTCCTCATGCTTGAAGCTCACATCAGTGTCCATGTTGGAGATGAGTGGCAATATCCTTGCAGCTATCACGCACTGCAGAGGCAGATATTTCTGCATCCAAATACCAATCACAGTTCACCGTGTGTGTGTGTGTGTGTGTGTGTGTGTGTGTGTGTGTGTGTGTGTGTGTGTGTGTAGCCAGCTGGAGAGGCATGCTGCACCAACTCTAGATTTTCCTGGAAATGACAAGAATCATGGGCCATTCAGTGCTCCAAGTCTGGTCTAGCTCCTTAGCCTGGCCTTAAACCCCTCCTTTTGGGTTTTGTTGTTTTGTTTTGTTCAAGTCCTCACTATGTAGTTCTGGCTGGCCTGGTAGTCACTATGAACTACCTACCTCTTGCCTCCCAAATGCTGGGATTAATGGCGTGTAATTCTAGCATTAGAGCCTACTTCTTTAGAATTCTGTTGTGTACTGAAGACCAGTGAAGACATCCAGCCTGATGAAGTGAAGAACTACTGGATTCTTCAATTTTTCATTGATAGGCAGCCTTTGTTGGACTAGCTGGACCACAACCTGTGAGACATTCTAATAAATCCATTTTTTTTTTTTTTGTTTTTTTTCGAGACAGGGTTTCTCTGTGTAGCTTTGTGCCTTTCCTAGAACTCGCTTTGGAGACCAGGCTGGCCTTGAACTCACAGAGATCCACCTGCCTCTACCTCTCGAGTGCTGGGATTAAAGGCGTGTGCCACCACCACTCGGCTAATAAATCCAATTTCTATATCTAGTCCTATTCATTTAGAGAACCCTGAATAATGCAGCTGTGTTTTTTTTTCATCTACCCTTTGAGGAAGATGTGTTGGCTAACCATAGTGCTCATAAAGACATTCTTCCTAGCTTCATTTCTAATTATTCAACTTACCCTGAAGACTACACTTTTTATTATTATTCATTTGCCAAGACTTTGACCTGAATTTCAGAAGAAAACTCCCAAAGCAATGGAGCCATTATCCAGCCTTCTGATGGGAGAAAGATCTATTATTATGCTTTTAAATCTGGTTCCTGCCTTTCTCTCTTGGTTCTCTGAAGTGTCTGTGACTAACAGGTAAAAAATACCTTCAGTTCACCTGACCTTAGTGTGAAGCCACAGAACAAACATATCATTTTGTGTTCTAAAATCTCTTTAATTGTTAATATTCTGGGCACTGTTCCACCTGTGGGACAGGGGAATCACTCCATTTCACAATGAGTAAAGGGCTATACAAGCTAGGTACTTTGTATCTGGGAGGAAGAATGGGAAGTGCTTATGGAGTGCAGGAAAATAGCAGGGTCAGCTATTGGAGCCAGAGGCAAGTGCTATTGAAATGCATATTTCTGCAGATCTGTGACTTGCCTGGGCCTGCCATGGAAGGCAGGGACAGAAACCACTTCGCTGTGCCTTTAGGCACACTGTAACCCTAAGGGAGGTGCTCTTGTCACTCAGGCCTCAATAGTCAATCAGAGCCTTCAGTCTGATCTGCCAGTCAGAAGTGCCAGGCACCAGGCTTTAGGCTTGTTTTTGCAGAGGAGCTGGTGTGAGTGGTTTTGTGTGCTGTGCTGTGGTTGCTGTTGCAGGGAGTTGAGTAGAGAGCATGGGCAGCTGGGAAGTCACAATATGGCAAGGGAGGAGCTGCTGTCCCCAGATGGGGAGGAGTGAATGGTGAAGTACAGAAACTGGTGTGGCATGTCCTCCCTGGGCCTAGGTGGGAATCTGCAACCAGATTCCCTGTCCAATGAGGTCCCAAGCAATCCTTGCAGCTCTCTGGACCCAGGCATAGGCCTCTGAATAACTTTGCTCTGTGGGCCACATCTGTAGACAGCATTGGGAACAGGGAGCTTTGTGTAGAAACCTATTTGTAGTCAACATCAACATGATTTTGGCACATCCATGGAAAGCAGGTTGCTAAAATTCCAGAGGCCTAGTTTCTCCAGTGTCTTCTAGATGTTCAGCACTTTCCATTTATAGTTAATTTTGTGGAGGTTGTAAAAGACAGTGAATGTATTGGGTAGCACTTCACTACTGAGCTATGATAAAGAAGAGTAGAATTGGTGATATAAAGGATTTACCAATGTTTAGACAATAGTAAGGCTCACAAAGTAGAATTTAGCTGAGGGAGCATTGCCTCTAAAATACCCAAAGATAAGTATATGCTAAGCAGGCCTGTTAGAGATTAGGATGCTAGGACATTTGTTCAGGATTGTCCAGATATTTGGCTCCAAACCATGACAAAGGAGACACCCCTTATTTACAACCAGCCACTTGACCCAACCCTATATTGAAGAACAGGCCTCTAAAACTCTACTCAAGGAGGCATTACAGGGTCACAATCAACATTAAGGCCTGGTATGTCATCAAGTTCCAGTTTTCTTCTTGAAAAAAACATAGTTAACAGAGATGGGCAATATGACACCTATTTGAAAAGGAAAACGCTGTTGTTTTAAGGAGTGACCTGATCAAGTAAATCTTTCATTTAGACCTTCAGACAGGGAGAGGAACATTCTTTTTATTTTTTTTTTTATTTTATTATATTTTACAATACCATTCAGTTCTACATAACAGCCACAGATTCCCTTGTTCTCCCCCTTCCTGCCCCCCTCCACTTCCCCCCAGCCCACCCCCCCATTTCCACCTCCTCCAGGGCAAAGCCTCCCCCGAGGACTGAGATCAATCTGATAGACTCAGTCCAGGCAGGTCCAGTCCCCTCCTCCCAGATTGAGCCAAGCGTCCCTGCATAAGTCCCAGGTTTCAAACAGCTAACTCATGCAATGAGCACAGGACCTGGTACCACTGCCTAGATGCCTCCCAAACAGATCAAGTCAATCAACTGTCTCAACCCATTCAGAGGCCTGATCCAGCTGGCCCCTCAGCCTTTGTTCAATAGTTCATGTGTTTCCATTCATTGTCTATTGTCCCTGTGCTTTATCCAACCTTGGTTTCAACAATTCTCGTCATATAACCCCCCCTCTTTCTTGCTAATTAGACTCCTGGCGCTCCACCTGGGCCTAGCTGTGGATGTCTGCATCCAGATTCCTCAGTCCTTGGATGGGTTTCTGGCACAACTATAGGTGTTTGGCCATTCCATCACCAGAGTAGGTCAGTCCCGGCTGTCTCTTGACCATTGCCAGCAGTCTTTTGTGGGGTATTTTTGTGGATTTCTGTGGCCTCTTAGCACTTTGTTTCTTCCTTTTCTCATGTGGTCTTCATTTACCATGGTCTCCTATTCCTTGTTCTCCCTCTCTGTTCTTGATCCAGCTGGATCTTCCGCTCTCTTCCCTCGACCCTCGCCTTCATTGCTCCCACTTATGTCCAGGTGTTCATGTAGATCATCAGCCATTTCTCCGTCATTGGTGATCTCGTGTCTTTCTTGGGGTCCTGTTTTCCAGGTAGCCTCCTGTGATGTGAGTAGCAGTCCAGTCATCCTTGTTCCACATCTAGTATCCTCCTATGAGTGAGTACATACCATATTTGTCTTTCTGAGTCTGGGTTGGTCTTGATGGAGCTAGTAAATGGCCTGCAGCCTAAGACTTAGAGCTTTCCCTAAGTGCTTGATGTATTGGAATAAAATAGAGCTCCTTCTCAAAAACCAGGAATATAGGCTGATAATGGTCGGTAGCCAAGCCTTTGTGAAGGCTTGCTTCAGTTCCCAAGAACCCAACTCTTCCTACACATGGAGCTATGGTTATCAGTCCAAGGCCACTGTGGATTAGTCAGTAATGTTCTTGAGAAACCCTGTGTTCTCCTTGTGCAACATTGTTTGATTAGCTTCCTCATGATTTTTGTCCCATTGTATGATAGTTTCTGCTGTCTTCATAGAAGTCTCACATTTTCTTCCATTTCCCACCTATCCCTGGACAGATATACAAGATCTATTCTTCTTAAAAAAGCGTACTTGGCATGACACATAGCTTGCGCAAGACCTCCCCATCCCAGCTTTTATCTTTTCTACCTTCTACTTGTCCTATCTGTCTCATCTCCTGGTACCTTCACTTCAGGACTCTGTCACTGAAAAATGGCCTGCTGTATCAGGTCATTAAGAAATAATTCTGGGAATATGTTTGCTGTATAATTCTCTCATCTGCCTCAGTGGCTAGACTTACAAGTAGCCTGTCTCTATTTAAATTGTTCAAAGTGTAACATGGAGGCTGAATGTAAAAGGAAAAAAAAGGATGACAGCATATATGGAATGCAAAATATGTCTATGCTGGCTCCTCTTTGAGCATTAGCCAGAGACAGATACATGTTATCATTAAAGAGATTTTTCTTTATTAATCTCTGAAGTGTGTGAAGTGATTTCTCCCTGGGAAGGCATATTAATTCTAGAACAGCTGCACTTCCAGCCTTTTAGAAAAAATGTTTCTGAGACAAACTCTCTTGTGTTGACCCAAGTGGCCTTGATCCTAGTCTGTTGCACCCAGAGCAATGATGTTGCTGTCCTCTATATTACACCTTCAAAATCTTAAATGATTGTACCACCTCAGAGTTTTAAAATTATCCATTTGAGTCATGTAGTCAACTACCCATTGCAGTCACAGGATGCAATTTGCATGTGGAGCATGGCTTCTGCCTTCAGACCAGAAGAAGAGAAATTGTTTATTGTGTACACTGCAGGGGGAAACAGGCAGGAAATCAGCTGCTGGAGTCAGCATTGAAAAAGGACCTGATTGTGGCAGGAGGAATGATTTTGTAATTTCCAGCATGTATTACTTCATGTCATGTGTATGACAGACCAGATTGGTGGGTGTTCAGTTTGGGAAGGTTAATTTGAGCCAATGAATATTGAATTTGCAATTAGGTAACTCTTCTATGCAGATATGGTCAATCCTGCTTGACAGAGTTATGTCTGCTCAGACATATCTCTGACCCTTGGCTGTAACTGTCAGTTTACAGATCTCAGTAGCCAACATATGCACATGGGCAAGATCAATCATTCTCACTATTAAGGAAGGGCCTACTCTTTTTCAAAGTTATACCTAAGTTTTTTTTTTTTAAATCTTAAAAATACATTTTTTTTTATCATTTTAAAAAGTCACTTGGTATAATTTCTTAATATTTTCTTTAAGTGCATTACTGCCCTCATCTCTATTTATTTCTGTTTTCAATGTTTCTAGATCATTAATAGTTTCATTCTTTTTCTCTCAAGTGCTGTTGATTATTGATTTCTGTTTAGAGCAGTCTCTCATGTAGCACAGGCTTACCTTATGCTATGTAATTGAGAATTACTTTGAACACCCAATCCTGGCTCTGCTGCCCAGTGCTGGGAAGACAGTCCTGCAACTCCTTCCAGGCTGGGCCTTGACTGGTCAGTGAAAAGGAAAAATAGAACAGTTAATGAGTGTCCTTCAATCTCTCTGGCATTTATTTGGGAACATACAAATGAAGGGGACTTGTACAAGAACTGAGTTCATTGACCAGTGTTGAAGCTGGTGTAGTGACAGTGCAGAACTAGAGGGGCAGGAAGAAGGGTGAGAGCTTTCTTGCTTTTGCATTAGTTGAGATTAGCAATGTGGAATTAGGTAATCAATTTTAGATGATTAATAAATGTCCTGATTGGCCATTATTTGAGATCCACAATCTGGTGCAATCAAGAATCTGGATAAAGAACCAAACTTATTGCAAAACCAAATTACTATATTTACATGAGTTCAACCAGAACAGGAAATCTGGGTAAAGTGGTGGAGCTCTGCCTGATAGGACTGTTTTTTTCCTGTTTTAAGATGTTGAGCTTGAAAGAAAAGGTGTGAGTAATCCTTAATATGCTCTCATATAAATTGTTAGTCTATGGAGCACATGGTCATTAAGCCTGTTTCAACTTTTCAAAATAATTCTTTGAGATTATATCTACATCATATCCACAGTCTCTTTCCTTCCTCTAAGTCTTACCTAAGTTTTCTAATTCCTGGGTTCTTTTTGCCTTAACAAGAATAACACAGTAACAACAGTTACTATTTGAATGTGCTTTTGTTTGGCTGTAGGACTTTCCAGCTATGAAGGAAAGGGTTGGATGAACTGGACATTGAGTGTGTGATGGAATGTACACACAAAGGACCCCATGTCTTGGAAGAGGAACTGAAGTTCTCTGGGAGACTCGAAGAATTTCTACTAAAATAAAATCTTTCCAGTCTAGGACCTGTCTCCTTGGATGGAAGGACAGAGCTGGGAGGCCTGTGCTGGCTGAGTCATATGATCTCTGCTCACCCAGTAGGGGAGCTGCTAATATCCTGAGGCCCAGCTGAGTGGCCCTAGCTAATGAACTTTGGGAATAATGGGGCTCTTAGCCATCAGGAGTGACAGTGGGAGGTAGCCTCTAGGTTCTTTCCAGGAAAGAAAGGATTTCTCCTCTGATTCTGCTGTAGGAAGCTATGAGGGAGAACACAAGAGAGTTTTGGGTCCACTGACCCCAAACCAGGAGGAACAAGTCTGCTGACCTTTTTACAGTCCCTTTTCAAATGTCCTTGCTTTCCACATCCAAAACAACTAACATTCCTCAAACCCTTTGAAATTGCTTCTCCTACCCACATAGCATCATGCTCATCAGCCTCAACATTAACTGTGTCTCTAATCCAATCTTCCAAAGGTGCAGATCTTGCCCTTAATGGCCTGATTATTCTTTTGCATGCTGCATTCGCATTCTCAAAGGCCAAAGATTCAATTATTGCCTTACTAGCTTCTGAATCCGAGACCATTCTCTTTACTGCTGAAGCCAGTCTTTGTAAAAAAAAATCTGTAAAAGATTCTTTTGGGCCTTGCATAACCTTTGTAAATGACTCAGATTTTTTTCCTGGTTCCTCAACTCTGTCCCATGCATTCAAGGCTGCCGTTAGACATAAAATTAGGGTTTGGACATCATATAAACATTGTGTTTGTACTGAAGCATATTGGCCTTCTCCAATAAGCTGATCCTGGCAAACTTGTATTCCTTTATCCCTCCATTGTTTTTCTATGTTTTTAGCCTCATCCTTAAACCACGTTAGAAATTGAAGTCTCTGGCTGGGTTCCAGAACAGCTTGTGCAAGGTCCCACCAGTCCTGTGGTACAATTCTATTATATGTTGACCAATAGTTTAACATTTGCTTTACATATGGGGAATGCATGCCATAAGATACTATTGCTTCCTTAAACCTTTTTAAATCCAACATTTCAATTGGAGCCCAAATATTTTGTGTAACCATTTGATCAGGCATCTGCTGTACGGTTACAGGATAAATTAAGGGTGACTGTGTGCAAACAGGCTTTCTTTCTTTAACATTATGATCCAAACT
Organism: Peromyscus leucopus; assembly: GCF_004664715.2. NCBI lineage: Eukaryota > Metazoa > Chordata > Mammalia > Rodentia > Cricetidae > Peromyscus > Peromyscus leucopus. The sequence continues at coordinate 167,133 of NC_051082.1, read as the reverse complement.
TGAAACAACTTCGCTGTTAATTTCTTCTGTCTGAATTTTTACAGGTTTAACAAGTTTTTCTAAAGCTGTCATCCTGGCACTTAAATTGACTATGTTTTTAAACTGCAAAAGGAGGATAAGCATAGTGATAAACTGCATAATTCCAACAATACTAATCTTCTCATATAGTTGTTCCATTGTCAGACTGCCTAAAATTTCGAACAAAACCCAATTTTCTCCCAATGTACACATAAAACCCAATTTTTTTTAATGTGGAAGAAAATTCTCTTTTAAATAGTTTCCTTTAAAATATCTGATATGTTGTGACTTACCAAATCTGCGTAGAACAGTAGAAATCCAAGGAAATTTCAAAACAGCCACCTAGTGTCCGAGGTGTAAATCGAGAGAGAGAGAGAGAGAGAGAGAGAGAGAGAGAGAGAGAGAGAGAGAGAGAAGCAAGAAAGCATAGCTGGCTAAAGCTTAAATCCAGCCACGTGTTCCCTCTTGAGCCAAGTCAAGGCTTGGCTCTGGCTTCCTTAAGCTCCGACCTCATGCGTTAGCTTTACAGGCGGGGCCCTGTTCAGCAGGGCAGGTCTGAGTTGTTTGTAGCACCGGCTTTAAGCAAGTAGGCTTTAAGCAAGCAGCTCACAGTTAGTCTGGCCTGAGGCCAAGCAGATCTAGGCCCAGGCTAGGAAGCCAACCGCCCGGCCTGCCGCCCTTGCGGGAAAGCAGACCTGCTGCCAAGCCAAGCGGTTTTTAATGGATTCTTGTCACGTTGTGCAACAGATGTAGATGTATCCAACTGTCTTATTAAATAAGAAACACAGAACCAATGTAAAAGAGAAAGCCAAGAGATCAGAGCTCAGAGCTAAAATCTCACCCTTCCTCCTGCGGTGGTCCCAGCTTCCCGAAAGAGAGCTATTTCCCTGTGTGTAAGTCGTTTCATAGTCATTCTGCCTTCTCATTGGTTGTAAACCCAAACACATGACTGCCTCATCACTGTATGTACAGCCCCCCCCCAGGTCTTAAAGGCATATGTCTCCAATGCTGGCTGTATCCCTGAACACACAGAGATCTATGGGATTAAAGGCGTGTGCCACCACCGCCACACTCTGTCTATGGCTCTAATAGCTCTGACCCCGAGCAACTTTATTTATTAACATATCATCAAAATCACAATTCAGAGCGGGCGGGTGGCGCACGCCTTTAATCCAGCACTCGGGAGCAGAGGCAGGCGGATCTTTGTGAGTTCGAGGCAGCTTGGTCTACAGCGTGAGATCAGAAGCGCAAAGCTACACAGAGAAACTCTGTCTCGAAAAAAAAAAAAAAAAAAAAAAAAAAAAAAAAAAAAAAAAAAAAACAAAATCACAATTCAGTACAATTAGAATACCACCACAAATAAGAAAACTCCATAAAGTTATTTTGAACAAAATTTTTGACTGAATTGAAGGAACTAGCCATCTCTTCTGTGGAGTATATCTGTAGCCTAGAATGACTAGTAGCACTAATCTGAAAATGAAGAGTGTCCATATTGATAGTAAGGTGAGAACTATTTTAAACATCTTACAAGTGTAGCTATACTTGATCCCAGGACATCTCTAATCTACTTTAAGGCAGAGGAATAACATAAATCCACTTACAGTTAGCATGACATGATGTTATTAAGCATCTTAATATTTTGAATCTGAGTCCTCATGTAAAAATGGTTTCTTCTAAAGCATTAGCTCTATTTGTTAACCTTGTTCAATCTTTTCCTTAGTAACCCATGTTAATGATACATTTCTAAATAAAAAGTTCACCTGATTAGTGGTGTGCACCTGCTGAACCAAAACTGACATAAATCTCAACATTGTAATCAAAGAGATTAATAACCCATTTTGACAATGAGAGGGCAGTAGCAACTTGCTTCAATGTACACATAGCAAGATCCTCATACCAGATTAATTGGCAAAAGAACATATGGAGACTGTCTGATTACAATATACACATCAGGATCAGGGGCAGAATTTATACAGTAAGTAATAGAACATTTTTAAGGGCAGTCCAGGCCCTGGGATGGAGAGTTCAGTGTAGAGGGGGGTTATGTGAAGGCATGCCCTGTAGTAGGTAGGGACTGAGGGAAGTTGGGAGAACTTGGCAGCCAGGTCCAGCTTAGACGTGATGAATGGGCACCTCAGTCATATGTCCCGAGTATGGAGCTTAACATCCCATCCTTTTTGTTGATAACAAATGAGTGATAAAGGGTGTTGAAATCACCATGACTACTTCCTGCTGACATTGGGGTGTCTTGGGAACCCAGAAGGCTGGAATATTGACCAAGTCTGGGAAGAACAGATTAATTCATTTGTTGTCCAGGCTCTATAGGACCCTCTGGGGCTAGGAACATGAAGGCAGCAGTTGGAGCAGTTTGTAGCCTTTAATTGATTAGAAATCTGCTAGAAAAAATTTATATTAATGGGCAGAAAATGAAGTTAAGGAATTTTAGGGGGAAAATTCTTCCCTTAGGTGTACATTTGAAATTTCTAGGTCCACAGTCCTGGCAGATGGGAGAGGGGTGTCCCAAAACCAGGGAAAGAGGAAGAGGTCCCACCACCTCTAGGAATAGGTAGGTAGGGAAACAGGCTGTTGCTTGGTAGTACTTATCTCAAGTCCATTTTGATTGTGGGAGATGGTGGATCCAAGTTGATTCCTGAAGCTTATAAAGACCCATTTTAAGAGGCAAAAGTTGTAGATATGTTAGCAATATTATTGTTTGTAGTCTGTATTAAAATCTATATTATAGAAAAGGCAGTAGACTCATGTTTTTGAATATTATAGAAAAGGCAGTAGACTCATGTTTTTGAGTCATAGTAAAAGTCTGGAAACCTAAAAATGATTTTGGTTAAAAGCATTAATATTTTTTCCTTTATCTAGAAGATTCGGTGCATATAGATTTGGCAGATGTCTATAGCATAATGAGAAATATTTTTAACCCTATACCTAGAAAATAACCAAAGGGATTTTAAAACATTGAGCTTGTTACTATGATAATAGGAAGTGTTTACCAGAGATAGATTAATAGCTTATCAGAGCTTTATTGATTAATGTCAAAACTGAATTTTTGAAGTCTCATATAATAAAAACAGCAGAGAAAGGGGAAGACATTTGAAACATTTTTTATTATTTTTATGTATTTTAAATCATTTTTATCATAAGTTGTGCTTTTATGTCCTCAAACCCTATATAAACTCATGCTTATATAACTTAAAACATTTTTTATACCTTTAAGTACTTTTTTGAATCTATATAGCTTAAGCCTTAAACTTTACATCTTTTTAAAATCCAGTTATTTTTCAGAAGACATAGTTTGTTGATTACAGAAATAGTCATTATAAAACATGTTCCTTTAAACAGAGGAATAATAATAAGTTACTTTGAAACCTTTTTGGTGAGTTCTTTCATGCCTTTGAAGATGACTGTGATCTGGAAAGGCTTTGCCACATTGATTACATTTATAGGGTTTCTCTCCATTATGTGTTCCTTTATGCTTTTGAAGATGACTGTGCCGTGCAAAGGCTTTACCACACTGATTACATTCATAGGGTTTCTCGCCAGTATGTGTTCTTTTATGGCTTTGGAGATAACTACCGCATACAAAGGCTTTACCACATTGATTACATTCATAGGGTTTCTCTCCTGTATGTGTTCTTTTATGGACTCGGAGATGACTATAACATACAAAGGCTTTACCACATTGCTTACATTCATAGGGTTTCTCTCCTGTATGTGTTCTCTTGTGTTTTTGGAGATACCCGTGTTGTGAAAAGGCTTTACCACATTGCTTACATTCATAGGGTTTCTCTCCAGTATGTGTTCTTTTATGCCTTTTAAGATGACCGTGCTGTCCAAAGGCTTTACCACATTGATTACATTCATAGGGTTTCTCTCCAGTATGTGTTCTTTTATGGATTTGGAAAATAGAGGGAAGTGTAAAGGCTTTACTACATTGATTGCAATCATAGGGTTTCTCTCCAGTGTGTGTTCTTTTATGTATTTGGAGATTAGAGGGAAGTGTAAAGGCTTTACCACATTGATTACATTCATAGGGTTTCTCTCCAGTATGTGTTCTTTTATGTATTTGGAGATTAGAGGGAAGTGTAAAGGCTTTACCACATTGATTACATTCATAGGGTTTCTCTCCAGTATGTGTTCTTTTATGTATTTGGAGATTAGAGTTCTGTGTAAAGGCTTTAACACATTGATTACATTCATAGCGTTTCTCTCCTGTATGTATTCTTTTATGGCTTTGGAGATAACTGTGATATGCAAAGGTTTTACCACATTGATTACATTCATAAGGTTTCTCTCCTGTATGTGTTCTTTTATGTTTTCGGAGAGTACTGTTAGATGCAAAGGCTTTCCCACATTGACTACATTCATAGTGTTTCTCTCCAGTATGGATTCTTTCATGCCTTTGAAGATGATTATGATATGTATAGGCATTAACACTTTGAGTATATTCAGAAAGTTTCTCTCCAGTATGACTTCTTTCATGCCTGCAACGATAATTGGCACATGTATCACATTTATTACACTGTCAAATATATCTCTATGAATTAATTTTACAATTTGGTCTCATTGTAAAGAGGTTATCACTTTGTTCACACTCATATTGTTACCCTTTATTAAGAGTTGTGTTTGCATCTTTGAATATATCTGTGATGGTAAGAATCTTTATTACATGACTTGTATTTTATAGCATCTTTTTTTTCTATGTGATTTTCACATATTTGAAGAGAACTGAAAAAACTCAGAGCTCACACATATTACATTCATAAATTTCCCTAGAGTGTGAGTCAATACATTTGCAAAGTGAACCAGGACAAAGAGAAGTACCAGTGTGAGATTGTTGATGTATTTCCAGTGAAGCTGGAAAAGCAATTACTTATAAACTTGAATCACATTCAACAAGTCTATTCAAAGTGGAAACTACTACATATCTTCTAATTGTTCTGAGAGGGAGAGGGGTATGTTGCATCTTTTGATATCCCTATGCTCATATGGTTTGGTTCCAGATTGACATATGATATACCTATTAAAGGAAGAATAACAAATAAAATGTGGGGGCTGGAAAGATGGCTCAGTGGTCAAGAGCACTGGCTGCTCTTCCAGAGGATCTGAGTTCGGCACCCACATGGGATAGCTCACAGCCATATATTGTACACAATCATATGAAAAAAAAAACAAAAACAAATAAAATGTGTCCACATTACATTCACACAGTTTGAGTTTCTGTTCATCATAGACATATGATATAGAGAATAAGGTTTCTCTATAACTGTCCTTGACTCTTGAATCTAACTACTCCTTATCTCACTAAACTTAGCAAAGCCACAACAAGTATATGAGTAACACAAGCTTTACTATGGACTATTTGTTTATTAGAAGGTTTTGGACATATATGTATCACCTATTCAATGTGTGTACCTTTTGTAATATGAGTGGTATGAAACTAAATGGGTTGGCAGTTCTACAGCATAGCTCTCAGAAGACTATGATTCAAATAGTGACATCTGTTAAAGCATTGTTCCCTTCTCTTTTTTCTTAAAATAATGCCTTGTCCCTCTGCATAGGTGAGACAATTGTGTAGCTTGATCTGTTTAAGAGGCCCCCTGACAGTGAAATCAGGATCCATCCCTGGTACATGAGCAGGCTTCTTGGAGCCCACTGTCTTGGGTGGACACATTACATAGCCTTGGTGCAGGGGAGGGGCTTGGACCTGCCTCAGCTGAGTGTGTCAGGCTCTGCTGACTCCCCATGGGGGAGGCCTTGCCTTGGAGGAGGTGGATGGGGGATGTGTTGGGAAGGGGAAAGCTGGGGAGTGGGAGGAGGGAGGGGAGGGAGTTCTGTGGTTGGTATGGAAAATTTCTTAGTAATAAAAAAAGAAAAAAACCCAGAATGCCTTATAAACAGAATTCATCTACTTGACATAGAGTTATAGGTTTTGTTAGAATTTAATAATCATCGATGTACTTTAAGCTGGGCTTATTTTTTATTTTTTAAAATTTTCATAAAATAGATTTTTTCCAAATCTTTTTTAAAATTTTATAATTAATTTAATTTTACATATCAGCCATGGATTCCCCTGTCCTCCCTCCTCCCACCCTCAAGCATTCCCCCCAACCCACCCCCCATTCCCACCTCCTCCAAGGCAAGGTCTCCCCTGGGGATTCAGCTCAGCCTCATAGATTCAGTTGAGGCAGGTCCAGACCCCTCCTCCCTACATCAAGGCTGAGCCAAATGTCTTAGCATAAGTCCTAGGTTCCAAAAAGCCAGCTCATGCACTAAGGACAGGTCCCAGTCCACTGATTGGGGGCCTCCTAAACAGTTCAAGCTAATCAACTGTCTCACTTATCCAGAGGGCCTGATCCAGTTCCATGAGGGCTCCTCAGCTATTGGTTCACAGTTCATGTCTTTCCACTAGTTTGGCTATTTGTCCCTGTGCTTTTTCCAATCATGGTCTCAATATCTCTTGCTCATATAATCCCTCCTTTTTCTTGCTGATTGGACTCCTGGAGCTCCACTGGGGCTTGGCTGTGGATCTCTGCATCTGCTTCCATCAGTCACCGGATGAGAGTTCTATCATGACAGTTAGGGTGTTCGGCCATCCGATCACCAGAGTAGGTCAGCTTGGGCTTTCTCTTGACCATTGCCAGTAGTCTATTGTGGAGATATCTTTGTGGATTTCTGGGGACCTCACTAGCACTCTGCTTCTTCCTATTTCTATGGGGTCTTCATTTATTATGGTATCTCTTTCCTTATTCTCCCACTCTGTTCCTGATCCAGGTGGGCAAGGGGAACACTCCTACGCTGTTGGTGGGAATGCAAACTTGTACAACCACTTTGGAAATCAATATGGTGCTTTCTTAGAAAACTGGGATTCAATCTCCCTCAAGACCCAGCTATACCACTCTTGGGCATATACCCAAGGAATGCTCAATCATACTACAAGGACACATGCTCAACTATGTTCATAGCAGCACTATTTGTAATAGCCAGAATGTGGAAACAACCTAGATGCCCTTCAACTGAAGAATGGATAAATAAAATGTGTCACACACACACACACACACACACACACACACACACACACACACAAAATGGAGTACTACTCAGCAGAGAGAAACAATGACATCATGAGGTTTGCAGGCAAATGGAGGGAACTAGAAAAAAATCATCCTGAGTGAGGTAACCCAGACTCAGAAAGACAAACATGATATGTACTCACTCATAAGTGGATACTAGATGTAAAGCAAAGGATAACCAGACTGCAACTCACAACTCCAGGGAGGCTACCTAGTAAAGAGGACCCTAAGAAAGACACAGGGATTGCCCAATGACAGAGAAATGGATGAGATCTACATGAGCAAACTGGACGTGGGGGGGGGGGTAATGGAGGGCAAGGGTTGGGGGAAAGAGAGCTTAGGGGAACAGGAGGTCCCAGCTGGATCAGGAAGCTGGGCTTATTTACACTGTTACTTTCTTTAGAACTTCCAGACACCTAATATTTCTTCTGAGGCATATTTGTATTAGCTTGCACATGAAAATTACCTTAAATGTCTTCTAGAACTTTGACAATGTTCTTCAATATTATGATCTTCCCATTTGTAGCCTAAAATATAGTACCAGAAAAATGTATGATTTATTATGGGAAATTGTGCAAAATTTAAGTTGTTATCACCAGTGAAACTTAGAACCATGCCTGATTTATTCTTATAGTTCCTTAGTCTCAATCATGATTACAGAAGAGCATCAATAGCCAAGAAACAGTCACCCCTATATTTTCAAAGTGAAGGAAAATTCAGTCTTACCTATAGCAGTGAGGTTCCTGTAGGTCTCTAGCATCACATCTTTGTAGAGACTCTTCTGGTAAGGATCCAGCAGAGCCCACTCTTCCCAAGTGAAGTCAACATGTACATCGTCATAAGTCACTGCATTCTAAAATATCCCATACATGTATACAAAGGAAAGTGATACTGATAACACTTCAAATGTATACTTCTTTGAAAATATAGTCATACAATTCTTATGCTTGTCATACTTATTCCATGACACAGAAGTTGTAATGTAATCACCATGTCACTTTAGAAAGAAACTGAATAGGATGGTCACCTCTGTCATTTCTGTACCCTTTGAATGGGATATCACCTTGTTAGAGAAATGCCTATTAATAGAGATAGAGAGACAAGCAAACAAATTAATAGTACTGAGTACACATCAGAGAAATTGTACGAACAATTACTAACTACAAAAAAGATGGGCAAGCTGAGTGTACTGGCTCATGCCTTTAATCCCAACACTCAGAAGGGAGAGGCAGGTGTGTCTGCCTGAGTTGAATGCTAGCCTGCCATACTTATGTGATATTTTGTGTATGCTCTAACAAATAAAGCTTGCCCAAAGATCAGAGTGCAAAGCCAGCCACTAGTTAGCCATAGAGGCCAGGCACTGGTGGCACACACCTTTAATCCCAGCACTTGAGATCTCATGTTTTTGCTCCCAGTATTTGGGAAGCACACACACCTTTAATCCCAGCACTAGGGAGGTTGAGATAGGAAGTGATATGGCTGGGTGGAGAAAATGAATGTAAGGTGGAAGGAGACAGAAGCTCAGTCTTTTTGGCTGAGGATTTCATAGAGGTAAAGACTAGTGGCATCCTGTTCTGCTTCTCTGTTCTTTTCAGCTTTCACCCTGATATCTGACTCTGGGTTTTTATTAAGATCAATCAGGGTTCATGCTACATGCTTGGACCAGATTTGTACCAGATTTTGTGTGAAGTTGCTTTCTGGGACTAGGAATCACTTTGCCTAATCCTTCCATTAATTGAGGGCACAGAAGGATGGATTCCTAACATTAAGGCACCTTGCTTGGCTTCCAATGTAGAACAAGGGCCATCTATTTAATGGTGATAATCTCCCTGAAAATTCCTGCCTCTGCTTGGCATTTGGCTGCCACCTAAAACTACATAGGCCTGTTTTTCCCTACAACTCACAGATTTTCATTTATTTCTGCCTCACTTGTTGCTTTTTTCACTGTAGTCTTGAATTAGTCATCAGTGATAGCCATCTAAGAGATTCAGTGTGTTTATCTCATAAATACATTCCATTTATTGGGCATTTATATTTGTGGATTGTCAGAAAGATGACCTCTCCTTAAACTGTATAATTGTGATGAATAGAAATGATTGTTTCATAACTAGGCCTATTGTTCCACGAGGACTGTGAGATACTTAGAACCTGCTTTTTTTTTTTTTTTTTTAATCACAGTTCAGGTTGACATAGGAAAATAGTTATATTTCCCCAGCTGCCAGTAGAACTGTATCCTATTAGTTGATATAAAGCTTCAAAGTATCTTTAGATTAGATCAGGTGCCTTGTTAATGGTTTTTAAGGTAAACTATTCCCAGGAAAAGCAGTCCTGTTCATGAGGACTTAATAGCCAGTTGTCTAATTTGTTGAACAAAGGTTAAAGATACAAAACAACCTAATTGCTGTGCCAGCCTCTCTGACTTCATAGCCCCAAGAAAGTTGCAAGTTTCCTTTTTTTTATGACCTAAAGTTACACACAGGACAGATGTTGCTGGAGGGCTTCTCTCCAGGTTCCCCAAGCCCCGCAGTCCCACAATCCACGTATAAAATAATCACTCAGACGCTTATATCACTTATAAACTGTATGGCCGTGGCAGGCTTCTTGCTAACTGTTCTTTTATCTTAAATTAACCCATTTTTATAAATCTATACCTTGCCACGTGGCTGGTGGCTTACCAGAGTCTCTACATGCTGCTTGTCCTGGCGGTGGCTGCAGTGTCTCTCCTCCTTCTTCCTGTTTCCCCAATTCTCCTCTCTCTTTGTCCCGCCTATACTTCCTGCCTGGTCACTGGCCATCAGTGTTTTATTTATATAGAGTGATATCCACAGCACTTCCCCTTTCTTCTTTATTTAAAAAGGAAGGTTTTTAACTTTAACATGGTAAAATTACATATAACAAAACAATTACCGAGCAAGAATTATAGTTACAATATTAAAGAAGATGTCCTATCTATCTTATATTTGTGAGTTTAAGGTTTTATAGCTAACTTATCTTTTATCATAACTGAGGAAATTATGACTATCTAGTCTTCAACCACATCAAAGACCTGAGAAGGAACATAATGGTACCTGAGAAATGGTAGATGGATGCAAGCAACTTTCGGGAATCTTGCAAGAGTAGACCAAGACAGCTGGCAGCCTGGACAGTCACCTAATGTTTCTCAGCATTGTTGGTGCATTTAAATTGGCTACAGGCCTAGAGTATTTGACAGACCATTTTTAGAAGCAGGAATTTTAAGAGACCATCTTACCCTGTCTTGGCAGAGTACAGTGGTTGCTTTCCTTGTGTCCGCTTGTCCAGAAAGGACAGCATTGCATTTGTACTGTCAGCCATCAAGGCAAGGGCAGTTCTTTGCCCAGTAGGCCATTTTGTGCCAAAAAGACAAACTTCCAAATGGAAATGTCTTAGAAGCCCAACATTCTCTCGGGATCAATTGGTGCAGCCAGGAGCAATTGTGTCTCACGTCAACAGAATTCTAAGTTATTTAAATGCCATATTCTCTAGGTCTATGAAGTGTTTGAAGATTACCTATCTATCTGAAATATATCTATGTATACCTAGAAGACTTAACTAACATGGCTACAGATATGATTATCATAGATGACTAATTATTAATCTATTTTTTAATTATCCATTACAATTTTAAATGAGTTACATAAACATAATACCTCAAACAAGAATAGAAATATATATATATACAGTATAACAAAATTAACTTCAAGTTTGTATCAATAAACTAAAATTTATACCAATGTAAAACATTTTAAACATAAACTAAAATCTATACCAATGTAAAACATTTTAAACAAGTTTTTCTTTAAAAGTAGGTTCATTAATCTACCCTTTTATCTTATCATCTCCATATCCTCCTATATATCTAATCATATCCCTTTTTATTTTTTAGAAAGAGATCACATTTATAATCAACCTGTTTTAAATAAAAATATTGGTTTTTCTCTGTCCCACACCAGAGGGCTCTTCTGATTTGGGACACAAGAATCTCTTAACCATTTTTTTTTTTTAAAGTAATATGTCTGGGTTTAGAGGGGAGTGAGCCAATTCCACCTCTAAAGCCAGCTTGGTATATTTGGGAATTTGGGCGTAGCATCTCTTACTACTTCCTGCTAGAGGGGGGCGCTGTATCTTATGGGGACGCAAAGAAAATTTTAGGCCTATGGGGTAGTCCATGAGGCTGTATTGTGTGAATCAGTTGCTTTGAGACCGCTCTGGATGTTGGATCATCTGGGCCATGGTGTCATCGGAGACCTTTCAGGGGGTCTTGGCTGGTGAAACCTGATGTATCTTAATCTGGAACAAATCCACAGCCTCTGGCTTTCTGTGGAAACAAAAGCAGAACCTCTTTTCCAAAGCAACATATCCTTAAATCCAAATTTTGAAGTCAAGGTACCTTTAAAATATACATTTTGGCATAACTCAACAGCTTTTGCAATCAAATGTTTTTCTTCAGTTACAAATATCAAAGACAACATAATCCAGATTCTCTGTGTGGTAGCCATCTTTACGTGGCTTATTTATCTTAATTTATCTTTTTTTGTCTCTTTTAAGCCTACATAATGTGAATCTATTGCTTTAAACTGTAGTATTTTAAGACTGAAACGGCGCTGTGGCTGCTGGCTCCGCCCATTTCAGCTTCCCAACATGGCGGCTGTACGTTTTCTGCCAGTTCTGTGAGTCATTAAGTCTCAGAAATAGTGGGTCTAAGCTTTTATCAAAGCAGCGTGTAGCCAGAAACCTCTTTTTTTTTTTTTTTTTTTTTTTTTTTACTAGTAAAGACTAAATCTACCACACAGCTTAATGTGCCGCTGGCAGACGCCTCATTTCCGCCATACTGCCGGTCAAACCCACACACCAGGAACCTGCCAGTGTTCAAACCTGCGTTTTGCGGCGTCTAGCTGCCGTATGAGACAAGAAGCAGGAACCTGGTTTTGGCTCTGTTTAGAATTGGTTATTAAATATTCTCAGGTTTAAGGTGGAAACTCGAGCCGTTGGGCGCCATTTGTTGCTGGAGGGCTTCTCTCCAGGTTCCCCAAGCCCCGCAGTCCCACAATCCACGTATAAAATAATCACTCAGACGCTTATATCACTTATAAACTGTATGGCCGTGGCAGGCTTCTTGCTAACTGTTCTTTTATCTTAAATTAACCCATTTTTATAAATCTATACCTTGCCACATGGCTGGTGGCTTACCAGAGTCTCTACATGCTGCTTGTCCTGGCGGTGGCTGCAGTGTCTCTCCTCCTTCTTCCTGTTTCCCCAATTCTCCTCTCTCTTTGTCCCGCCTATACTTCCTGCCTGGTCACTGGCCATCAGTGTTTTATTTATATAGAGTGATATCCACAGCAGACAGATAAACATTTTAAGATTTAAAATGCTTTTAGTGTCACTATGCCATGGAGAATGCCGTAGTGAGCTCATACTAAGAGTTAAGGTAAACCTGAATTCCAACAAAAGCATTTATGACACAGCTCTCTCTCTGTAAACACTTCAAATCTGAGAAAGCCCAGCATTTCCATTAATTGCAAAATGTTAGTTTAAAATGTTTATTACACTCAGAAATATAGTGTGTAGTACATGATTTCCTTATTTTTCTTAGACTCCTCGGTAGTTTAGTAACTCTTTTAAAATCCTTTATAAGATTATCTCTTTAGGTAGATAACAAAATGACTGGTTCTTTCTTTGCAGGTGCAAGGTTACAGCTCACCTATCAGGAAGTTGAGATTTATTGCATGTGTGTTGTTGGGAGGACTGTCTTTTATCATTTATTTAAGAAATGGAATGTGACCTTAAAGTGTAATTCCTATATTCAACATGAAAGATTCTGTTGGGTACATATACAGTCACGAAGAACAGAGATTTGAAGCCAGCATGAGAGAATAAAGAAAAGTAACCACCAAGAAAATAGGTGTGAGTGTGAACTTTTCCTAACCCCTCAGACAGAAAAAAGTCTAAGTTTCACAGTGCTGTGGCTGTCTCTTTGAGCCCTGCCTGCAGCCTGGGGCTGGTTCCCTAAGAATGCAATAAGCAACTGAAGGCAAAAAGGATAAGGAAATTTTGTTTGCCTGCTTTCTCTCTTACTTGGGTCATTGTATTATACTCTGGTAGCTCTCTTATCCAGCCCAGCCTATTTTCTTAGGGATATTGCCACCCTCAGTGGAAGGGCCTTCACATATCAACCATCAATCAACACAATCTCTCAAAGACATAGCAACGAGCCATTCTAATGGGGGTAAATCCTTAAATAATGTTCCATCAGATGACTATGGGCTCTGACATGTTGATACCTAGAACTAATTAGGTCACAGAGACAGTAATATACAAGAAAGTTTTAAAAAACAAAAACCAATGTATTAACTATATCAACAACTTAAATAGCAAACTTGCAAATATTAATAATAGTAACAACTGGAAAACAAAGATATGCCAAGAAATGAGGAGAGGCAAGTCTGTAAGATGAAGAAGAAAAAACAAAACTGTTTCTCTGCAGACAGTCTCCAAACAAACAAAAAATTAAAGAACTCATAACATAATGTTTTTTTTTTTCAGAATACAAAAATAAGTAAAGGTCCATCATTTTCCAGAGAAACATCAATATAGTTAGATTATAACTAATAAAATCATACAACATAGATGGCGCCACTGATTTAAAAAAAAGACACAAGGACAGACCTACAAATTTAACATTGTCCCTTAGACAAGAACTACAAGATTCTAGCCAAAATAAAAATTAAAAAAATCACTGACCACCACTTTTTCTGTGTTCTTTCCTTTGCCAATAATAGAAAAATGGGTAGGGCAAGGAGGGCTGTTCCACAAAATTGGATAGATTTGCTTGAAGTTTTCTGATGTGTCTACATTGTAGAAAATAGTTTTTACTACTAAAAGTATTTCATTTTCTTTTGATAAAGAAAAGGATGTCTGTTAGGATCACTTAGAAACCATTTTATTTCTATGATTGAAGATTGGATATAAGCCTAAATCAGAGTGAGGAAATGAAAATGTTTTCAAACCAAATGCAAAATAAGCAATTTTTAAATAAACATATGATTTCTATTATATACCTAAAGCAACTTGTTCAGCTCTAATTGCTTTTTAAGTCCTAAGTGGTTCTGAAAACATCTATCTCCATTTTTATGTGTATGTTTGTATGTAAGAGAAAGAATATTTTCCACGTGTGTACAGGTGATACACCAGAGAAGAGATTTCCTGGATCTGGAGTTGTGGGTGGCTATGAGCCTCCCCACTTGGGTGTTAGTATATGAACTCAGGTTAACCCAAAGAAGAATACTTGCTGAGTGACATGCCCAGCCCACATAGTACTTTTTAGTCAACAAACTATAAGTCTTTCACAAATTAACAACAACAAAAACCTAAATAAAGAAGTAAGTAAAGCCAGGTGGTGGTGGTGCACGCCTTTAATCCCAGTACTTGGGAGGCAGAGCCAGGCAGATCTCTATGAGTTCAAGGCCAGCCTGGTCTACAGAGCAAGATCCAGGACAAGCACCAAAAACTACACAGAGAAACCCTGTCTTGAGAAACAAACAAAACAAAAATTGTAAGTAAATAAATGATCCTGGGAATCTTATGAATCAATATTAAGATGCTGGGTAGGGGACCAGGTAGGCTGCCCATGGACTTTCCCCTCTCTCTGTTACCCAAGAGCCAATACTCAGGGTTTCCCCTAGGGCTGCAACAGAACACCAGCTGCGGCTTCTTCTCCCGTCCATGTCTCCTGTGGGTTCTACAAACCATCACCACCTGGTCCCTTCTCACCTCATCTCTGTGTCCCAGCCCCCTACTCAGGTAGACAATCCCTGTTCAACTACTTGCCACATCTGCCAGAAGACCAGGTAGGCTGTCCACAGATCTAATACATTATCTATGACCTCAGATCCAATTTTCACAGTTGCCCCCAGCACTGGAATAGAACACTAGAGGCAGCTTCCCCTTGCGCCTATACACACCTCCTGTGGATACCTAGGAAAATCTCCCCCGGCCTCCCATTCCCTTAGCCTTCAATACCAGCAAGCACTCTCCCTTGAACACACCAGCCAAGTGCAGCTCACTGTCTTAAGCTTCAATCTGTGATCTAGCTCTTGTCTAGTCTGTTTCCCACTGCAGTGTACCTAGTATACTGTTCCTCCTCTTCTGGCTAAAGGGCGAAGCCATGCTCCACACACAAATCCTTTTCCTGTTACTGCAATGGATAGCCCACTATGCAACTCAATCTGGTAATTTTAGAACTTTTTGGTGCTACAGACTTGTAATCCAAGAATTTAAGATAGCTGGTTAGAAAGGCAGCAAGAGCAGTGCCCTGTGGTTTTACAAACACGATTCAAGTTCACATCAATCAACGTCAGAGACTTTGACTCAAAACAGCTTTTCAAAAAGGCTGAAGATGCAGCTATTCTACAATTAATATACCTCTATGGCACACCAGGACTTAATATTGATTGTGACCCTGTAATGCCCCTTGGCGGGGGAAGAGAGGGGAGAGCATCCAGTTAACTGCCATTAGCGACTCCCGGTTTTCCCCTTCCCCACTTCATCCATTGCCAGCTTGAAGAAGTCTCGAGAATTCAGCGCCCTTGTTCCCCTACTTGCTCTCATAACTCACCTTTTTTTTTAATGATAATCAAAATGGAGAAATGTTAATATTCTGATTGTGCCCCTTGGCGCCACCCTGTGTCCTGACATAGAATGCCCTACAGGTTGTGTTCCAGCTAGACCAACATTAGCTATCATTGCAAAGTTGAGGAATCCAGTAGATGTTCAGCCCATGTAGCTGGATGTCTTAGCTGGTCTTTAGTATACAACAGAATTTCTTAGAACTAGACTCTAATGACAGCAAAGGAATGACCATTTTTAGCCATTACCACAGCTAGGGCAAGCAGGCAAAGAGAGAAAGCTTCCTCCTTCAATGTCTTTTATATATGTAGAATGCCACCAGAAAAATGTAGCACAGATCAAAAGTGGATCTTATCACTTCAAAAGATCCAGATTAATGATGGGTCTTCTCACTTCAAAAGCTTCAATTAAGAAAAATCCCTCACAAGTGTATCCAATTCTTTGGTTTTAATGAATTCTAGAGGTAGTCCATTTGACTTTCAAGACTTGCCACCACAGCAGCCAAGACAGAAGAACTGACAAAGATTTCTTACCTATAGAAGGCAAGGAGAACATGGCAGTCATTTCTAAAGCAATATTTTTTCTAAACAAGGGAAGCATGGAGACTTTACATAGGAAGTCTGAACATGTTCCTGTAGAGTTCTGCCTATTTCTAAACATGCTCAGTTAACAAATCCAATTCTGAACATGGTCACAATGATAAGAAGATACATGTAGGGGAATCCTTACTTTAAAGTCATGTAGGAACATATATAAATGGTGGTACATGGCTTTAATCCCAGTACTCGGGCAGCAGAGGCAGGTGGATCTCTGTGAGTTAGAGGCAAGCTTGGTCTACAGAATGAGTGCCAGGACACAGAAATATCCTGCCTCAAACAAACAAACAAACAAACAAAACAAACAAACAAAAATGCCTCTGGCATGGTCATCTTGGACCAAGGTCTTAGCTGAAAATCAGGTAGATGGCATTGTAAAAGCAGATTGCTTTGGAGCCTATGCTTCCTATCAATCTTGATATTTGATCTAAAAAATAGATGTACCAATGCCCAATTATCACAAATGCAAAGAGCAAAGAACACAAATAGAGAAAACATCAAGAAAAAGTCACCTATCAGCACTGTGGTCCCTGCTCTTGGTTGGAAAGCTATGCTGAGTTATTGTAACCTTAGAATAAGGCTGCTTTTGCCTCTGAGCATGCTGCCACAGAGGAAGGCTACAGTTACTTCTGTGAAGGGCCAGAAGGAGTTCATTTTAACTAGCCCTGCCTGCTGTCTCAGACCTGTGACATCACTGTAGAGAATTACATTCTTTTCTCTTTTTTTAACCTTTAATTTTAGTTATATCAGTGTTTTGCCTGCACATGTCTGTGTGCATTACCTACAGAAGCCAGAAGAAGGCAGGAGATGCCTGGAACTGGAGTTACAATAAATGATTAGCTACTATGTGGGTTCTTGGAACAAAACCTGGGTCCTCTGTAACAACACTCAGTGCTCTTAATAACTGAGCCATCTCTCTAGCCCCTTTTTATTTAAAAATTATTCTGACCACATTCTACTATACCCTTAAGTGAGATTATTGTTTCAAACATGCAATGGCACAGAATGAACATTTCTATTCCACAAGAATCAGAGTATAATGAGGAATGAACAGACCAAAGCAAGACCAAAATCTAGCAGGACAAACTTCAAATCTTATAGCTCCTTGTCCAGCATCCCGCTGGACTCCAAATAGCTTAGGTATTCCCACTCCTCCAGCTCTGTCACCTACATCACACAAGCCTCACTTTTAGGCCAGCTCATTAGATTTCTACATCTTACAAGAAAGGCACCTTCAGACACAGACACTGCCTGCACCGAGTGGAGGAAGAGATGAGCAGACACCAGTGCAAAAATACAGGCAACAACATAAAGACCTATATGACAACATCAGAACCTAGTGATTCTGCACCTTCAAGACCTGAACACACCAAGGCAGAGGAAGCAGAAGAAATCAATCCTAAAAATGACCTTAAAAAGATGATAGAGGCTCTTAAACAGAAAATAAAAAACTCCCTTAAAGAAGAAATAAAAAATTCCCTTAAAGAAATGGAAGAAAAAAACAAACAAAAAATTGGGAAAAAAAATCAAAGAAAGCCAAGAAAAAGTAATTAAACAGATGAAGGAAACAGTTCAAGATTTGAAAATTAAAATTGAGACAATAAAGAAATTGAGGGAATGCTGGAAATAGAAATTCTAACTAATCAGGAACTACAGATGCAAGCATAACCAACCAAATGCAGGAGATGGAACAGAGAATCTCTGACATTGAAGACACAATAAAGTAGATTTGTCAGTCAAAGAAAACACTAAAGCCAAAAAAGTCATAACACAAAACATCTAAGAAATTTGAGACACCATGAAAAGACCAAACCTAATACTAATAGGAATAAAAGAAGGAGAAGAATACCAACTCAAAGGCACAGAAAATATATTCAACAAAATCATAGAGGAAAACTTCCCTAACCTAAAGAAAGAAATATCTATGAAGATATAAGCTTACAGCACACCAAATAGGCTAGATAAAAAAAAAAAAAAAGTCTCCTCGCCACATAATAATCAAACACTAAACATACAGGAACAAAGAAAAAATATTAAGAGCTGCAAAGGAAAAAGACCAAGTGACATAAAAAGGCAGACCCATCAGAATAACACCAGACTTCTCAATAGAGACTATGAAAGCTAGAAGGTCCTGGACAAATCTTATGCAGACACTAAGAGACCACGGATGCCAACCCAGACTATTATACCCAGCAAAACTCTCAATCACCATAGACGGAGTAAACAAAATATTCCATGATAAAACCAGATTTAAACAATACCTATCCACAAATCCAACCCTACAGGAAGCACTAAAAGGAAAAATCCAACCTAAGGAAGTTAAATACACCCATGAAAACTCAGGCAATAGATAATCCCATACCAACAAATACCAAAGAAGGGAAACACAATACTACCACAAAAACAAAACAAAACAAAACAAAACAAAACAAAACAAAACAAACAAACAAAACAAAAAACCCCCCAGGAATTAACGATCACTGGTCACTAATTTCCATCAATATCAATGATCTCCACTTCCCTATAAAAAGACACAGGCTAACAGAATGGATACGAAAACAGGATCCACCCTTCTGCTGCATACAAGAAACACACCTTAACTTCAAAGACATTACTTCAGAGTAAAAGGCTGGGAAAGGGCTTTCCAATCAAATAGACTTAAGAAGCAAGCTGGTGTAGCTATCCTAATATCTAATAAAATAGACTTCAAACTAAAATCAATTGGAAGAGATCAGGAAGGACATTACACTTTTATCACAGGGAAAATCCACCAAGATAAAGCCTCAATTCTGAACATTTATGTACCAAATACAAAGGCACCCACATTTATAAAAGAAACATTACTAAAGCTTAAACTGCACAACAAACCCCACACACTAATAGTGGGAGATTTCAATACACCACTCTCACCAAAGGACTGATCTACCTGATTTCTAAATCTTTCTCATAGGATACCCCCATGGTGGTCCTATTTCTAATCTCCTGTGTGTGGTATTCTAGTTCACTTTACTTAAAGTGGGTTAGAGGAGCTGGAGAGATTGCTCAGTGGATAAGAACACTGGATGCTCTTCCTGCAGTCCCAGGTTCCATTCTTAGCACCCATATGATAGTTCACAATTGTCTGTAAGGACAATTCTTCAGGAACCATAGAGCTAAGTAATTGGATAGAAGCTGCTACCTACACTGACTTGGCTGATTGTATGAATGAGAGGTTTGTCTATGAGTCCTGATTCTTAGATTAAAAAACTAGTGAAACAAAAATATACTTCCATCCTACAGCAGAACATGAGTGTTGTCTGAATTACTGTCCTCTTTGCAGCAGCAAAATAATTAACAATATGTTATATAAATATGAAAGGAATATTATAGCTCATAGTTCCCAGAGGGTAATACCCCAATATGTTGGGAAAGATTTGGCAATAGTGTTGGGAGTCTAGCTTCAGAACTGGTTTCATGGTCAGGAGTCAGAGAGCAAACAGAAATTTCCAATGGGTATAAAACTTGAGTATTCCACAGCAATCCATTTCTCAAAGGAGGCTCCATTTCATAAAGGTTGCACAACTGCAAAATATCACTGGCAGCTTGGAATCCAGGGTTCAAACTCATGAACTGTGGTGGATATTTCACATTCAAACCATAAAAGTGAATTCTGGAGCCAAATATTAGTGACAATGATCAAGGAACACAGATTAGATTAACACAAAATCCGTGTTCCAAAATAACAGATTAACAATAAGAGAACTAAGAACATTATGAATCAAGGCATTTAAAATACATGAGAGAAGAGAAGACTCATGATGGAGACAGGGCATCTCTACAAAAAACTGAAAAGCTCCAATATGGAGTCAGTCCACAGGATTCCACAGGGAAGTCCAGGGCGCATTGGTGGGAAGGGTGGAAAAGAATCTGCTTCTTTTAGGATTAATGTTGCACTAAGGAGGTGGACCTGCACAGTGAGGTAGAGAGAGTCCCACTGTGTTTCCAGTGGCTGAGTACCTGCTTCTTGTATTTCAGAAGTGATAAGGATTACGGCATACTGGTGTGTTCTGAGCTATAAGGTCATTTTGAACATACCTCTGTGATCCAGTCAATTCCAAGTCAATTTATAAACAAGCTCATGATATACTAAGTATAATTTATACTAAGCTCATGATAACCCCATTTTTCTTCTTTCTTCCTACTAGTATCAGGGTGGAACAAATACTAACACTCATCTGAAGTATGACATAGTTGTGCTAAATCAAATTGGAGAAATCCTTCTTATAAACTTCAAATAGAACAATGTTAGTCTATCCATGGGTGAACATTAAGGTAGAATGGTAACGGGGACTGAGATTCCCCTACAAGTTATATGGACTCCAGGAACAGATTACTTGCAATGTTACCATGGAGTTCAGTGTTTCTTTTCTTTTTAGTTTCTCATTTATAATTGGAAAGTCATGCTAGTAGATCAAGAAACTCTACGTAAGTGACTGCTTAGAAAACGAGTCTAAGCATAATATAATTTTGTACCTAGGCTACTTCAAGTACTTGTTCACCTCATATGGAGGTTAGAATGTTTTGTGGAAGAAGAGGAAGGCACTTTCTTTTTAGTTATCAATTCACATAATATTCTGTGGTTAAGATTATACCCATCTGTGTGACCATTTAAAAAAAAGGCAAGATAACAGATTTTTAAAGAAACAATGTGTGATTTGTATTATACATCTAAAGCAATTTGTTTTGCTCTAATTACTTTATAAGTCACAAGAACTTTTGAAAACAAAATTATCCCTGTTTTTTATGTATATGTTTGTATGTTTGAGAGAATGTCTTCCATGTGTGTACAGGTGACACACCAGAAAGGAGGCTATCAGATCCCCTGAAAACTGGAGTAGCAGGTGGTTATGAGCCACCTGATTTAGGTGCTAGAATCTGAACTCAGGTCATCCCCAAGAAAATTTATGCTGAGCAACCTACCAATCCCTATAATACTTTTTATCCAATAATCAAAAAGTCTTTCACAGATTAACAACAACAAAACCTAAATAAATAAAGCATATAAACGACTCTTGGGAACATGATTCATCAATATTAAGACTTTGTTTATGATTAGTTTGTACCATAAACTCAATATAATCCAAAGACAATGCCCAACAATTTATAACAGGAAAGCTGATTCCAAAGCTACATATAAGGTGGAAACACTCAGAATGATGAATGGGATTATGAAAAAACAATACATTGATACAATGTAATTTTTATATTTACTGTAAAAGCTACAATAATCGAGAATGTATACAGAATTTGTGAAAGAATAAAGAGAATAGAGAGAAAAAAACCAAGAACAAAAGCAGGAAAATAGAGTCAACTTTTAATCAAAAGACCAAAGAAAACTCAGCCAGAAAAAGTATGATCATGACCGGTGTTACCCAGCTATCTATGATTCTATGTATATAGAAATTAAATAAACACAGATTTCACAACTCCAACAAAATTAACTCAATATGATCCTTAAACTGTTGACTTTCTGAACTTCCAGATACTGATATTTCTTCCAGAAAGGCCCCATGCTCTAGAGCCCTCACTGCAAATGGAAGTGATCTCCTCCAGAGTCTACTATGGCCTTACAGCCCCTCATGCCCCCTTGTGGTTTCAGGCAAACCCAGCCCCAGTGAAGCCCAATCACAAAACAAAGCTGAAAAACAATTTAATGTCTGCTTTTTGCCACATGGATTATGTCACAAGATGAGGTATCTGCCCTCTTCACCTGCCCAACACCATGCAAACCTGTGATACCTCTACAGCTCAGAAACTCCTTTTGTGCTCTGGAACTCAACTTCACTGAATCACACCATGGAGGCTGACAGTAGCAGAAAGCTGAAAATAATCTAATCATGTATTGCCGAAGGATGATGCCCATCATCTCCTTTCTTTCAGTTTTTAAACTATCTGTAACATTTGTAAGATAAACTTAAAAGTAGAATGTAACATTCAGAACTTCTAGAAATCAGGCCTTACAATCCATCCCAGTCCAAGCAGTTCAGATTCTGATAGCTCAGCCAACCTTCTCTTCCTGGTCTGGGGACAGTAGCCCCCACACTCACCACAGCCTGGCTTATGGTCTTCCTTACAGCCCCCTACAGCAGAACAAGTGGAGAATCCTGGAAAGAACCTGTAAGATACCTCCCATTGATGCTCCTGATGGCTAAGTCTTCCCAAAGTCCCTCATTAGCTAGGACCACCCAGACCAGAAATGACTCAGACAGCACAGGCCCTCCTAGCTTTGCCCTCCCACACTACAGTCAGACGGGGCCCTAATCTGAGAAACTTGTAGTTTAGTAAAATCCTCCAATCTCCTAGAGCACTTCCTGTTCCTCTTCTAAGGCACAGGGTCCTATGTGTGTACATTCCATAACACACTCAATGTCCAGTGGAGCCAACCCTTTGCTTCATAGCTAGGAGGACCTGCAACCAAACACAGGTCACAGTCAAACTGTAACTGTTGTTAAACAAAAAGAGGCCATGGACTAGAACACAAGGAAGGGTCTATGAGAGGGCTTGAAGGCAGGAAAAAGATAGTAAATATGTAAATATAATCCCAAATAATTCTGTTAAAAAGTTTAAACAGGCTTTATGGCCATGTACTCCAGATACAAGGGATTTTTATTACAACATACCAAGTACTACTCAAGCCATTTCTCTTGGGGTTATCATCTTAAAACTGGAAAACAGAGTCATATTAGGCAGGGCCACACCATTTTATCCAGTTCTTCTAGTTAAGGTTGAACCAATGTAACTGCAGTAATTTGGTTTCATGATAAGTTCAGTTCTTTATCTTGATTGCCTGATCTGTGGACCCAAGAAATGGCCAGTCAGAACATTTATTGATCATCTAAGATCAATTACCTCACTACTCATTGCTAATGTCAACTACTGTCACAGCAGGAAAGCTTTCGCCCTCTTTCTTGCCCCTCCCTTTCCTGTGCTGTGACTACACCTGCTCTACAGTTGGTCAGTGCACTCAGTTCTTCCACAGGTCCCATTTTATCACAGACTGAGAGATCAGCTCCCAGTCTGCTTCAGGGTAGCAAAGAGAAGACCTCAGAGTAGCAAGGGTTTAGGAAAAATTCTTACCTTTTCTGAGGGGAAAAATAAAGAAACACAGAAGCTTTCTGATGGTAACTTTCTCTTTACTTCATCTTGAAAAATTGTCTCTGAAAATTTTCTCTTTACAGCTTCCTAATTAGCTCTTCATCTCTTCTTCATTCTCTACTCAGCAGATTCTCTAACTCACTTTCACTGCCTCCACATCTCTCTCTCTCCACCTTTCCTCCACACTCTCTCTCTACACTGATGCTGCCCTGCTCTCTTTTGCTGTTCCTCCTCAGCCCCTCTCTCTATATGGCTCCTGCCTCTCACAGCCAAAATCTGGACAATTATAAGTTACATTTTCAGGGACCTACCTATTCTCAGAACACAAGATAAGTCACATAATTCTTTTTAGGCTAGTAATGTCACATTGACCCATGCACATAGCTCTAAGTTGGTGAGGGTTCCCAGATAGTAAGTAAACAGTTGGCTGAACCTTAAGCCTGTAGCATCAATTGAGGATGGGACTACATGCAAAAAGTCAATTACTAAGAAAGTTATGTCTAAAGTTGCTTGAATAAGTAAAACAACACCTGGAAAAATGACCTCGTGTATTTGTCTCTAGGGATAACCAGCCTGCTTTGAATCTGCTCTGAAGTCTAAAGTTAGCTGTCTGTGAAAAAGGCTGTCTTTGTGACTGAGAATCTTATGTCAGTCTGAGTAATGTAAAATAGTCCAGCATTATTTCTATAAAAATATATAGTTAAAAAGAAATCATCCTCCTGAACATCCACAGCTCTATGTGTGCCAGATAAGTATAAAACACACCATTGAAGCGCTGTGGAAAGAACCCCACAGCTGTTCTTATTAGGGAGGCATAGCAGTGGCACCCAAGAAAGTTACGACAGAAAACAACCAGTCATTTACAGTCAATAACCCCACAGCTTTGCCAAGTGGGGCCTTCTCAACAGGGATTGATGCGTCTGGTGGGTCGACTTGTCAAACACTGGTTGTCACCTGCTGTATACTCCCACGGCCTTTGGCATCATTTCATTTGTAAATTCACAATAAAATCTAGAGAACTTGGAGGATAATCATTCACTGGTCTATTTTTCCTTCCCACAGATCAGTCAAGACTCAGCATGGAAGGATTTGCAGGACTGTCTTTCCAGCACTGGACAGCAGAGGCAGGATTAGGTGTCCAAAGCACCTCAATTACATAGTGTGAGGCATGTCTGAGCTACAGGAGACATTGATCAAAACCAGTGGTTCTCAACTTTCCTAATGCTGTAACCCTTTAATACAGTTCCTCATGATGTGGTAAACCCCACCCCCTACAATAAAATTATTTTTACTGCTACTTCATAACTATAATTTTGTTGCTATGAATTGTAATATAAATATCTGTGTTTTCTGATGGTCTTATGCCAGTCCTGTGATAGGTCATTTGATCCCTAAAAGGGAGCCATGATCCCCCAGGTTGAGAACCACTATTAATAAATAGCACTTAAGAAAAAAAATAGAATGAAATTCTTAAACCAGGAAACATTGGAAAATAGAAACAAAGAGCTTATAGCAATAATGCATTTGAAGAAAATAAAATTTAAAAAATGATACCAATAACTGACTTTTTAAGATGATAAAAATAATTGGAAGAACACTTAGCTATACTGACTTTGAAGCAGAATAGGCACTTCCCTGGTAAGGAGAATGTCACTAATAAGAAACTCATGTAAAATGTGAACCACTGAGTGCTGTAAGCTGACACATGGAATTACAGCCAATGGCCTGTGTCTCAAACCTCTGAGCTGACTTAACCGTGTCAACCTGGATTGCACATATCTGCATAGGAGAGTTTGCTAATTGGAAACTGAATACTCGTAGTTCAAGCTATCCTCCCTAAACTGTACACCTACCAATTCTGTTTGCCTTCATTAACATGGAAGGAATTAATGCATGATGGGAAATTACACAGAAAGTCATTCACCGTGTCCCATCAGGTCCTTCTTTATGATGGAGATCCCTATAGCTCACTTCTGTAAACTTCAGTCTGTGATCTAGCTATTGTCTAGTCTGTTTCCCCTGAAGTGCACACAGTACACTGTTCCTTCTCTTCTGGTCTAAAGGGAGAAGCCACACTCCACACACAAATCCTTTCCCTGTTCTGCAATAGACAGTCCATTATAACTGGTAATTTTAGAACTCTGTGGTGCTACAGACCTGTAATCCAAGAATTTAGTGTTTAGTCAGAAGGGCAGCAAGAGCAATGAACTTTGGGACTACAGCCAGGGTTCAAGTCCACCTCAATCAACATGGGAGACCTTAACTCATAACTGCTTTTCAAAAAGGCTGGAAATGCAGCAGTTCTAGAATTAATATACCTTTATGGCACACCAGGACTTAATGTTGGTCGTGACTCTGTAATGGCCCCACGAGCAGCATTTAGAGGCCTTTGATGGGGAGGTCGGACTTTTGGCTGCTTGTAAATCTGGGTTGTCTCATTTGTTAAGGGAATGTGGCTTAATGGCTGATTAATCCTGGTGAACAAACATTTACATCTTATCATACTAACTTCTAACAGGCATGGTTAGCACACTACTTACCTTTGGGGTATCTGGGAAGCAGCCCTCCCTTACCTAAACTCTACTTTGTGTGACTTAATGTCTCCTAAGAACTGGTAAATCCTTATACCATCAATTCTATTTCCATCAATTCTACCTTCTACATCACAGTTTAGCAGTGGAATGTTACCCTACACAGGAGATTCCATTTACAAGCTCCACAAAACTAACTCCAGACAGATCCTAAACCTAAATGTTAAATGCTAAAAGTACAGAACTTCTGGAAGATACTGGAGAGACCAGTACTCTTCAAGTTTGGCAAATCTGGTGATGTCTCTCTCTCCACGTGTGATAATATAAGCACCACAGGAGCCAGCATTTCACAGTGATGTTAACAACAAGGATACTTCTAAGCATAGTTCTGCTCCTAATGCTCTGCGCAGACACAGCTCAGGAGTGAAGTTATTCAGAGGCTGCCAGCCTGGCCTAGGGAGTTACAAGGACCACATAGGACCATGCTGGACTAGGCAGGAACACGCTGAATTCTGTGTCTGGCTGCTGCCCTCCACCCAATCAGGAGAGAACCCACCAAACTGACTCCTGAGCCTCAGCCAGCCTCTTCACCTAGTCTGGGGTTCAGTGGGCTCCTCACTTACCAAGACCAGCCACTGTTCCCCACATGGGGACAGCGGCCCCTCATTCACCATGGCCGGCCGCTTTTCCCCGCCTGGGAACCTCCGCCCCTCATTCATCTTGGTCCACCACTCTTCATCTGTGGAGAGCAACCCTTCACTCACTATGGTGTGGCTGCTGAGCTGACCCAGCTCTCCACAAAATGGAGTACAAGGAGCAGCATCTGAGACAACTTCCGACTTTCTCAGAAGAGCTGAGCTATTAAGCCTGCCTCCCGGAAGAACCCTCCCATCTGACTGATGGGCCTGATGGAGGCTCTGATTGGCTAGTGAGGTCTGGGTGACAGGATCAGGTGAGCAGAAAGGACAAAGCACAGTGGTTCCCAGCACACAGGACAACTTCCAACTTACTCAGAAAAAGAGCTGAGCCAGAAACCTGGCTCCCGGAAGAACACTCCCATCTAATCAGATGTGTTCTTCCGGGAGCCAGGCGGGTCTGCTGGAGGCTCTAATTGGCTAGTGAAGTCTGAGTGACAAGACTGAGTGAGCTGAAGGGACAGAATACAGTGGATTCCAACCCTGACTGCCAATCTTAAGGACAGACCTATCCCAGATTGACTGGAGACTTGTGCCAAATTCAATAGCAAGTCTCTTGTTAATGTAAACCAATGGGTTCTGTTTTAAAAGGAAGTATACAAATTGAGAAGGAGGCTAATCAGACAATGTTGTACAAGAGGAACACAGGGTAACTCAAGAACATTATAAATAAAATCCACAGTGGCATTGGGACTGATAACCACAACCCCTTGTGTGTAAAGGGTTGTGTTCTCAGATTCTGAAGCAACCCCTGCCCAAAGGCCCTGTTGTGTGATATATTGTGTACTCCAATAAACTTACCTGAAGATCAGAGGACAAAGTCAGACACTATATTAAACATAGAGGTCAGGCAGTGGTAGCACATGCCTTTAATACCATCTGGATATCTGTGATTTCAAAGCCACACTGGGCTACATGAGAGAAACAGAGCCAGGAGGTGGAGACACACGCCTTTAATCCAAGAAAGTAATGTGGCAGAACACAGGTATGTTAGGACTGAGGAAACAGGAACACTTTTTTAGACTGAGGATTTCATAGAGGTAAGAACTTGTGGCTGGCTTGTTCTGCTTCTCTGTTCTTTCAGCTTTCACCCCAATATCTGGCTCCAGGTTTCTATTAATAAGACTGTTACACCCTGGCCCCAGACCACTATCGCCTCTCCCAAGCATATTCCCAGTATTGGTGATGGAGCTCTGCTTTTGCTCTATACATCAGGGCCTTAGAGAAACCTCCCAAAGCCTAGGCAGGTTGCCAAACTTGGAGAGGCCTCGTTTTAAGCATCTTCTAGAAGTTCTGCACTTTGCATTTGACATTTACATGTAAGATCCATTTGAACTTAATTTGTGGAGGTTGTAAATGGCATCTCATGTACTGGGTAGCACTCCACTACTAAGCTGAGATATAGAAGAGTACAATTGGTGATATGAAGGATTTACCAATGCTTAGGAGATAGTAATTCACACAAAGTAGAATTTAGCTAAGGGAGGACTGCCTCTAAAATACCCCCAAAGATAAGTAGAATGTTAACCAGGGCTGTTAGATATTAAGATGCTAGGATGTAAATGTTTATTCACCTTTTATGTATGTTGTTATTGGTCACATGTCTGTAGGTAAAAACAGTGAATGGAAGGTTCATCCATGGAGAGGATGAGAGACACTCTGTATAAAGATCTCTCTATAGTAAGCTGGGACATCATAGTTTTAAGAGGGATTTCTTAGTTGTGTTATACTGGATGTTGTAAACATCAATTCCATGATGCTTTGTTATGTTTTTGATGTTTCTCGGTATCAACTACATACTCGAGTTAAAATCCAAAAGCATGGTTATAGTAGTGATGCCATGTATTATATGAAGACTGTCTTGTATTTTTTCCTAAGGTTTAGTTTAACAGATTATACCTAGGAAATACTAATTTGTTACATTGTCATATACACAGTTTCTATTCAGCATCCTTTTATTTAATTGTTGTTTCTCAGCACTATCTTAGGACAAACAATTGACACCTTCCTATGATCAGCTGTGCCTACTTACAAAGGATGGCCACCACCAGGTTTGCTGACTTGCTATTCCATAATACAAGAAGGTATCCTGAAGTGGGTAGCCATTCCAGCTTGGATCCAGCGTTGTCTCTGTGCGCTCTCTGTGCCAGGACGCTGAACGCCGGCCCATCCCGCTCTCGGGTCTCCAGGCGCCTCCCCTAGCCCCACCTCGTAGGTGTGACAATTGCCAGAGTCTCAATGGGGGTTGGAACTTCCAGATCCAAGCTGGAATGGCTACCCACTACAGTATCCTCTCCTTCTGAGTATAAAGCCTTTTTTTCCAGGCAACTATATGCAATTCAGCCCTAATGACATGTGATCTTGTGGTTTGGGGGAGGAGCTAGAGTACATAGCCTGGGAAAGACTTGAGAGGAAGTGGATTCTGTGTATGTGCCTATGAGAAAGCCATCTTTAAAAGTGGTAATTTGCCTTGAGTGCTATCAGGCTTACTGAAGTGAGAACCCACATAAGTCCGTTCAAGAGCTTATTAGAGGGTTAACTAGGAGTAGCATACTCTCAAATACAGAATGAAGGAATACAGGATTGTGAGACCAAAATGAGCCATCTTAGAAATAAGACCAAAATGCTTTCACCCTGAAATTAAGGCCTAAGATATCTCCTTTTAGGAATAGGCCATTAGTTACTGAAACCAGTCAGTTCAGATTCCAGAAACCAGGAAGTGTAAAAGTACAGAGTCACAAGATAGTCACGAGGTAATGGCTGCTGGACTATGGAATGTCCTCTCCCTGGTTTCCAGGGTAACTGACCACAGAAATGCCCCCACCTGAGGGCAGCCAATGAGAAATGGTGGCGGGCAACCACTCCCTTAGAAGTAATTTCTAGAAGTCCCTAGAAGCGAGCCAATCAGAATTGTATCCATACTAGCACCCCTAAATGATGTAACCTTGTGACTTTTCCCTTTAAAAACAGAGCTTGCAGACAGGTGGGCACTTCCTCCAGCCTCCACTGCGTTGGATGTATTGGACGAAGTCCCTGCCTAGGCTTGTATTGCTTTTGGATATCCAGAATTAAACCTTGCTTTTGCATTCCGGCATGCTCGTCTTTGGTGGTCTCTCTGGGGGTCATGATCTGGGCACAACAGGATGAAGTGGCACTGATGCCTCTTCATCTGCCAGGGAAGGATGGATAAAGCTCCATACCAGGTCACCAAATTGTGGAGTCAGGACACCTTCCCCATTCAAGAGAGCAAGTGACCCTCTCCTCAGTTCTTTTGTGGTCATGTGCACAGAAAACAATGCTCATAGAACTCATTACTCCAATGCCAGTGGCTGAATTCATCAAATTCCCACAACAGCTTACTTCCTATGTCCACTAAGAAATATAATGTAATGGAGAATATATGGACGGTGGAAGAGTAGAGAGAAGGTGAACTCCACATAAGCAGCTACAGGAGAGTCATTGTACATCCTGGGTGGAGACATTCCTGGGTGGCTGCTTTTGGTATCTTAGTTAGAGTTTGTATTGCTGTGAAGAGACACCATGACTACAGCAACACATATAAAGAAAAACATTTCACTGGCTTACAGTTTCAGAGGGTTTATTGTCATGGCAGGAAGTATGGTGGCATGCAGGCAGACATGGTGGGGAAAAGAGCTGAGAGTTCTATATTCATATCAGCAGGTAGCAGAAAGTGACTGTGACACACTTCCTACAACAAGGCCACATATACTCCAACAATGCTGTACCTCCTTTAGTACCACTCCCCATGGGACTATGGGGCCATTTTGATTCAAACCACCACAGTAACAAAACCCTTGTAAGTATCTTCTCAACCATTCTCAGTAAGTAAGCTCAATAAACTCACTGGTTTCCCAGGATAAACTTTGGTGAAATTATAGTTTGCATCATCATTGAGACTTGTGGGAATGGGACAGACATTGCTTCCTCCCCCTCCATGAGGAAGAAAATTCTCACAACAGACCATAAACATATTTGTTAATGTTCCTATGTCTCGTAGTATTAGAAAAGGAAGCAACACAAAAGAACATGTTAGAAGAATATATGTGGAGATGACCTTAGCAAAGAAGGACTTAGATACATGAAGATGATGATGACTGGATGACTACAGAATAAAGAAGACTGGAAAGGTTTTGCAAGTTTTGAACGTCTGAGTAAGTTTTACATAAAGGATGGGATTTAGAGATTGTATATTTATTAAAGTTGGCAAGGTCAGATGTCAACTATTTCAAGAATTGGCTAAAATGTAGAGAACCAATGTGGTGGTATTGTGTTCCCCAAAATATTGTGCACCCTAATAAATTTATCTGGGGTCAGAGACAGAACAGCCACTAGATACAGAGGCTAGAAAATGGTGGCATTCATGCCTTTAATCCTAGCATTCCAGAGGTAGAAATTTCTCTGGATCTCTGTGAGTTCAAGGCCACATTGGACACAGCCAAGCATGGTGACTCATGCCTTTAATCCCAGGGAGTTGTGGTAGAAAGCAGAAAGGTATATAAGGTGTGAGGACCAGAAACTAGAAGCATTTGGCTAGTTAAACATTTGGCCTGGTTAAGCTTTTAACTGGTTAAGCTTCAGGCTTTCAAGCATCAGTTCAGCTGAGAGCCATTGGGATGAGGACACAGAAGCTTCCAGTCTGAGGAAACAAGATCAGCTGAGAAATTGGCCAGGTGAGGTTAGCTGTGGCTTGTTCTGGTTCTCTGATTTTCCAGCGTTCACCCCAATACCTGCCTGGGTTTGATTTTATTTTATTTTATTTTTTTGTTTTTTTCGAGTGGGTTTGATTTTATTAATAAGACCTTCTAAGATTCCCTCTACAAACCAATCTCACTAATATTTTCTTTTTGATAAAAAGATGTTGCCCAGATGTGAGACATTAGACCTTAGCTCCCTGAGCACCTGCCCACAGCCAGGGATGACAGGCTCATTATTGTTTAAACCCCCAAATTAAATGATGCTCGTCTCTCCCTATCCAGAAGCCACAGAGAAAGGGCTTCATGCTGACTTTTGGCTGATGAAACAGCTGTGAAAGGATGTGAAAGCTGGTTGTGGGTTCATCACTCTGGAGATCAACTGTAGAGGCTAAAGGGAAACATCTAATGGGGGCTATTGTGAGCCCATCAAGAATGTTTTATGGGTTTTGGACATTTTAGTCCTGCCTAGACACCAGTACAGGAATTGCTTTCCTGTCTACATTTGAGGGTTTGGTCTTTACGGGAGCCTCTCTGGAAGGGTATCCCAATACTGCCACCTGATACCCCAAATTCTGGAAGAAACCAGATCAGTCATTTCCCCAATCCCATAATGGCAGTTAGGGTAACCTCTTCAGAGGGAAGTGGGATAAGAACTGGAAGAAGAAATCAACTAGATAATTTAGGGTTAAAAACAACACAAAGAAAAGTAACCAGATGCTTTCTTGACTAAACACAAGAATTGTCAGGGGACTCTTAACAGTTTCATCCCTGCCGGAGACCAGAAATGCCAAACGTGTTTTGGGAGCTCTGATCTCTGATGCTGAGTGATTCTAGGGGCCTTAGAAAGGAGGAAAGTTAAAAGTAGTAATGAAGACCTGTTAAAAGGTCCTTAGTCGGGCTGGAGAGATGGCTCAGAGGTTAAGACCACTGACTGTTCTTCCAGAGGTCCTGAGTTCAATTCCCAGCAACCACATGGTGGCTCACAACCATCTGTAATGAGATCTAGTGCCCTCTTCTGGCCTGCAGTCATACATGCTTATACATAATAAATAAATAAATAAATCTTTTTTTTTTTTTTTTTTTAAAAAAAAAGGCCTTAGTCAAAAGAATAGAATCTCTGTCCTGGGTGCAGACCTAACATTAGAATGGGGACAGATCAATCTCCTGGCCAAGGAACCTGGTCTTGGGAGCCCAAGAAATGGCCACTCAGGACATTTATAGATCACCTATAATTGATTAACTGATTGTGCATTGGTAATCCCAACTGCAGACAAAACTGGAAAATTTTAAGACTTCTTCCCACCCCTACCTTTCTGTACTGTGACTGTAACAGCTTATAATGTGTGGACAATGAATTCCCATTCTTACACAAGCATCTCTGCATTGCCACTCCCCAATAAAAGCCTGGGCTGCGTTAGGACATTTATTCTCCTGTCCCTTTTTCTTCTCACTGACAAGTCAAGGCCCAGCCTGGAATGACTGACACACTTGGGCTTGGAGGCAGGAAAGAGATAGTGGAAATGATGTAATTATAATCCCCAAAAATTATTTTGAAAAGTTGAAACAGGCTTTATGACCATGTGCTCCAGAGACTAGGGATTTTTATGAGAGCACATCAAAGATTATTCACACCTTTTCTTTCAAGCTTTCCAGGTACACCTTAAACCTGGAAAATAACAGTCCTGTTAGGCAGGACCATATCATTTTACCCAGATATTTCGATTATGGTTGAACTAGAGTAACAAAAGTAATTTGGTTTCATGAAAGTTCAATTCTTTATCCAAATTCTTAATTTCCTGGTCTGTGGCCAGTCAGGACACTTATTGATCATCTAACTTTGATTACTTCAGTACTCATTGCTAATGTCTACTACTGTCACAGCAGGAAAGCTTTCACCCTCTCTCTTACACATCCCTTTCTGTGCTGTAACTACACATGCTCTACAGTTGGACAGTGAACTCAATTGTTGCACAGGTCCCTCTTCATTTGTACATTCCCAATAAAAGCCAGAGAGATTGGAGGACACTCATTGACTGTCTATTTTTCCTTCTCACAGACCAGTCAAGGCCCAGGCTGGAAGGAGTTGCAGGACTATCTTCCTAGCCCTGGGCAGCAGAGGCAGAATTGGGCATTCAAAGCAATTCTCAATTACATAGCATGAGACAAGCCTGGGCTACAGGAGACATTGCTCTAAACAGAAATAAATAACCAATAGTGCTTGAGAAAAAAGGAGTGTAACTATTAATAACCTAGGAACATTGGAGAACTGAAACAAATAGAGATAAGAGCAGTAATGTATTTAAACAAAACGAAATTTAAAAATACCAATAATAGACTTTTAAAAAAGATAAATATAATTGAAAAACACATAGCTATACTTACTTTGAAAAATAGCAGGTCATTCCATGGTAGAGGGAATGCCATTAATAAGATATTGTTTGACCTTGTCCCTATGTGTAGTGTTAGCTGCAGAGATCTATAACCTGACACACACAACTACAGCCAATGGCCTGTGTCTCAACCCTCTGAGCTGACTTAACTGTGCCAACCAGGATTGAACATACCTGAAAAGGAGACCCCCAATTTGGAAATTCGATGTTCACTGGCTCAAGCTAACCTCCCCAAATTGTACACCCACCAATCTGACCTGCCTTCATTCACATGACAAGAATTAATATATGCTGAGAAATTTCAAAATCATTAACCCCGCCACAATCAGATCCTTTTTCACAATAGTGACTCCAGCAGCTGATTGCCTACCCTGCTTCCCCCTGCAGTGTACACAAGAAACTTTCTCCTATTTCAGTCTGAAAGCAGAAACCATGCTCCACACACAAATCCTTATCCTGTGGCTGCAATGGATAGTTAACTACATGACTCAAATGGGTAATTTTAAAACTCAACCATGGTATAGATATTTAATTTAAGAATTTAGTTGGTTTAATCAAGAGGACAGTAAGATCATTGCCCTAGGGAACAATAGATTGGAATCAAGGCTACCTGAATAAGCATAAGAGAGCTTGTTCCAGAAATGTTTTCCAAAATGTAGGAGGTATAGCTGTTCTATAATTAATATGCCTTTCCAGGGAGAAATCACTCCACCACTTAAGAGATTAATAAACAAAAATCTGCTTAATAACAGCATGCTTCCAACTCTCGCTAATGCTAAAAGAGGAGCCAGCCTAGAACAGATTTTGTATTCCATACATGATATCATCTTTAAGTTTTTTTTTTTTTTTTTTTTTGATTAGGCCCCGCGTTATACTTTGAACAATTTAAATAGGGACAGGAGACTGCAAGTTTAGTCACTTAGATCAAGATCTACAGAGAAAAATATATCTTTTAGATCATACATTATGATCTACATTTAAAAAATTATCAATACATTTAAATGTATCATTGCCTTTACTTCCAACACTTACAAAAGGCTGAACACAAATACAGAACATGATGGAAAAGTCACCTATCAGCACTGTGGACGCATGGTGACTGTGGAGAGGACACGGTGACCCCGTGTCCCCTTGACCCTCTTGTCCTCGTGACCCCCGTGACCCCATGACCCCATGTCACTTGTCACAAACTGCCCGACACGGTCCACCTTGCCATAGTTGACCCTGATACCAGGCTTGTCACCCTCCAGCTGCACCATCCACTGCATGTCCTGCAAGTCCCAGTCCAGGAGCCCCACATGCAGCTGCCCACGTGGTCTCCCGGTCTCCTGGGGGGACGGACAAGGGGGAAAGGGGGAACCTGGGAATGATGTAGGTAGGTCACATGGCCCCGCCCTCCACCAGGTAGCTGCCCTTGTCCTTGTTGCACAGGGAAGGGGAACCCACGGAGTTTCCTGGGGGTACAGTGGGGGGACCCGAAGAACCGGGGCGAGGGAGACTGGGGGGAACCAGGGGTACGGGGGCACTGAGGGAGTGGGTTAGTGGGTGGCCGCGACCAAGCGCTCCCCACTCCCCCCATGCCCCAGGCCCAGGACTCCCCCCTCAATGTTCCCTCCCCAGGTTCCCTGCTCCCCCCCCCACGCCCAGAGCTCCTCCCCAGGCTGGGCTCTCCCCCCACCCACTCCCCACTTCCCCGGGCTCCTCCCTCACTCCCCCCACCACACCCATCCCCTCGCTTACCCAGCCGCACCTGCACACACAGGCTCTACGGTTCCCAGCAACACACGTCCTGATCTGTTCGAAGATGTCCAAGTAGAGCAGCTGCCCCGCAGCCTCGTCCCATACGGGACACTCACCCATCCGGTGCCTCTCGGTGACCACGGCCTGGATGTGGGGCCAGGAGAACCCCATGCTGCGGGGAGGGCATGCTGTGGCGAGGGGAGGGGATCTGACCGAAGAGATGGGGTGCTCCTGAGCCAGCACTCGGACCTCGGGAAAGCCTGGGGCTCACACACCCGCCCTGAGTCAGCACCGGGACACCTGAGAGCCTGGACCTCCTCGTACTCCCGCCCTGGGTCAGCACCGGGACCCCGGGACACCCTCTCCTGGGCTTGCACCACCCCTACCCCTGCCCCTTGTGCACATGACAGGAGGTGCCCAGGACCCCCACCCCCACCCTCCTGTACCTGCGGCTCTCTCCAGGGACTCCGGTGGCCTCTACGTTCCCATGGCCTCACTGGGATGCTCCCAGGCCCCAGGCTGGGTGGTGGCCACCAGTCTTTGCCTCTCCACCCTCCCCTTGTCCTCTGCCTAGGCCTGTGTGGGGCTGGAGGCCGTGCTGTTCCTCTGTCAACTGCACCCCAGAGACTGGCTTGGGAGCCTCAGCCAGGGCAGCACAAGGCCCTCCTCCCGGATAGGGGTTTCCGGGGTACAACAGGATGCTACTGTATACAGCAGGAGATGCCTGTGTGCAGCAGGAGACCCATGTATACAGCAGGAGATCTCTGTATACAGCAGGAGATCCCTGTATAAAGCAGGAGACTCCTGTGTACAGCAGGAGACGCAAGTGTGGCTGTGTACCCTCAGCCGGTGTTCTGTGTCCTCTTCAGGATCCCCTGTCCACCTGCAGGTGTTCTGTGTCTTCTGTGGGTTCCCCTATACATCTGCAGGTGTTCTGTATCCTCTGCAGGTGTCCGCTGACCTCTATAGGTTCCCCATATCCCTCTACAGATGTCCTGTGTCCTCTGCGTGATCCCCTGTGCACCTGCAGGTGTCCTGTGCCCTCAGCAAGTTCCATGTCCATATGCAGATGCCCTGTGCCCTCAGCAGGGACCCTGTATATCTGCACATGTCCTGTGTCCTCTGCAGGTTCCCCTGTCCATATGCAGGTGTCTGTGGGAGCTCACAGAGTTTTCTTATGATATCTGAGTTTGCCTGCCACAGCAGAGCTGCGTAAGGGAATGATTTGACCATGGGCAAGGTCGCCAGGTGGTTGGAAGGGTGTCCAGTGACCTCTGCTGGTTCCCCTATCCCTCTGCAGGTGTCCTGTGTCATCTACAGGTTTCCTGTGTCTTCTCCAAGTTCCACGTCCCTCAGCAGATATCCTGTGTCCTCAGCAGGTACCCCTGTCCCTCAGCAGATATCCTGTGTCCTCTGTAGGTGTCCTCGGCAGGTTCCTTTGTCATTCAGCAGATGTCCTGTGCCCTCTGCAGTTTCCCCTGTCCCTCTACAGGTGTTCAGTGTCCTCTGTAGATGTTCTGTGTTTTCTGCAGGTTCCTCTGTCCATCTTCAGGTGTCCTGTGTCCTCTGCAGGTGTCCTGTACCTTCAGCAGATGTCCTGTGTCCTCTGCAGGTTCCTTTGTCCCTCAGCAGGTGTCCTATGTTTTCTGCAATTTCCCCTGCCCATCTGCAAGTGTTCTGTGCCCTGAGCAGGTGTCCTGAGCCCTTTGCCAGTGTCCTGTGTCCTCTGCCCTCAGAAGGTTCCCCTGCCCCTCAGGAGGTGTCCTATGTCCTCTGTGGGTTCCCCTAACCCTCTGCAGGTGTCCTGTGCCCTCTGCTGGTTCCACTGTCCATCTCCAGGTGTACTGTGCCCTCAGCAGGTTCCCCTGTCTGTCTGAAGGTGTCATATGCCCTCTGTATGTGTTCTGTGTCCTCTGCAGGTTTTCCTGTTCCTCTGCAGGTGTCTTTTGTCCTCTTCAGGTTTTCCTGTCCATCTGTAGGTGGACTGTGTCCTCAGAGGGTTCCCCTGTCCCTCTGCAGGTGTCCTGTGTCCTCTGCAGGTGTCCTGTGGCTCTGCTCTTCTGCAGGTGCCCTGTGTCCTCAGCAGGTGGCTCTGACATTCTATAGGTGCCCTGTGACCTCTCAGGTGATCCTGCCCCTCTGAAGGTGTTCTGTGTTCTTAGCTGGTGTCCTGTGCCCTCACTAGGTGCCTCAGCCCTACTGCAGGTGTTTTGGGTCCTCTGTAGGTGTCCTGTGACTTCAGCAGGTATCTTGTGCTCTCAGCAGGTCACCCTGCCTCTTTACAGGTGTTCTGTGTCCTCTGCAGGTGTCCTGTGCATTCTCAGGTGACCTTGCCCCTCTCTAGGTGTCCCGTGCCCTCAGAAAGTGTCTCTTCTCCTTAACATATGTTCTGTGTCCTCAACAGGTGGTCAAATCTATCAACAATTGGTCCTGTCCCTCAAGAGGTAGCCTATACCCTCTGTAGGTGTTCTGTGTCCTAAGTAGGTGACTCTGCCCTTCTGCAAGTGTTCTGTGTCCTCAAGATGTGACCCTGCCCCTTGGTGATCCCGCCCCTCTGGAGATATCCTGTGTCTTATGTATGTGTCCTGTGCTCTCAGCAGGTGGCCCACCCCCTCAGCAGATGGCCCTGCCCTTCTGCAGGTGTCTTGTGTGGTCAGAAGATGTCCCCAAGCCATTAGCAGGTGTTCCCATTCCCTCGGCAGGTTGTCCTGCCACTCTGCAGGTGGCTTTACCTCTCTCCAAGTGTTCTGTGACTTTAGCAGCTGTCCTGTGCACCCGCAGATGTCCTGTGTCCTCTGTACATTCTCCTGTCACTCGGCATGTGTCCCATGTCCTTTGTAGGTGTCCTGTGCCTTTAGCAGCTTCCCCTGTCCCTCAGCAGTTGTCCTGTGACCTCTATAGATGTCCTGTGCTCTCAGCAGGTTCCACTGTTCCTCTGCAGGTGTCCTGTGCTTTCTGCAGGTTCCACTGTCCCTCTGCAGATTTCCTGTTCCCTCTCTAGGTATCCTGTGTCTTCATCAGGTTCTACTGTCCCCCAGCAGGTGTCCTGTGCCCACAATAGGATCCCTGTCCCTCTGCAGGTGTCCTGTGTCCTCTGCAGTGTCCTGTGACTTCTGCAGATGTTCTGTGTCCTCTACAGGTTTCCTGTATACTCTGCATGTTCCCTTGTCCCTCAACAGGTTTCCTGTGTCCTTTGTAGGTGTCCTTTGCCCTTTGTAGATTTTCCTGTCCCTCTGCAAGTGTTGTGTGCATCTGCAGATGACCTGTGCCCTCTGCAGGTGGCCCTGTGTTTTCTACATGTGTCTTGTGTCCTTTGCAGGTTACCCCATCCATCTACAGGTGTCCTGTGTCATCAGTAGGTTCTCCTGTTTCTGTGCAGGTGTTGTGTCCCCTTAGCAGGTTCCTTAACCTTCAGCAGGTGCCTTGTGTCCTCTGTAGGTGTTCAGTGCCCTCTGCAGGTTGCCCTGTCCCTCAGCAGGTGTCCTGTGTCTTCTGCAGGTTCCCCGTCCATCTGCTGGTTTTCTGTGCCCTGAATAGATAACCCTGTCTGTCTGCTAATGTCCTGTACATTCTGTGGGTTCCTGTGTCCTCTGCAGGGGTCCTGTGCTCTCTGCAGGAATCCTATGTCCTCTGCAGGTGTTCTGCATCCTCTGCAGGTTCCCCGTCCATCTCTAGGTGTCCTGTGCCCTCTGCATTTCCCTCTGTCTATCTGCAGGTTTTCTCTTCCCTGAAGAATTGACCCTGCCTATCTGCAGGTGTCTTGTGCCCTCTGCAGGTTTCCCTTTCCATCTGCAGTTGCCTTGTGCCCTCAGCAGATTCTGCTGTCCCTCTGCAGGTTTTGTGTCCCCTCAGCAGGTTCCCCTATCAAGTACTATGGGGGTCCAGCCCCTCGATAGTCCCCTCCCAGGGTCCGGGAAGAATCTAAAGCCAGCTGATAATTAATCTTTGATGAAAAGAAATGAATCTATGTACACAAAACTCCTTAGTCCATATACTTTATTATTCTGTGACAGTTATAAGCTTATATTCTGCTCTCATATTTAGGTCATCTTTAGCCTGATTTCTCTCTACACTTGTCTGTGATCCCCTCTAGGTTCTATCTTAATTCCTTCATCTAGTTCTGCCCCTTCTAGGTTCTCATCCATCTTGTTCCTTCCCATATCATCTCCTCTCCCGTCTCCTTCTCTCTCATCTGGCTCTTTCTCATCTTCCATCTCGTTCCTCTGGTACTCTCTTATAGCCCTTCAATCTACTTCTTCCCCATCTCAGTTTGTTCCTCTCAAGTTCTTACCCATCTAGTTCTTCCATTCTCTTTTCTCTTCTCTGTCCTCTGGGAGTTCTGGTATATATACACTACAAGCAGTATTCCCTTAGCAGTGCAAAACCAGGCTTCCAGGGTTAAATGGAGGGGTGATAAGAATCACACAGGGAGGCAATAACTGTTAATTATCACTTGCAACCCCAAAGGGAAGTGACCAATGGGGAAATGAATTAACTAAAGGCTAAATTCAGGTAATATCTAAGAAGAGGGCTCTTATGTGCTCAACTATAATCTTAAACGTGGTTGGTAGAAAGTGTTAAGAATCTATAAATTGCTAGGTCAATGGGAGAAAATAAAACTGCCTTCTTTTTTCCTGTAGCTCCTATCTGTTCAAACTATCTGCTGTTTTTCTGCAGGGTGGGGGAAAGTGTGCTCAGTCACTAGGCAATCTGTGTATAGCTAGATGCCTCTGGTGATAGTTAAAGGGAGATCTGGAACTGGTGGTAAGGTTTGGGAAAAGAGGAAGTAAGGCTTAATTGGCACATTTGCCAGGCCTTCTCAAACAGGTAGCCCAGATGCTTAAGTCTGTTCTTAGAGAGTATAGAGGTATCTCTGATAAAGTACTTTCCTCCATCTGGGGATGGACCTGGCCGGATGCTGCTAATGATAATTACAGGGAGGCTTGAACTGGAGTTCTGGCTGAGCATAGCTGTCAGCGCAGAAGGTTATCTAAATATTCCTAGAAGTGGTTAGGTAAGGAGTTAGCTGTCTATAAAGTTGGTAAGGCTGTAAGAAAGGAGGGTCCGAGCTGAATTGTGTAAAGCTATTACTTAACGTCCACCTGACCTAGGTGGTGTCTCCTTGTGGAATTTACCGTAAGTCAGGAGACTTGCATGTGGACTGTTATTACTGCTAGTCCTTGAAAGTAGCCAAGGGAGATATCTGGATTTCAGAGAAGGCCTTTCCTGAGGCTGTTCTCCAAATACCTGGAATGTATATGTCCAGAGAGTGATCAGTCCACACTGTTAGCCTTTCTTAGGGAAAAGTCAATTGGGAAATCTATGAAGGCACACATGATTTTCATAACAGAATACAGCTGATATATAACAAGCCAAGTAACACCAAAAACTCATTGGGATTTGGCTTCCTCTGGAGGAATTCCCTGATTCCTCCAGGTAGTGACTTTGCCATAACCAGCTGAGTTCTTATGATATTCCTGCGGCCCGCAGCATTCCCCTGTCCCTCAGCAGGTGTCTTGTGTCATCTGTAGGTTCCTCTTTCACTCTGCAGATGTCCTGTGCCCTGTGTCCTCTGCCAGTTCCCATGTACTTCTGCAGATATCCTGCATCCTCAAGATATGACCTTGTCCCTCAGCAGGTGTCCTGTGTCCTCTACAGGTTCCCCTGTCCATCTCCCTGTTTTCTGTGCCCTGAACAGGTGACCCTTCTGTCTGCCAATGTCCTGTACCTTCTGCAGGTTTCTGTGTCCTCTGCAGGTGTCCTGTGCTCTCTGCAGGTCTCCTATGTCCTCTGCAGGTGTCCTGCATCCTCTACAGGTTTCCCTGTCCCTGCAGGTTTCCTGTGTCCTCTGCAGGTTTCCCTGTCTCTCTGCCAATGTTGTGTGCCCTTTTCAGGTGTCCCGTGCCCTCAGCAGATTCCCCTGTCCATTTGCATGTGTCCTATGTTCTCTGTAGGTGTGCTGTGCCCTCAGCAGTTTCCTTTGACCCTCTGCAGGGGTCCTACCCATCTGCAGGTGTCTTGTGCCCTCAGCAGATTCCTCTTTCCATTTGCAGCTGTCCTGTGCCCTCTGCAGGTTCCCCGTCCCTCAGCAGGTGTCCTGTGCCTCTGCAGTTTTCCCTGTCCATCTATAGGTGTCCTGTGTCCTCTACATGTTCCCCTGTCCATCTGCAACTGTCCCATGACCTCTGCATTTTCCTTTGTCCCTCTGCAGTTGTCCTGTGTCCCCAGCAGTTCCCCCTGCCACTATGCAGGTGTCCTCAGTCCTCTGTAGGTGTCCTGTGCCTCAGTGTGTGGCCCTGTTATTTAACAGATGTCCTGTGCCCTGAACAGGTAACTCTGCTTCTTTTCAGGTGTCCTTTGCCCACATCAGGTGTCCTGTACCCTCTCAGGTGACCCTACTCCTCTCTAGGTGTCCTGTGCCCTCAGCAAGTATTTCTTCTACTTAACATGTGTTCTGTGCCCTCACAGATTGCCAAATCTGTCAACAAGTGGCATCTCCATTCAGCAGGTGTCCTGTGCCCTCACCAATTGTCCCTGTGCTCTCTGCACATGTTCTGTGTCCTCAGCAGGTGACCCTGTCTTTCTGTAGATGTCCCATGTCTTCAAGATGTGACTATGCCCCCTCAGTAGGTGACTCTGCCTCTCTAGAGGTATCCTGTGTTCTCTGTAGGTGTCCTGTGCTTCTGCAAGTGACCCTGCCCCTCAGCAGGTGTTCTGTGTCCTCAGTAGGTGTCCTTGTCCCTCTGCAGGTGTCCTGTGTCTTATGTAGCTGTTCCTATGCTCTTTACAGGTGTCTTGTGTTCTTACCAGATGGCTCTGTACCTCTGCATTTTCCCCTGCCCCTCTGCTGGATGCCTGCAGTATGGAGATGACCCCATGACCTAGCAGGTGGCTTTGGTCATCAACAAATGACCCTGCTCCTTAAAGTGCCTGTCTGAAGGTGTCCTCTGCCCTCAGCAGGTGGCCTTGTCATATTGCAGGTGTCTAATGCCCTCAACAGGTATACAGGGTCCTCAGCAGGTGGACCTGACCTTCTGCAGGTGTCTTTGGTCCTCTGCAGATGTCCTATGATGTCACCAGGTGACTCTGACCCTCTGCAGGTGTTGTGTTCTCAGTAGTGTGAGGGTGGAAGTCAGGGTCAGGGGGTTAGGGTTAGGTTAGGGTTAAGGGTTAGGGGTTGGGTTAGGGTTAGGGTAGGGGGAGTTTGCGGTTAGGGTTGAGGTTAGGTTAGAATTAATGGTTAGATTTAGGGGTGTTCTTTGCCCTCAGAAGGTGGCTCTGATTCTCTTCAGGTGCTCTGTGTCCTGAGGAGGTGGCTCTGACCCTCTGTAGGTGTCCTGTGCCCTCAGGAAGTGGTTTTGACCCTCTGTGGATGTCCTGTGCCCTCAGCTGGTGAATCTTGCCCTCTACAGGTGTCTGTGAACTTGACAAGTGTCCTGTGTTCTCAGCATATGGCCCTGCCACTTAACAAATGCCCTATGTCCTCAGTATGTGGCCCTGTCATGAGCTGATGTCCTGTGACTTCAGCAGGTGTCCTGTGACATCAGCAATTTTCCCAGAACCTCTGCATGTGTCCCATGTTCTCTGTAGATGTCCCCATGCCCTCACTAGCTTGCCCTGGCCCTCAAGAGGTGGAGCTTGTCCTCAGCAGGTGTCCCTAGTCATTAGCAGGTGGTTCTGCCTCTCAGCAGGTGTCCCGTTACTTCAGCATGTGTTCCAGAACCTATGCAAATGTTTATGTCCTTAGTAGATGTCTCCATACTCTTAACATTTTGCCCTGGTCCTCAACAGGTGGCC
Source organism: Peromyscus leucopus (assembly GCF_004664715.2). Lineage (NCBI taxonomy): Eukaryota > Metazoa > Chordata > Mammalia > Rodentia > Cricetidae > Peromyscus > Peromyscus leucopus. The sequence continues at coordinate 123,786 of NC_051082.1, read as the reverse complement.
TTGCCTCTTAGAATATGTCCTTTGCTCTCAGCAGATGCCTTTGCTCTTCTTCTGATGTCTTCTGTCTTTATGTAGGTATCCCCATGTCCTCATCAGGTGTTTCCAGTTCTGAATAAATGTCCCTTGTCCTTAAATGTGTCCTGCAACCTCAGCAGGTGTCCTGTGCCCTCAAGTGCTATCCCTGCCCTTCCCCATGTGACTCTGGTCTTCTGCAGGTGGTCCTAACATGTAATAGGCATCTTCTGCCCTCAACAAGTGACCCTGTACCTCAACAGGTGGCTAGACCCCTTAAAGATATCCTGTGTCCTCAGCTTGTGGCCCTGCCACTCAGCTGGTGTCCTGTGACATCAGCATGTGTCCCTGCCACTCAGCAGGTGTTCTGTGTCCTCAGGAGGTGGCTCTGACCCTCTGCAGGTGTCCTGTGCACTCTCAGATGTCCCTTCCTGTCTTTAGGTGTCCTGTGCCCTCAGCAGGTGACACAGCTCCTATACAAGTGTCTTTGGTCCTCTGTGGTATCCTGTGCCCTCAGCAGTGGCCCTGTTATGTAGTGGATTTCCCGTGCCCTGAACAGGTGACCATACCCCTTTACAGGTATCCTGTGCCCTTAACAGATGACACTGCCCCTCTGGAGGTATTCTGTGTCCTCTGTAGGTATCCTGTACTTCTGCAGGTGATGCTGCCCCTCAGCAGGTATCCTGTGCCATTAAGCAGTATTTCTGCTTTTCACCACATGGCTCTGGTCTTCTGCAGGTGGCACTGACATGTTGTCAGGCCCCGTAAAGATATCCTGTGTCCTCAGCATATGGCCCTTTCACTCAGCAGGTGTCCTGTGTCCTCAGCAGGTGGCTCTGACCCTCTGTAGATGTCCTGTGTCCTCAGGAGGCAGCTCTAACCTTCTGCAGGTATCCTGTGATCTCATATGGTGTTCCATGCCTACAATAGGTGACCCTGATCCTCAGCGTTTGCTCCTGTCCCTCTGCAAGTGTTCTTAGTCCTCTGCAGATGTTCTGTGCCCTCAGCAGGGGACCTTCTTCCTCAGCATGTGTCCTATTCCCTTCACAGGGAACCCTGCCCTTCTGCAGGTGTCCCATGCCCTGAATAGGTGACCCTCCCCCTTTGCAGGTGTCCTGTGCGCTCTGTAGGAGTCCTGTCTCCTCAGCAAGTGGCCCTGCTATTCTCCAGGTGTCTTCTGCAGTGAGCAGGTATCTTATGTGGTCAGAAGATGTCCCCAAGCCATTGGCAGGTGTTCCCATGACCTCAGCACATGGCCCTGCTACTCTGCAGGTAGCTTTGTCTTTCTTCAAGTGTCCTGTGACCTTAGCCAGTGGCCTGTGCCCTCAGCATTTGTCACAGGTCCTCTGCATGTCTTGTGCCACTGTAAGTGTCCTCATACCCTCATAAAGTGGCCCTGGTCCTCAGTAGTGGCCCTGCCTCTTAGAATGTGTCCTTTGCCCTCAGCGCATGCCCTTGCACCTCTTCTGATGTCTTTTGTCTTTATGTAGGTGTCCCCATGACCTCAGCAGGTGTTCCCAGTCCTGAATAAGGGTCCTTGTTTCTTAAGTGTGTCTTGTGCCCTCACCAGGTGGCCATGCCCCTCTGTGTGGGCGCCATGGGCCCTGGCCCCCGACTGTGAGTGGCTGCAGCCTTGCTTGCTGACCTTTACCAGGTGTCCTCCCTATTCATATTCCCTGCCGGTCTCCTTCTCACCTAAGGATCACCGGAGATCTTACCTGAGGTTCTTTGTTCCTACATCCTGCATTTGGTGTAAACAACTTAGGTGCATCCTGTATTTGGTGTAAACAACTTAGATGCAAGAATGTAGAACATTGGATCTAGAATGTAGACCATTGGTAGCGAACTTCTGCCCTCCGGGGATCCTCCTTTTGTGTTGTAAGCCTGTATTTAAGGTTTCTTCCCTCTTTCAATAAACGGCATTCGGCATTCAGCCATGGCGAATGACTCACTGTCTCTTGTCTCTATTTTTAATCTGCAGCCTTTTGCTCGGACATGGTGAACAGGTATCGGTAATGCGGGCATTACCGCTACACCTCTGCAGGTGTCTTATGTCCTCAGTAGTGGCCCTGATGTTCTGCAGGTGTCCTGTGCCATCAGCAGGTGATTCTGCCCCTCAGCAGGTGACCCTGGCCGTCAGCTCATATCCCTGGTCCTTAACAGGTATCCTGTGCAGTGCCAGGTGACTCTGCCCCTCAGGAGATGGTCCTGATCCTTTACAGGTATCTCTAGGCCTCAGAAGGTGGTCATGCCTTTCTGTAGGTGTTTTGTGAGGTCAGCACATGGACTGGCACTTCAGCTGGTGTCCCTGTCTCTCTGCAGGCATCCTGTGTCTTATGTAGCTGTCCCTGTGCTCTTTACAGGTGTCTTGTGCTCTCACTAGATGGCTCTGTACTTCTACATTTTCCCCTGTCCCTCTGCTGGAGTCCTGTGGTAAGGAGATGAACCCATGCCCTCAGCAGGTGGCCTTAGTCATCAACAAATGATAATGCTTCTTAAAAGTGCCCATCTGAAGATGTCCTCTGCCCTCAGCAGGTGGCCCTGTCATATTGCAGGTGTCCAGTGCCCTCAACAGGTGTCCAGGGCCCTCAGCAGGTGGACCTAACCTTCTGCAGGTGTCTTCTATCCTATGACCTCACCAGGTGGCCCTGACCATCTGGAGATTTGTTTTGCCCTCAGCAGTGTGAAGGTGGGGATCAGGGTCAGGAGGTTAGGGTCAGGGGGTTAGGGTTAGGTTACAGTTAAGGATTAGGGGATTAAGGGTTAAGTGTTAAGTGTTAAGGGGTTAAGGGTTATGGGGTTAAGGGTTAGGGGTTTAAGGATTAAAGGTTAGGGGATTAGGATTGGGGGTTTTAGAATTAGGGGTTTAGGTTTAGGTTGTGGGTGTTTGGGGTTAGGGTTAGGTTTAGGGTTAGTGGTTAGAGTTAGGGTTCTCCTGAGTACTAAGTTGGTGGGTGTGACCCTCTGCTTGTTTCTCATATCTCTTTATAAGTCCCCATGCCCTCACCAGTTTGTCCTGTGCTTTATCAGGTGTCCTGTGCCCTCAGCAGTTGCCCTTGTCCCTCAGCAGGTGTCCTGTGTCCTCAATGTGTGACCCTGCCCTTCTGCAGGTGTCCTATGAAGTGAGCAGGTGTCTTATGTGGTCAGAAGATGTCCTGAAGCCACTGACAGGTGTTTCTACTCCCTCAGCAAGTAGCCATACCTCTCTGCAAGTGGCCTGTGCCCTCCGCAGTTGTCCCAGACCCTCTGCATATCTTATATCCACTGTAGGTGTCCCCATGAACTCATAAGCTAGCCCTGGTCCTCAGCTGGTGGTTCTGGTCCTCAACAGGTAGTCCTTCCTCTTAAAATGTGTCCTTTGCCCTCAGCATATGCCTTTGCCTGTCTTCTGATGTCTTCTGTCTTTATATAGGTGTCCCCATGAGCTCAGAGGGTGTTCCGGGTCCTGAATAAATGTTCCTGCTCCTTAAATGTGTCCTGCAACTTCAGCAGGTGGTCATGCCCCTTAGCAGGTGTCCTGTGCCCTCAAGCAGTATCTCTGCCCTTTACCATGTGGCTCTGGTCTTCTGCAGGTGGCCCTGACATGTAATAGACGTCCTCTGCCCTCAACAAGTGGCCCTCTTCTTCTACATGTGGCCAGGCCCCATACATATATCCTGTGTCCTTTCCATGTGGCTCTGCCTGTCAGCGGGTGTCCTGTGTCCTCAGGATGTGACCTGCCCCTCATCAGGTGACCATGTCCTTCTGTAGGTGGACTCTGTGAAAGGACCAAGCAGATGCCATAACAGGCTGCTCAGTCTTGTCTCAGAGATCAGGCCTCAATTTCAGTTTCCTGAGACTGAGCAAGCAGATTCTGGGAGGGCCATGAACAAAAGACATAGTCCTTGCAGTAGCTCCCTTTCTGCACGTACTCTGACTGCTCAAGTTTCAGCCAGATGTTTACTGCCTGGGGCCCCTCACCAACTTAGAGTTATGTGCATGACGTGCTAGGCCAGCCAGCCCCCATGGTGGCTCAAGGACAAAGCCTGGGACTTGTGCTGGACAGCCCCCAAAGTGATAATTGTAACCACCAACCAGTAAATTCAAAGGTTACATACCCTCACCCAATTAAAAGAGAACAGAGATAAAAATAAACCAATCCGAGTTGCACCCATGCAAACCCCCCTAACCCCCCTGAAGGGCTTGTGGTTTTTGCCTTTTAATAGCCAGCCACACAAAGAAAGAGGAACTCCTCCCTGCCTCACTGTGTTGGGTGTAGGAATGAGTGCCCTGTCTAGCTAGACTTGTATCTGCAGAATAAACCTTGCTGTTGCATTCTGGATATCCAATGTCTTCAGTGGTCTCTTTGGGGGGTCACAATCTGGGCATAATACTCTGCAGTCATCAGGTGTCTTGTGTGGTCAGAGGATGTCCCTAAGCAGTTGGCAGGTGTTACCTGGCACAGCCATATCTGAGAGGAATGGCAGAAGTCATAAAGCCAGCACAGCTGCTTGACAAAGATCCAGCAGATCCGAGCTGCATGAGGACTGCCACGCCTCCTTTCATTTTCATCTCCACTTATTGCATACTTGGGAGACTTCTAATATTTTTATAATTTGGGGATATTGGATTGATGGAAATTTTCTTATGGATCGTTTATGCCTTCTCCCAGGAATGCTCCTTCTAAGCTTTCCCAGGACAGTTCTAAGCATACTAGACTCTCCCTCTTGTATGGAGGTATCTTTATCTACTTGAAGGTCTTCCTTATGCCTTGGAAGTTGTGACACACAAAGAAGCCAGAGGTCTCTTCTTGAGGCTATAAGACATTCTTTTTTTTTTTTTTTTTTTTTTTTTTTTTTTTTCGAGACAGGGTTTCTCTTGTGTAGCTTTGCGCCTTTCCTGGAACTCACTTGGTAGCCCAGGCTGGCCTCGAACTCACAGAGATCCGCCTGCCTCTGCCTCCCGAGTGCTGGGATTAAAGGCATGTGCCACCACCGCCTGGCAAGACATTCTTGAATCATTTGTCTCTGTACTTACTCAGGAACAAGATAATCAAAACAAAGTAAACTTAAAAAGGTCAATAAGATTGGGTGGGCTAGAGGAGTTAGCCACAGATCAGATTGCAAGCCTCTTTCTACTGTGCACTCAGACAATTACATAGCCTATGGAGTGCAGGATTGGAGCTCGGGGCAAGTGCTATTGAAATTCAAATCTGCTGATCTAGAAAAGATCTTTGTCTGGGGGTGGAAGACTTGAGTCAGAAAGCATTGTGCTGTGTCTTTAAGCACAGTGTAACCCTATGGGAGGTGCTCTTGTCACTGAGGCCTCACTAGCCAATCAGGCCCTCCAGGCAACCTGCCAATCAGAAGTGGTGCAGGGCTCTTCCGGGTGCCCGGCTTCAGGCGCGGCTTTGAAGAGGAGCTGGCACCAGTGATTTTTCTGCGTTATGCTGCAATTACTGCTGCAGGGAGCTGAGCAGAGAGCTTGAGAAATCAAGACATGGTGAGTGAGGAGCTGCTGTCCCCATATGATGAGGAGCAGATAGTGAGGTGTGGGAGCCAGTGTGGAGGGTCCTTCCCAGATCTAGGTAGGAACCTGCAGCCAGATTCCCTATCCTGAGAGGTCCCATGTGGTCTTTACAACTCCCTGTACCCTAGGGCAGGCTTCTAGATAACTGCTCTGTTTAGGCTGCATTTGTGCAGAGCTTTGGGAACAGGGAACCGTGTAGTAGAAACATTTTAGCAGTCAACTTCAATATGCTTTTGATGCATCCATGGGAGGCAGGTTGCCAAACTCAGAGGGGCCTAGTTTCTCCAGTATCTTCTAGATGTTCAGCACTTTGCATTTAACCTTCATGTGTAAAATGCATTGATAATTAATTTCGTATAGAAGAGCAGAACTGGTGATATAAAGGATTTACCAATGCTTAAGAGATAATAAAGCTCACAAAGTGCAATTTAGTTGAGCGAAAGCTATGTCTAGAACACCTCAAAGATAAGTAGTATGTTAACCAGGACTGTTAGAGATTAGGATGCTATGTTATACATTTGTTCACTAGGTTTGTAATGGCTCCAACCCATTACAAAGAGACACAATTTACAACCAGCCTCTAGGCCCTTCCCCATATTAAAGAACAGGCCTCTAACAAGCTGCTCAAGAAGGCATTACAGGGTCACAACCAATCTGAAGGCATGGTGTGTCATAAAGTTCCAATTTTCTTCTTGGAGAAAAGAATAGTTCTGAGAGATGGGCAATGTGACACCAGGTGACAAATATTTGAAAAATAAAATATTGTTGTGTTAAGGACTGACCTGATCAAACAAGGCTTTCATTTAGGCCCTCATGCAGGGATGAGGAACATTCTTGGGAGAGCAAGTAACAGCCTGGCTAGGTCTCGGGAGCTTTCCTTAAGGGCCTGATGTATTGATAATAAAACAGAGCTCATTCTCTAAAACCAGAACTATGCTTGAAAGAGCTGGTAATGGTCAGGGGCCAGGGTCTTTTGGATGAGTTGCTTCAGATCCTGAGACCTCAACTCTTTTCACCATATGGAGCTGTGGTTATGAGTCCCAAGGCCACTGTGGGCTTAGTAACGTTTTCGAGATATCCTGTGATCTCCTTGTGCATCATTGTCTGATTAGCCTCCTCCTGATTTTGTCCCTTTGTATGACAGTTTCTGCTGACTTCATTGAAGTCTCCCATTTCCCTCCTGAATGTAGTATACAAGATGCTATTCTTTTTAAGACCCTTACTTGGCATAAGACATAGCTTGTGCAAGACCTCTCCAAATTAACTTTTGCTTTTTCTTTCTATGTTTCCTGTCTTTCTCATCCCCTGGCACTTTCACCTCAGGACCCTATCATTGAAGAATGACCTATTGTATCAGGTCACTGGTATACTTAAGAAATAATTCTGGAAGTTTCTCTGCTGTGTAACTCACCCATCTGACTAAGTGGCTAGACCTACAAGTTATCTGTCTCTATTTAAATTGTTCAAAGTGTAACCTTGAGCATGAACCTAAAAGAAAGTTAAGGATGGCAGCATATGTGGAATGCAAAATCTGTTGAGGTTGTCTTCTCTTTGAGCATTAGCCATGCATAGTAAAGTGATTTTTTTTTTTAATTAATCTCACAAGTGTGCAGAGTAATTTCTCCCTGGGAAGGCATATTAATTCTAGAATAGCTGCATATCCAGCCTTTTAGAAAAATGTTTCTGAAATAAGCTCTCCTATGCTGACTCAGATGGCCTTGATTCCAGCCTGTTGCTCTCCAGGGCCTTGCTGTCCTTCATCTTACACCTTCAACATTCTTAAATTAAATTACTGTACCACCTCAGAGTTTTAAAATTATCCATTTGATTCATTGCAGTCACAGGAAAAGGATTTGCATGTGGAGCATGGCTTCTGCCTTCAGACCAGAGTAGGAGGAACAGTTTATTTTGTACACTGCTGTGGGATGTTCTGTATGTCCTGTGGGAGCCCTTCTTGGGTTCTTTGTGGCGTTACCCAGCAGGTCCGCATAGAGGATGATTAGGACCATGGGCCTGAGTGCAGGTGTTTGAGATGGTCTGCACTTGGCTGTGCTGGGGGATGGTCTGTATGTCAAGTTGTTCTGATTGATCAATAAATAAAACCTGATCGGCTGTGGCTAGGCAGGAAGGATAGGCGGGACTAACAGAGAGGAGAAATAAAAGGACAGGAAGGCAGAGGACTGACTGCCAGCCGCCACCCTGACAAGAAGCATGTGAAGATGGCGGTAAGCCACCAGCCACGTGGCAAGGCATAGATTTAGGGAAATGGATTAATTTAAGCTATAAGGACAGTTAGCAAGAAGCCTGCCACGGCCATACAGTTTGTAAGCAATATAAGTCTCTGTGTTTACTTGGTTGGGTCTGAGCGGCTGTGGGACTGGCGGGTGACAGGGATTTGTCCTGACTGTGGGCAAGGCAGGAAAACTGTAGCTACAGTACACTGCAGGGGGAAATAGGGCAGCTGCTCAAGTCACCATTATGAAAAAGGACCTGAATGTGGGAGGAGGAGTGGTTATATATTTACCCAGCATCTTTTAATGAATATTATATGAATGAACAGAAACCACATTGGTGGGGTATAGTTTGTGATTGTTAACTTGAACGAAAGAATATTGAATATCTCCAATGCAGATATGTTCAATCCTGCTTGACACAGTTAAGTCAGCACAGAGGACTGAGAAACAGGCCATTTGACTGTAACTTTTCCTGTGTGTCTGATTACTGATCTTAGCAGCCCAACATGTGCTTATGGGAAAGGTCAATCTGTCTCTTATTAATGGCATTCCCTCTACTATGGTAGGACCTAGTCTTTTCCAATGTTCATATAGTTAAGTTTTTTATCTTAAGAATAAATTATTTTTATCATTTTATAAAGTCAATTATCGGTATCATTTTATACATTTCATTTTCTTTAAATGCATTGCTACTCTATTTTCTAATTGTTTCTGTTCTCCAATGTTTCTCAGTCATTAATACTATCATTGCTATCAAATGCTGTTGATTATTTATGTCTGTGTGATGTCTCCTGTAGCTTAGGCTTGCCTTGTGCTCAATAGTAATTGTATCGGTAACGCGTCGGTAACGCCCGTGTTACCGTCACCATGTCTGAGCGAGGGGCTGCGGATTAAAAAATAGAGACAAGAGACAGCGAGTCATTTATTGAAAGAGGGAAGAAACCTTAAATACAGGCTTACAACACAAATGTAGGATCCCCGGAGGGCAGAAGTTCACTACCAGTAGTGTTCTACATTCTTGCATCTAAGTTGTTTACACCAAAATACAGGATACAGGAACAAAGAACCTCCGGAGCCGGTGATCCTTAGGTGAGGAGACCGGCAGGGAATCTGAATAGGGAGGACATCTGGTCAAGGTCAGCAAGCAAGCTAGGCGGCAGCCACTCACAGTCGGGGGCCAGGGCCCACGGGGCCCACAAGTAATTGAGAATTGCTTTGAACACCTAATCCTACCTCCGCTGCCCAGTCCTGCAAGTCCTTCCAGGCTGGGCCTTGACAAGTTAATGAGTGTCCTCCAACCTTTCTGGCTTTTATTGGGGACAAATAAGAGAAGAAGGACCTTTGCAAAAATTGAGTTCATTGAACAACTTTGAATTTGGTGTAGTGTGACAGTGCAGAAATGGAGGGGCAGAAAGGAGGATGAAAGAAAGCTTTACTGCTGGTCCTTGACTAGTGAGTGAGAAGGAAAATTAGATCAGTTTATGAGTGACCTCCAATATTTCTGGCTTTTATTGAGCACTTACAAATGAAGAGGGACCTGTGCAAGGACTGAGTTCACTGACCAACTTTGAAGCTGGTGCATTGACAGTGCAGAAAGGGAGGGGCAGGCAGGAGGGTGAGTGTGGGAACTCCCAGAGGTTTCCTAGTGAGAGCTGAGCTTGCTTTACACAGCAGGGCTGCATTAGGGGATGGCTTGGCCACATGCATGGTTACCAGGTGTTTGGAAGGGTCTGCACTTGGCTATGCTAGGGGGAGGTCTTTTGCTCCACCTCTTTGCATTTCTATAAATAGCCCTTTAGCAGAGACAGAAAGGGCTGGTGGGTTTTGACCCAGGCCCTCCTGAGGCTATCCTATTATTTTATCTGTCTCTCTCCCTTCTATATTTCTATTTAAATATTTCCTACTCTCCCTGCTCAAGAGTAACCTGACGGGAAAAGTGGGGGTGGGTCCCCCACAGGTGACGGCTTTCCTGATTTGACAGCAGTTGTGATTAGCAATGTGGAGTTAGGTAATCAATTTTAGGTGATCCATAAATGTCCTGACTGGTCATGTGTTGGGAACCACAGACCAGGACAATAAAAAATCTGGATAAAGGACTGACCTTATTGTGAAACTAAATTACTGCAGTTACACTAGTTCAACCAGAATTGAAGATCTGGGTAAAATGTTGTGGCCCTGCTTAGCAGGACTGTGATTTTTCTGATTTAAGATGTCCAGCCTGAGAGAACAGGTGTAAGTAATCCTTGGTGTGTTCTCATACAAATCCCTAGTCTCTGGAGCACAGGGCCATGAAACCTGTTTCAAGTTTTCAAAATAATTCTTTGAGGTTATAACTATATAATGTCCACAGTCTCTTTCCTGCCTGCAAACCCTCTTTTGATCCCTCATTGTTTTCTAATTGATGGCCTCTTTTTGCTTTAACAACAGTTACTGTTTGTGACCTTTGTTTGGCTGCAGGGCTTCCCAGCTGTGAGGCAACAGGTTGGCTGCACTGGACATTGAGTGTGTAATAGGATGTTCACCCAAAGACCCTGTTCCTTGGAAGAGAAACAGAAAGTGCTCTGGGAGATTGGGACAATTTGTACTAAAAACAAATTCCTCAGATTAGGGCCTTGTCTGCCCCTAGCATGGAAGGGCAGAGCTGGGAAGGCCTGTACTGCCTGTGTCATTTGATCATCCAGTAGGGGAGCTGCTAATGTCCTGAGGTCCAGCTGGGTGAAGTTATATAATGTGGGGCTCTGAAAAGGCTTAGCAATGAGGATTATCAGTGGGATGGAACTTGCAGGTTCTTTCCAGGATTCTCCTCTGGTTCTGCAGTAGGGAGCTGTAAGGGAGAATGCAAGCCATGTCATGGTGAATGTGGGGACCACTGACCCCAGACCAAGAGGAGCATTTCTGCTGAGCTGTCATTTCTGCTGGGACTGGGATGTACCATGAATTATACTGTGGTTCTCTTAGTCCATTTGGTGACCTGGGCAGTGACCCTTCTCTCTTGAGCCTCCCTAGATGTGGATTCCCTATGGAGGAGGGGACTCTGTTACCCTGGCTATGGAAGGGCATAGTGCTTGTAGTATATGTGTCCAGTGTGCACACACAGGTATTTATTTTGGTGTGCAATGGGAAGACAGATTGGAAAACTGAAGGTCTGGTTTCTAGAAGTTCTGAACATTGCTTTCCACTTTCAGGTTGACTTATAAATGTTACAAATAGTTTAGAAACTGGTAGAAGACAGTGATGGGGATCATCCTTCAGAAATATGTGATTAGAATGTTTTTAAATTTCTGATATAGGGTTGACTTGATTCAGGGAAGTTTAGTTCCAGGGGAGAAAAGAAGTTTCTGAGATATTTCAGGTGTGTGTGGTGTTTGGCAGGTGGATAGGGCAGATTCTACGTCTTGTCCCATAAACCATTTAGTAGAAAATAAATGTTAAATTCTTCTTCTACATTGTTTTGTTTGTGGGTATCAGTGGGGCTGTGTTTGCCTGCAACTACAACAGGATATGAGAGTTTGCAGAGCCATAGGAGGAGATCTCCATTTTTAGCGAGAGCTCTAGAGCATGGGGCCTTTCTGTTTGAAAGAAATATCAGTAGCTGGAGGGTCAGAAACAACAATTTAAGGGTCACTTTGAGTTAATTCTTTTGGAATTGTAAAGTCTATGTTTATTTAATTTCTATACACATAGAATTATAGGTACTTGGATAACATTTGTCACAATCACACTTTTCCTAGGTGAGTTTCCATTGGTCTTTTGATTAAAAGTTGACTATATTTTTCTGCTTTTGTTCTTGGCTTTTTTTCTCCATCCCCTTTATTCATTCACAAATATTGTACATAGTGTTGATGGTTGTAGCTTTTTGTTATATATAGAAGTCACATTGTGTCTATATGTATACTATCTTGTCATAATCCTAGGACCATTCTGAGAGTTATCACTTTGCATCTAGCTTTGGAATCAGATATCCTGATATAAATTGTTGGGAAGTTTTTTGGGATTGTATTCAATTCATGCTACAGATTTATCATACTCAATATCTTAATATTGATGTATCATGTTCTCAAAGATAATTTCTTTCTTTCTTTTTTTTTTTTTTTATTTCTTTAGGCTTTGTGTTCTTGTTGTTAATCTGTGAAAGACTTTTAGTTTATTGGACAAAAAGTACTATGGAACTTGGCCAGTGTCTCAGCACAAATTCTTCTTGGGGACAACTTGAGTTCATACTAACACCCAAGTTGGGAGGTCATAAGCATCTGGCACTACAGATCCAGGAGATCTGACACCCTCTTCTCTGGTGTGTCACCTGTATGTACATGGATGACATTCTTTCTTTCACATAGAAACATATACATAAAAATGATGATAAACTTGTTTTCTTATCGAGGATTATGGGGGTCCAGCCCCTCGATAGTCCCCTCCCAGGGTCTGGGAAGAATCTACAACCAACTGATAATTAATCTTTGATGAAAAGAAATGAATCTATGTATACAAAACTCCTTAGTCCATATACTTTATTATTCTGTGACAGTTATAAGCTTATATTCTGCTCTAATATTTAGGTCATCTTTAGCCTGATTTCTCTCTACACTTGTCTGCGATCTCCTCTAGGTTCTATCTTAATTCCTTCATCTAGTTCTGCCCCTTCTAGGTTCTCATCCATCTTGTTCCTTCCCATATCATCTCCTCTCCCGTCTCCTTCTCTCTCATCTGGCTCTTTCTCATCTTCCATCTCATTCCTCTAGTACTCTGCTGTAGCCCTTCAATCTACTTCTTCCCCATCTCAGTTTGTTCCTCTTACCCATCTAGTTCTTCCATTCTCTTCTCTCTGTCCTCTACTTTACAGTTATATATCTCCCCAAAATCACAGTCCTCCCCTCCACCCAGGACACTCAGCCTGAACTTCCTCAGGCAGTGATTGTCCGCTATCAGGATCAAATGGAGGGTTGATAAGAATTACAAAGAGGGACACTAGTTGTTAATTACCATTTGTGACCCAAAGGGGAAGTGACTAATGAATTAACTAAAGGCTAAATATGGGTAATATCTAAAAAGAGGGATCTTACGTGCACAATGTGTTTGGTAAAAGATGTTAAAAATCTATAAGTTGCTAGGTCAATGGGAGAAAATAAAACTGTCTTCTTTTTTCCTGTGGCTCCTATCTGTCCAAGCTGTCTGCCGTTTTTCTGCATCTTGTATAATATTAGAGGAACCAGCCTTAATATTATACATCCCAGGGGCTCAGGAGAGAGAACTACTAACGGCGAGGACTATTTTCAGGAAATAGAATCTCAGCACACCGAGCTCTATCGTCCACTTGCTTTAATTCCTCTGGCATAACATCCTTTATACACAGCTTCAGTTCTGTTCTCATGTCTAGCTCCTTTCTTGCCTGATTTCTCTCTATATTTATCTACCGTCCCCTCTAGGTTCTATCTTAATTCCTTCATCTAGTTCTGTCCCTTTTAAGTTCTCATCTATCTAGTTCTTTCCCCTATCAGCTCCTCTCTCGTCTCCTTCTCTCTCATCTGGCTCTTCCTCATCTTGTTCTTCCCCATCTGGCTCTTCCTCATCTTCCATCTTGTTCCTCTAGTCCTCTCTTTTAGCCCTCCATTCTAGTTCTTCCCCATCTCAGTTCATTCCTCTCAAGTTCTTACATTCTCTTTTCTCTTCTCCTCTGCCTCCTGGAAGTCTCGGTATATAAAGGGAGGGTCCGAGCTAAATTGTGTAAAGCTATTACTTAACGTCCACCTCTCCTAGGCGGTGTCTCCTTGTGGAATTTACCGTAAATCAGGAGACTTGCATGTGGGCTGTTACCATTGTTAGTCCACCTGGGACTAACAATGGGCGCCCACCTGGGTGGTGTTTCCTGTAGTCCTTGAAAGTGGCCAAGGGAGATAATCTGATTCCAGAGAAAGCCTTTCCTGAGGCTGTTCTCCAAATACCTGGAATGTATATGTCACCCAGAGTGATCAGTCTACACTGTTAGCCTTTCTTAGGGAAAAGTCAATTAGGAAAGCTATGAAGGCACACATGATTTCCATAACAGAATAAAGCTGATATATAACAAGCCAAGTAACACCAAAAACTCCTTGGGATTTGGCTTCCTCTGGAGGAATTCCCTGATCCCTCCAGGTAGTGACTTTGCCATAACCAGCTGAGTTCTTATGATATATTCCTGCGGCCCGCAGCATCTTCAGGGTGGGGGAAAGTGTGCTCAGTCTCTAGGCAACCTGTGTACAGCTAGATGCCTCTGGTGATAGTTAAAGGGAGATCTGGAACTGGAGGTAAGGTTTGGGAAAGGAGGAAGTTAAGCTTAATTAGCACATCCACCAGGCCTTCTCAAACAGGTAGCCTGGATGCTTAAGTCTGTTCTTAGAGAGTACAGAGGTATCTCTGATAAGGTACTTTCCTCCATCTGGTGATGGACCTGGCCGGATGCTACTGTTGTGCCCAGATCGTGACCCCCAGAGAGACCACCAAAGACGAGCATGCCGGAATGCAAAAGCAAGGTTTAATTCTGGATATCCAAAAGCAATACAAGCCTAGGCAGGGACTTCGTCCAATACATCCAACACAGTGGAGGCTGGAGGAAGCGCCCACCTGTCTGCAAGCTCAGTTTTTAAAGGGAAAAGTCACAAGGTTACATCATTTAGGGGTGCTAGTACAGGTACAATTCTGATTGGCTTGTGTCTAGGAATTCCAGAAATCACAATTCAGTTTTCCTTCTAAGGAAGTAGTTGCCCACCACCATTTTTCATTGGCTACCCCCAGATGGGGGCATCTGGTGATTACACAGTCACTATGGAAACTAGGGTTGGGACATTCTATGGTCAAGCAGTTGCCTAGGGGGCCAGGGAGAGGACATTCCATAGTCCGGCAGCCATTACCTCCTGACTACCTTGTGACTCTGTACTTTTACACTTCCTGGTTTCTGGAATCTGAACTGACTGGTTTCAGTAACTAATGGCCTATTCCCAAAAGGAGAAATCTTAGGCCTTAATTTTGGGGTGAAAGCATTTCTAAGATAGCTCATTTTGGTCCCACACTACCAATAGTGATAATTACAGGGAGGCTTGAACTGGGAGTTCTGGCTGAGCATAGCTGTTAGCACAGAAGGTTATCTAAATATTCCTACAAGTGGTTAGGTAAGTAGTTAGAGGTCTATAAAGTTAGTAAGGCTGTAAGAAAGGAGGGGTCTGAGCTAAATTGTGTAAATCTATTACTTAATGTCTACCTGACCTAGGCGGTGTCCCCTTGTGGAATTTACCTTAAGTCAGGAGACTCGCCTGTGGGTTGTTATCACTGTTAATCCTTGGAAATTGGGTGACCACCTGGGTGATGTCTCCTTTAGTCCTTGAAAGTGGCTAGGGGGAGATATCTGATTCCAGAGAAAGCCTTTCCTGAGGCTGTTCTCCAATTGCCTGGAATGTGTATGTCTAGAGAGTGATCAGTCCACATTGTTAGCCCTTCTTAGGGAAAAGTCAATTGGAAAATCTATGAAGGCACACATGATTTTCATAACAGAATACAGCTGATATATAACAAGCTGAGTAACGCCAAAAACTCCTTGGGATTTGGCTTCCTCTGGAGGAATTCCCTGATTATTCCAGGTAGTGACTTTGCCATAACCAGCTGAGTTCTTATGATATTCCTGCGGCCCACAGCATTTTCTAAAGTTCTTGTGACTTATAAAGCAATTAGAGCAAAGTAAGTTGCTTTAGGTGCACAATATAAATCATACACTATTTAAAAACCTGTTATCTTGCATTTAGTTTGGAAAAGTTTTCATTTCCTCACTGATTCAGACTCACATCTGACCATCAATCATAGGAAACAAATTGGTGTTTCCTAGGAAATATTCTTTTCTTTATCATAAGAGAATGAGATCCTTTTAGTAGTCAGAACTATTTTCTACAAAGTTAAAATATTAGAAGGAGTCAAACAAAACTCTCCAATTTTAGTGGTACAGCCCTCTTTACCCAACCCATTTTTCTGTTATTAGCAATGGAGAGAACTGGGCTACAAAGAATGAGTGATGGCCAGAGATTTCTTATAGTATGATTTAGATAATAATCTTGTAGTTCTTGTTAAAGGACCATGATATATATTTGTAGGTATGTCTTTCTTATTTTTCTTTTAGTAGTGCCATCTTTCTTTTTAGTTTTATTGCCATCTAATTATATTGTTGTTTCTCTAGAAAATGATGGACCTTCACCAATTTTTTAATTTAGAAAATTTTCTATATTATGTTATGAGTTCCTTTGGTTTGTTTGTTTGTTTGTTTCTTCTGTGTGAACTTCCTGTGGACAGTTAGTTTTAGTTTTTTTTTTCATGATCTTAGAGGCTTGCCTAACCTCATCTCTAGGCATATCTATGTTTTCTAGTTGTTGCTGTCTTGATTTTTTTTTTTTTTTCTGTTTGAGTGATATGTTGGTTTTGGGTTTCTAAAACCTTCTGAGATATTATTGTCTCTTTGTCTTTAACAACTGTCTTTGACAGTTTAAGCTGTCAACATGATGTGATCTAGAGTCTTCTGAGGGAAAATCAGTTGAGGGTGTGCCTGGATCAGAATTGCCAGTTACTGTGTCTGTGAGAGATTGTGTTGATTGATGATTAATATAGGAAGGCTCTTCCACTGAGCATGGCAATACCTCTAAGCAAGTGGGCTTGGGTAGGATAGGAGAGCTAGCTGAGCAGAAGACAGTGACCAAGCATGAAAGAAAGCCAGTAAAAAAGTTTCCCCATGGATTTTGCCTTCAGTTGCTAGCTTGAGTTTCTACCTTAAGCTCCCACAATGGTGGGTTGTGATCTGGCAATTTCAGTCAAATAAATGTGTTCATTACCTAAGATGCTTGGTTGGAAAATTTAATCACAGCAAGAAGCAAGCAAGTTAGAACAAAACATGGGACACAGAAAGTGATTTTATTGCTGCATATAACCTAGGATTGATGACTTTTGGAGGAATGTTGAAGATATTAGGACTTTAGAATGCAAAAGCCAAAGAGAGCTGTACACAGAGCTTAATCAGCTGTTCCTTTTTTTTTCTTTTAAAGATTTATTTTTTTATTTTGTATACAGTGTTCTGCCTGCGTGTCAGATCTGATTACAGATGGTTGTGAGCCACCATGTGGGTGCTGGGAATTGAACTCGGGACCTCTGGAAGAGCAGCCGGTGCTCTTAACCACTGAGCCATCTCTCTAGCCCAATCAACTGTTCTTGCAGGACTGAGAAGATGGGAGTATTGAGAGCAATGCAGACAGTGGATATTGAGGTCATAGGATTTCAGTAAAAAACAGACACCATGTTAAATTTAGCCAGAAGTCATTTGTATAATATTTTGGCCCCTAATCATACTTTCTCCATTTCCTGAGAAATTGAGTAAGGCAGAATTAATAATCAATGGGCTGATTTCTTTGATAAAATACTGATTTTGATGGATGGGTATTACTGGTGACTCATTTAGGTCTCCAGTGAAAAAGAAACAAAGAAAGAAATGAAAAATTTGTATTTTTTAGAGAAAAGTTTTAGGTAGTTTCAAGTAGCAGTGCAGTGGTGAAACAGGCAGGAAATTTTAAGGAGAGTGTTACTATTAAACTGAAGGCACCTGCTCTACAGTAGAAGCCTATAAAGGTGCCCTAAGGGTAAAACTCTATCCAGCTGAACTTTCAATTTATGGAAGGAGTAAGCAAAATGATTTCTGATTCCAGGAATGAACTTCATGAAGAACCTGCTGCAACTGTGGTCCAAGTATAATAATGTTCATCACAACTTAGAACATAGTAGCCAAATTTGGGGAGTTTGGGGGCAGTCACCCATGTTGTATTGGTTCTTGAAACAAGAAAGATGCAAAATGTAAAAGTTGTGGATTCTTCCTCTGTGGTTTCAGTTCAGCACTGTTGTTTGTCATGGGTCAGAAACCCAATGTGGAGACTCTAAGAATCCATTGCATGAAGCTATGAAGATGAAGCCTGTATTGTATTTTGAAACCATTTGATATTGAGTTATGCAAGCTATGAGATATCTGCCATGGAGAACTGGATACAGGGAGTGGAAGTAGCAGAGGAGAGACATGGATGAACATTTGCAGGCATAGTGCTATCTAAGCTCTCTGAGAATGAAACCTCATGTGTCTGAGTCAGAGCTACAGGACTTGATGTTTGCCCTGCTGAGTTTTCTTCTTGTCTTGGTCCAATCTTCCCTCCTTGCATCCACAGTCCTCTCTTTTCCATTTTTTTTTAAACATTTATTATTCTTTCACACAATGCAGTAAATTTTCCTCTCCCTCTACTCCCTGATGTCCCCTGAACTGCTCCCCTGTGATGATATATTGTGTACCCTAATAAACTTATCTGGGCATCAGAGGACAGAGCCAGCCACCAAATTAAACATAGAGGTCAGGCAGTGGTGGCACACATCCTTAATCCTATCACTTGGGAGGCAGAGATCCATTTGGATCGCTGTGAGTTCAAGGCCACACTGGGAACAGAGCCAGACATGATGACATACACCTTTAATTCCAGGAAGTAATATGGTAGGACATAGAAAGATTTCTAGAAGGCATGAGTAAACAGGAAGTCTCTGTTGAGGCTGAGGATTTTGTAGAGGTAAGAACATGGCTGGCTTGTTCTGTTTCTCTGATCTTTCAGCATTCACCCCAATATTTGGCTCTGAGTTTTTCATTATAAGACCTTTTAAGATTCGTATTATGCACCCCTCTCCACCAGATCCACTATTCTTCCATATCCCTTCAGAAAAGAGCAGATCTTCCAGGGATATCAAGCAAATGTGACATAACAACTTACAATAAGACCCTCATAATCGCTGGGCGGTGGTGGCGCACGCCTTTAATCCCAGCACTCGGGAGGCAGAGGCAGGCGGATCTCTGTGAGTTCAAGGCCAGCCTGGTCTACAGAGTGAGATCCAAGAAAGGCGCAAAGCTACACAGAGAAACCCTGTCTCAAACAAACAAACAAACAAACAAAAGACCCTCATAATCAAGGCGGCATGAGGCAACCCAGTAGGAGGAAAAGGGTACCAAGATCATACAAAAGAGTCAGAGACACCCCTGCCCCCATACACACTGTTAGGAGTCCTATAAAACATCAAAGCTACATAACCATAACACATATGCAGAGGACCTGGCACAGACCCATGGAGGCTCCATGATTGTTGCTTCAGGCTCTGGGAACCCCTATGATGTCTGCTTAGTTGATTCCTTGGTTTGTGTTTTCCTGGTGTCCTTTTTAGTTAGAAAAAATTTTGACTATGATTGTTTTGCAAATATTTTCTGGGCCAAAGGGCTAGGAGTCCTTTTCCTTCTAGTCATTATTCCTAGGTTTGGTCTTTTCATATTGTTCCAGATTTTCTGGAATTTATGTTTTAGAAACTTTTTAGATTTAACGTTTTCTTTGACTAATACATTCATTTCTTCTAACATATATTCAATGCCTGAGAGTCTTTCTTGCATCTCTTCTATTCTTTTGGTGAAGCTTCTTGTTGGCTTACCTGATTTTTATTTCCAGAATTCTTTCAGCTTGTGCTTTTTTATTGCTTCCATTTCCATTTTCAGATCTTGAACAGTTTTCTTCATGTCCTGCAACTGTTTGGTTTTTCTAAACTTTCTTTAAGGGATTTGTTTGCTTCCTCTTTAAGGACCTCTATTATTTTCATAAAGATGGTCTTTAGCCAGCTGTGTTGGAATATTCAGGGCTTGCTGTAGTAGGATATCTGGGCTCTGGTGGCGGCATGTTGCCTTGGCTGTTGTTATGTTCTGAAGCTGATGTCTAGGTATCAATCTGGGTTTGGGTTGATTATGGGTCCAGGTCAAGCAAGAGAATGAGGGCGGGGCATATGCAGCTCAAAGACACAGCCCAAGGATGGGGGTCTAAGAGTGAGAATGACATCTCAGACCACAGTTGTGGGAAATAGGTAGGGATCAAAAAGGGACAACTCACCAACGGAAGAAGCCAGTGTTGTGCAAAGCTGTCCAGCAGCTGGGCAAATGGAAAAGTGGGCAGTCATAGATAGAGTAAACTTTGGTACAGGGTCCCGGGTGCAGAGTGCTGGGAAGGCCTGCTTTGTCTCAGCATCAATATTATTTATTAAGTGGCACAATGTTATTCATTAAGCACTGCTGTTTACCATGTGAGAAAAGCCATGAGGTACAACAAAACCCACTATGAGAATTTATTAAGGAAAGGAAACAGAAGGGATGTGCTAAGGCCTGTGGAAATGATTATGTAGGAAGAGAGAGGAGTTATAGGTGGAACCCGCTTTTTATAGATTTCCCCCGGCACATGCACACATGAGCTTACATAGCTGTACCACACATGCACATAGATTGTGTAATCACGCTGCATGCAAATTATGTGATCACACAGTGCATGGATTACATTGGATTTAAGGCCCTGGGCTGGCTAAGCATCTTGCCTGGCTACTGAATGGTGCATGTGCGTTATGTAGCCAGAGGAGTGACTAGAAATGCTAACAGTATGGGGAACAATTCTCCATTGTTTGTGGGAGTGCAAACTTGTACAACTTTGAAATCAATTTGTTAGTTCCTCAGAGAATTGAGAATTTATCTATCTCAATACCACTCTTGGGCATATACCCAAAAGATGCTCCTCCATTCTACCACAAGAACACTTGCTCATCTATGTTCATAGCAGCTTTATTCATAATAGCCAAAAAACTGCTATGTCTTTGAGAGATTGTTCCTGGTTTTGGTTTTCATAATTTTACAAATTCCATTGAGATGTTGCTTGCTATTCGGCCTGACTTGGATATCTGTATTTAGTCAGGGATATATTTGAACTCATAATCCTTATGTGTCAGCCTCCTGAGTTCAAGTCCAAGGGTAGATGATGTACCCCCAATTTGTGCTGTTTTGTCAACATGTTTCAACAATGTTAGTGTTAGAATACTTAATAGAAGAAAATATAAGAAACATTAAATACCCCATGTGTGTATCCAAAGCATCATTTTCATCTATCTGGTAGAGATGTAATACTGTAGGATAACCAGCAATGAATTATATATTTTGCTGGAGACCTGCTTGGGGGAGGGGGTTCAGGTCCCAAAGACAACGTGTGGAGTCACCAGGGGTGAGAGAAAAGGAGTAGACTGACATGATGTGAAGGTGAACTGAAGGGCTGCCAGCAGCATTTAATTGGAAAAAGTTACCTTTTATATGCTATAGTTTCATGTAGGATTAAACAGGAGAAAAGAAGGCTTGTGAGCTTGTGTATGGCTTAAAATCATGGATTAAGGAAACTAGCTTTGGCCTTGACAATAGGCATCAGTCATATCTTTTTTTTTTTTTTTTTTTTTTTTTTTGTTTTTTCGAGACAGGGTTTCTCTGTTTAGCTTTGCGCCTTTCCTGGAGCTCACTTGGTAGCCCAGGCTGGCCTCGAACTCACAGAGATCCACCTGCCTCTGCCTCCCAAGTGCTGGGATTAAAGGCGTGCACCACCACCGCCCCGCCATATCTTAATGAAAGGATCACAACTTCCTCCAGCAAAAGAAGAAGAGAATGACTGCTTTAGCAATTGGGAACTTTCCTTAAGCCCCTGAAGGAATGGAGACCCTTATCCAAATGCCTGACCTTGTGAAAAGGACTTCTTATGGGGAGCAGACACTATACTACAATTTCTTAGTCTTACTATATGGGCCTCATAACGCTTACTATATTCCCTTCATAATGCTCCCCAAAGGGAAGGTCCTGGTGTCTTCCATTATACCATACCATTCTAATTTCTCTATATTTATTAATTGAACTCTTGCCCTTAATTGCCTTAGGCTCTAGATCTGAAAAATAGGCATGGGATCATGTGTGTCTAGTAAATCTCTAACTTTCCTGTTCTTGGTGTAATTAGGAGGGCACAATGGAATTACTGGTTCCATGGTACAGGAATTTTTTTTCTCCAAAGAATTATTTTGTTTAGAGAGTCTACCATTGTACACATTTTTATCCTTTACCAAAACCTGCACAAAATTTCCAAAGGTAAAGTCATTAATAGTGAGAATCATTAAAATAAAAATGTACTGGAAAAGTGTGATTTGCCTGTAATATCTAAATGCTGGAAATTTGTCAAGCAGCAATAGTTACCATGCCATCCACACCAATACTTCACAACATAGCTTAACATGCTATGGGTATGTATATATTATTCAAAGTTACATGCTTCTTCATGTCTCCATTAATTTCTGGTTAGAAATGTCATCTTGAAGTACTGCCTTTCAGGGGATTGTCCAGAAATGCAGATAATGTAATGGCAGTGAGATTTATTAAAATCAAAACAAAACAGACAAAACACATTTCTGTTATGTGTGTATGTAATGTGATTATAGGTTTTTAGGCCATGACAGATATGTGGAAACTGGAAGACAACTTTGTGGGGTCTACTTTTGCCCCTCTTCATATGGTGATCAATGTCAGGTTCCAGTCTTGCACAGACTGTCTCACTGGTCTTCAAATAAAATTAGTTAAAATATTACATAAGTGAAACATTGTCTTCTTTTTAGATTGTAAACATATTATTATCTAATGATAGAGGAAGACAGGACAATTTGAATAATAGATCCTATTTGCAAATGGAAATGATATACTGCTATCTCTTTAGTTTTTTTTTTTTTTTTTTCCTTTTTTTGGATTGTTAGTTTATTCCAAGGATTAAACTTTTGTTCCTGACACTTTCTCAGAACCACAATCTAATGCCATAGAATTATTTCAGTGGGTAAAGTTGGTTGCTGCTAAGCCTATTGACCTGAGTTCAATCTCTGGAACACTCAAATTACTTCTACAAATTTTTCACTTATTTCTACACTCAGGCTGTGGCATATGCACACTCAATCTCACACTGGCATGTAGCATGAATCTTAAAAGTTCTTATTAATAAAATCAAACCCGAGGCAAGTTATTGGGGTCCATGCTGGTAGATCAGAGAGACAGAACGAGCCACAGCTAATCTCACCTGGTCAACTTCTCAGCTGGTCTTGTTTCCTCAGACTGGAAGCTTCTGTGTCCTCATCCCAATGGCTCTCAGCTGAACTGCTGCTGGAAAGCCTGAAGCTTAACCAGCCACATGCTTAACCAGCCAAATGCTTCTAGTTTCTGGTCCTCACGCCTTATATATCTTTCTGTTTTTTTACCACCACTCCCTGGGATTAAAGGCGTGTGTCATCTGCTTGGCTATTTCCAATGTGGCCTTGAACTCACAGAGATCCAGAGGGATTTCTATCTCTGGAATGCTAGGATTAAAGGTGTGAGTGCCACCATTTTCTAGCCTTTGTATTTAGTGGCTGTCTGTTCTCTGACCCCAGATAAATTTATTAAAATACACAATATTTTGGGAAACACAGTACCACCACACTGGCACATACCTAAATAATTTTTAAACCCAAATAAGTGCCACTGAGATCACTTGAAGCCAGATGACTCCCTTGGTTTCATCTCTAGAACTCAAATGAGAGAAGTAGATAACTGATGCCTTTAAGTTGTCCATTCATACACATGATGGCATAGGTATATCCACACAAACATAGTTCAAACATTTTTAAATGGATGAAATAAACTAAGTAAATAACCCAGTTATATAGAATATATGAAATGATTTGCCAGTTTATGTAGCAGGAATCTTAAAAGTTCTTATTGATAAAATCAAACCCGAGGCGAGTTATTGGGGTCCATGCTGGTAGATCAGAGAGACAGAACAAGCCACAGCTAACCTCACCTGGTCAACTTCTCAGCTGGTCTTGTTTCCTCCAACTGGAAGCTTCTGTGTCCTCATCCCAATGAATCTCAGCTGTACTGTGTTGCTCCATAGCCTGAAAGCTTAACCAGGCCAAATGCTTAACCAGCCAAATCTTCTAGTTTCTGGTCCTCACGCCTTATATATCTTTCTGTTTTCTACCACCACTCCCTGGGATTAAAGGCTGGCTTTCTGGGATTAAAGGTGTGTGTCACCATGCTTGGCTGTTTCCAATGTGGCCTTGAACTCACAGAGATCCAGAGGGATTTCTATCTCTGGAATGCTAGGATTAAAGGTGTGAGTGCCACCATTTTCTAGCCTTTGTGTTTAGTGGCTGGCTGTTCTCTGACCCCAGATAAATTTATTAGAGTACACAATATTTTGGGGAACACAATACCACCACAAGTTTACATTATTATTACAGAATTTCAAGAGGTATTACTGTTCACTAGAACATTGATGGTTTCTTTTAAAATCTTATTTTATCTTTTAATTCTCTGATTTAAAGACAGATCATTTCAAAAACATTTCAGCTGGGCTCAGAGGTGCATGCATGCCTGTAATCCCGACACTTGCAAGACAGTAGCAGGGCAATCTCTCTGAGTTTGAGATTTGAGGTCAGGTTGGTTCAAATAGTGAGTTCCAGGATAGCCATGTCTTTATAGAGGTGTCTTGTCTCAAAAGATTACAAAAAGAAAAGGCATATCTCAAATTGTGAAACTTTTCCTATATAATCTGACTGGACACTGACTGGTTTCTACAAATCAGGTTTGTTGTTTTTACTCACATCAAGAGAATTGTAGTAATAATGAAAATAAGAAGCAAAGTAGAGTCCATTCACAGATGATAGAAAGCCATTGAATCCTTTGACAACAGTCTAGAGGGGACTTTCATCACCTTCAAGTGATAGGAGACAAAAGGAATAATCTGGCATCTTCGTCTACAATTTAATGTCATATTTGGGAGCTGGAGAGTTTACTGAATAGTCATGCTCCTCTTGGACACCCAAGTTTGGTTCCTAGCACCCACATCAGATGACTTAGAACTACCTGTATTTCTAGGTTCAGGAGATATGATGCATTCTTCCGATTTCCGAGGGTATCAGATACACAAACGGTGAAAAAACAGATCTATAAGTCATTACATATTTTAAAAAAGTTTTTTTTTCCTTTATATGTTATTTTCAAAAGGAATGAAATTTAATTTAGGTGTATGTTTTGCCAG
Organism: Peromyscus leucopus; assembly: GCF_004664715.2. Taxonomy (NCBI): domain Eukaryota; kingdom Metazoa; phylum Chordata; class Mammalia; order Rodentia; family Cricetidae; genus Peromyscus; species Peromyscus leucopus. Next base: position 99,062 of record NC_051082.1, on the reverse strand, counting down.
TGTGTATATATATCAAGTGCATGCCAGCTACCAGTGGAAGTCATGAGAGTGTGATTCCCAGTGCCTTTAGTTACAGGCAGTTGTGAGCTGTCTTTTGTGTGCTGGGAATCAAAGACAGGCCCTGTGAATGAGCAGCCAGTGCTCTCAGGTTTGAACCACCTATTTAGCCCCATGAACATGTTATTATAGCAGTAAGATGTGAATAGACCATCCTGATTTCATCTTTACTTCAGCACTGATCACTCAAAAGAAATAAAAGATTGACAGCATCCAAAACTAACTTAAACCTGATTCTTAAAGAAGTTTCCAAGCCCAAATCTCCACAAAATGAGGGAAAAGTACAAAAACTGATCAGGTGTGTAACTGACAATACAAGTCTTAAAAAGGGTCTGACTGATTGACCAAAGCCACAAGACTGAGTTTATTTCCAATGTCATAAATGAGCAGCAATGCAAACCCACAAAGACATATGTCAGGTGTATCCCTACTGGAGTATATACGTCCTATAAGGAGAGAAGAGGAAGTTGCTGGCATTAAGACTGAATGGGATCATATTTTGCTTCTTTGATGCCTGTAAAACTTTCAGGTGGGGACCTGAATTGTGGTGACTTCAGATGGCATCCAGGTTGTCAGGAGATCCTGAGATTTAAGCACAAGTCACTCTAAGGCTAGGGCAATCAGGTATTTACAAAGAGCTGTAGAGTGTGGAGGAATTGGAGGGAGGGAGTTTTGGCTGTGAGAACCCAGGATCAAATGACCAGAAAGCAATGCTTGGAGTGTATCTGAGGACAAGTTGCCTCCTATTGTGCTCTCTGTCTCTTCTCAGCTGTGGTGGATCACTGTCCCCCAGGTCTTCCACTATTTCCTGTTTTTGACAGGTACATGTAGCTGTCAGTGACAGTTCTCTTCAGGTACCAATTTGTGGTCCCAACTTGGGCCTTTCAGTTCCTCACTCCCCACTCTGCCAATTCCTATAACCTACCTTCCTGGTAGGAATAAGGATATTCTAAAGATATATTTATATCTCTCCCTTTGGCTAGCAACTAGTAAAACAGTGGGCCACATGAAATTTCCCTGGAAATCTCATTGTGGGAAAAGTCTAAGTCCTCCAAATGAGAATGTTTTTACTGAAGAAACATTTACTCTTTAGCTGACCACCATACAGGAGAGACAAGATCTGAGGATGTGCGAGGGTTTTAGAGATGGGAAAAATTTATTATATGACTTCATTAGATTACTTAGTTTTGCATATATTTGCCTTCTGTCTAAACCTGTTAGGACCCCCAAGGATGGATTATTTACCTTATATTTTTATGGTAATATATTGTGTACCCCAATAAAACTTATCTGGGGAATCACAGGACAGAGCCAGCCACTAGATTTGACATAGAGTCCAGATAGTGATGGCACACACCCTTAATCCTATCACTCGGGAGACAAAGATCCATCTTGATTTCTGTGAGTTCAAGGCGGTGTGGTGGCACACACCTTTAATCCCAACACTTGAGATCTCATGTCTTTGCTTGGGAAGCACACACACCTTTAATCCCAGGAAGTAAGATGGCAGGGTAGAGAAAGATATATAAGGCACGAGGGAACAGGAACTCACTCTCTTGAGGCTGAGGATTTTGAGGTAAGAATGTGGCTGGCTTGTTCTCTTTCTCTGATCTTTCAGCTTTTACCCCAATATCTGGCTCCAGGTTCTTTTTATTAATAAAACCTTTTAAGATTCATGTTATATATTTTCATGATTGTTCCAAAGTAGTCAAGCTGAATCAATGTCATTTTTAAAATTTTCATTAATTTTTTCCTTTTCCCTTTTCTGTTCATTTCTTTTTTCTTTTCTTTTCTTTCTTTCTTTTTTTTTTTAAGGAATAGTGTTATTATGACTCACTGTCTGGCCTGGAACACCCACTATAGACTAAGCTGTCCTAGGACATCAGAGAGATCTGTCTACCTTGCCTCCGGAGTACCTGCAATATAGGTGGGCATGTCACTCATTGGATAATTTGGTTTATTTAATTGGTTTACAGAGGATGAGTGGCTGAGCCTGGCTGGTAGAGTAGCCAGGTCACAGGCTCTAGTCCTAACTCTATTAATAGAAGAAGGTTCCCATCCAATGCAGCCTTCCTAGCTTAAAGTTCACTGTCTTCCAACTATGAGCAATATTATTTTTCTTTATCATTGAGTGTCTTATAACTCATCAAAGGACCTGGGAAGAGTTCTGTTCTACAGAGATAAGTAATTTTTTTAATTGTAACTCCTCATGTTACTTATCCCATCAATCTTAATGCCTCACTAAATGAAGTTGAAGCCACCTGTGGTGGTATTGTGTTCCCCAAAGTATCGTGTACCTTAATAAACTTATCTGGGGTCAGAGAACAGAAAAGCCACTAGTTAGGCAGTGATAGCACACGCCTTTAATCCTAGCATTCCAGAGACAGAAATCCCTCTGGATCTCTGTGAATTCAAGGCCACATTGGAAACAGCCAAGCAGATGACACACGCCTTTAATCCTAGAAAGCGAGCCTTTAATCCCAGAGAGTGGTGGTAGAAAGCAGAAAGATATATAAGGCGTGAGGACCAGAAACTAGCAGCATTTGGCTGGTTAAGCATGTGGCTGGTTAAGCTTCAGGCTTTCCAGCAGCAGTTCAGCTGAGAGCCATTGGGATGAGGACACAGAAGCTTCCAGTCTGAGGAAACAAGACCAGCTGAGAAGTTGACCAGGTGAGGTTAGCTGTGGCTTGTTCTGTCTCTCTGATCTACCAGCATGGACCCCAATAACTTGCCTCGGGTTTGATTTTATTAATAAGAACTTTTAAGAATCCTGCTACAGCCACCTAAGCCAGGCATGGTGGCACAGGCCTGTAACAATAATACTTAGAAAGTAGAAGTAGGAATTTAAGGATTTCAAAATCATTCAAGATGAGAACAGTCAATGGGGTATGGTGGGAGGGCCACAGAACCAAGGGAGACTGGCTCAGGACAGTATCCATAGTCTTCCCTGCAGCTCCAGAACTTCAGGGTCATGACAGCAGCAATTGTAAGTTGAGGTATTTACCACCCCAATTTTTCTATTCATAACAATGTTTTCTATTCTTGATAATGTTCCCTGTCTCAGGCAGCATAGATCACTTTAGGGTCAAACTCTTGTTGCTCTTTAAAGAGTAGAATTCTCCTGCGGGTGGGAGAATTAGCCTCAGGCAGGAATGAGCTCCCTAATTGCATATCGAATACAATGTGTTCAGCCCTGAAACCATATACACACAACCAACACAAATGGACTCAGCAGGTTTTGTTTATATATATGTGCCTACATACTCACACATGTTTAACAAGGAAGAAATTGGAAAGAAAGAATTTTAGAAGGGATGGACAGAGGACAAGGAAAGGGGAAATTGATGTAATACATTTTAATTAAAATGTATGAAAATACATTTTAAATAAAGAAGCTGCCTAAAGAGATAGCTTAGCAGTTAAGAGCACTGAGTGGTGTTACTGAGGACACAGATTCCATTCCCAGAAACCATGATAGCTACTATTTTCTGTAACTCCAGTTCCAAGGAATCTGGTACCCTCTTCTGGCCTCTGTAGGTACTGCACACAGATGCCTGGAGGCAAACACCCATATACATAAAATAAAGCTTAAAATTGGAATTCTTTACAGTGATGTCACAGCTCTGAGACAGAGAGCAGGCAGAGCTAGTTAAAATGAAATCCTTCTGGTCCTGCATGGAAACAACTGTAGCCTTCCTCTGAGGTAGCATGCTTAGAGGCAAAAAGCAGGGTCATTCTAAGGTTAAAATAGCTCAGCAAGACTGTTCATCCAAAAACAGCATACACAGTGCTGGTAGCTGACTTTTCTTTAATATTTTTTGTATTTGTGTTTTCTGCCCTTTGTATGTGTGAGATTTAAAGGCAATGATACATCTTTTAAATGTATTGACACATCTTTTAACTGTAGATCATAATGTATGACCTAAAAGATGGATTTTTCTCTGTAAATCTTCATCTGCAAGTAGCTAGACTTGCAGTCTTTTGTCCCTCTTTAAATTGTTCAAAGTATAACTTGTGTCCTGATCTTAAAAGAGACTTAAGGATGTTATCATATATGGAATGCCAAATTTGTTCTAGGCTGGCTCCTCTTTGAGCATTAGCCAGAGCTTGATGCATGCAGCTATTAAGAGAGATTTTTGTTTGCTAATTATTTAAGTATGTGGAGTGAATTCTCCCTGGGAAGGCATATTAATTTTAAAATACTCGTACCTCCAGCATTTTAGAAAATGTTCCTGAGACAAGCTCTCCTATGTTTACTCAGGTGTTCTTGATCCCAGCCTATTGCTCCCCCAGGGCAGCGAATTTCCTTTCCTCTTGATTAAACCAACTAAATTCTTGAATTAATGGGCTGTACCACCACTGAGTTTTTTGTTTTGTTTTGTTTTTTGTTTTTTGAGACAGGATTTCTCTGTGTAGTTTTGGTGCCTGCCCTGGATCTCGCTCTATAGACCAGGCTGGCCTTGAACTCACAGAGATCTGCCTGGCCCTGCCTCTTGAGTGGCACACCACCACACAGCCCACTACTGAGTTTTAAATTGTCCTTTTTGAGTTCTGTAGTCAACTATCCATTTCAGTCACAGGAAAAGAATTTGCACGTGAAGCATGGCATCTGCCTTCAGATGAAAATTGGAGGAATAGTTTATTGTGTAGACTGCAAGGGGAAACAGGGTAAGCAATTAGCTGCTGGAGTTACCATTAAGGAAAAGAACCAGATTGTGGCAGGTTTAGTGATTTTTTTTTTTTTAATTTCATAGCATATATTAATTCATGTCATGTGAATGAAGGCAGGCCAGATTTATGGGTGTACAATTTAGGGAGGTTAATGAACATCTAATTTCCAAGTAGGTATCTCTCTTTTGTGGATATGTGCAATCCTGGTTGGTACAGTTAAGTCAGCTCAGAGGGTTGAGACACAGGCCACTGTCTGTAGCTGTGTGTTGGGTTATAGATCTCAGTAGCTAATATTGCACATAGGGACAAGCTCCAGCACTATTTTATTAATGCAATTTTCTCTACCAGGGAATATCAATTATTGATTTCACTTTTTAAATTTGATTTTGTTTAAATGCATCACTGCTCTAATCTTTTATTTGTTTTATTCTCCAGTTTTTCCCAGACATTAAAAATTTTTTTCCATTTTTTTCTTAGATTCTGTTGGTTATTTCTCTGTTTATAGCAGTTTCTCTTGTATCTTTGGCATGCCTCGTACTATGTAATTGGGAATTGCTTTGATCATTTAATCCTGCCTCTGCTGTCCAGGGCAGGGAAATAGTCCTGTCACTCCTAGTCTAGGCCTTGATTGGTCAGTGAAAAGGAAAAATAGACCAGTGAATGAGTGTCCTTCAATCTCTCTGGCTTTTTCGGCAATGTACAAAATGAAGAGGGACCTGTGCAATAATTGAGTTCACTGTATAAATTTAAAGCAGGTGTAGTTAAATCACAGAAAGGGATGGTCAAGAAAGAGGGTGAAAGCTTTCCTGATGTGACAGTAGTTGATATTAGCAATGAGTACTGAGTTAATCAATCTTAAATGATCAATAAATGTTCTGAGTGGCCACAGAGCAGGCAAACAAGAATCTGGATAAAGAACTGAACTTTCATGAAACCAATTTACTATAGTTACTCTAGTTCAACTAAAATAGAAGATCTGGATAAAATGGTGTGGCCCTGCCTAATAGGACTGTTGTTTTCCAGGTGTAGCCTGAAAGAAATGGTCTGAGTATTGCTGTGGATACCACTCTATATAAATAAAACACTGATGGCCAGTGACCAGGCAGGAAGTATAGGCCGGACAAAGAGAGAGGAGAATTGGGGAAACAGGAAGAAGGAGGGAGAGACACTGCAGCCACCACCAGGACAAGCAGCATGTAAAGACGCCAGTAAGACACCAGCCACATGGCAAGGTATAGACTTATAGAAATGCGTTAATTTAAGATATAAGAACAGTTAGCAAGAAGCCTGCCACGGCCATACAGTTTATAAGTAATATAAGTGTCTGAGTGATTATTTTATATGTAGATTGTGGGACTGCGGGACTTGGTGGAACCTGGAGAGAAGCTCTCCAGCAACAGAGTATTCCTTGGTGTACTCTAATACAGAGCCTTAGTCTCTGGAGCACATGATCATAAAGCCTGTTTTAACTCTTTTGGGGGAGTTTTCGAGACAGGGTTTCTCTGTGTAGTTTTGGTGTTTGTCCTGGATCTCGCTTTGTAGACCAGGCTGGCCTCGAACTCACAGAGATCTGCCTGGCTCTGCCTCCTGAGTGTTGGTATTAAAAGCGTGTGCCACCACTGCCCACCTCTGTTTCAACTCTTTAACATCATTTTTTGGGGATTATAATTGCATCATTTCCACTTTCTCTTTCCTGCATCTAAGTCCAAGTGTGTCAGTCATTCCAGGCTGGGCCTTGATTGGTCATCAAGAAAGAAAAAGAGACAGGTGAATAAGTGTCCTAATGCAGCTCAGGCTTTTATTGGGGAGTGGCTATGCAGAAGCTGTTGTGTAAGAATGTGAATTCATTGTCATATGCAATCAGGTCATCAGTTTAGGTGATCTATAAATGTCCCAAGTGGCCATTTCTTGAGTTCCATAGACCAGATTCCTAGGACAGAAGATTGACACATCCCTATTGAAATGTGAGGTCTGTGCCCAGGACAGAGATCCTATTCTCTTGACCAAGGGCCTTTTTCTATTAACGGGCCGGCCTTCTTTACTACATTTAATTTTCTTCCTTCTTAGCCTTTAGGATCACTTAGCATCAGAGAGCAGAACTCCCAAAACACTTTTGGCATTTTTGGCCTCTGGCAAGGATGAAACTGCCAAGAGTCCCAGCGACACTTCTGGCATTTAGTCAAGAAAGCAACTGGTTAATTTTCTTTGTGTGTTTTTTTAACTCTAAAATGCCTAGTCCGTTTCTACCTACAATTCTTATCCCACCTTCCTCTGCAGAGGTAACCAAAACTGCTATTATGGGATTGGAGCAATGACTGATCTGGCTTATTTCAGCTCAGTTTGGGGTACCAGGTGGCTATATTGGGATACCCTTCCAGTGGGCCCCTTGTAAATTCGAAACGCTCAGATATAGACAGGAAAGGAATTCCTTTACTGGTGTCTGAAAAGAATTAAACTGTACAAACTCCATAAGGCATTTTTGGTGGGATCACAGTAGCCCCCATCTATTAGATGTTTCCCTTTGACCTCTATGGTTGGTCTCCAGAGCGATGAACCTACAATCGGCTTTCACACCCTTTCATAGCTGTTTCATCAGCCAAAAGTCAGCATGATGCCCTTCCCATGTGGCTTCTGGATAGGGAGAGAAAGGTATTCAGCATCATTTGGAGACAAGGTCTGACATCTGCACGACATCATTTTGTGAAGAGGATACAGTGAGATTGGCTGTCTAAATCACATCTCATGTGGACCTAATTCTAACAGCTGTGTAGTGCGACCCCTTGGGTTGGTACCAATTCTCCTAGTCTTTGGTTGAACTTTCTGGGACTTACCATCTCCTAAGCATTGGTAAATCCTTTATATCACCTATTCTATTCTACATCACAGCATAGTAGTGGGGTGTTATGCAACAAAGGAGATGCCATTTACACCCTCCACAAATTAACTCCAAATGTCTTACACCTAAATGTCGTATGCAAAGTGCAGAACTCCTAGAAGATACTTGAGAAACTAGGCCTGAGTTTTGTAATATTCCTAGGCCATGGGAGGTTTCTCTGAGGCCCTGATGTATAGGGAAAAAACATCTCTTTCTCTAAATCCAGGAATATGCTCAGGAAAGCTAGTGAAGGTCTGGGGCCATGTCTTTTGGGGAGTTGTTATTTCAGATCCTGAGAACACAGCTCTTTCCACATATGGAGCTGTGGTTTTCAGTCCTAAGGCCTCTGTGGACTTTGTTTATAATGTTCTTGAGTTACCCCGTATTCCTCTTGTTCATCACTGTCTAATTAGCTTCCTTCTGAATTTGTATATGTCCTTTTAAAACCAAATCCATTGGTTTACATTAGTAAGAGACCTGCTGTTGAATTTGGCATAAATCTTCAGCCAATCTGCGATAGGTCTGTGCTTCTGGTTATAGCCAAGGCTTGGAATCACTGTGCTGTGTCCCTTCAGCTCACCAGGTCCTGTCTCTCAGGTCTCAATAGCCAATCGGGGACTCAAGTGGACCCATCAATCTGATGGGAAAGTTCTTCCAGTAGCCAGGCTTCTAGCTCAGCTCTTCTGCTGACAAAGTCAGAAGTTGGCTTATGTGCACTTGGCCATGGGCTCTGCTCTTGTTAGAGAATGTGCAAGCCCAGCATCTGTGCATGGTAAGCAAGGGGCTGCTATCCCCAGATGGGAAGAAATGGATGGCCATGGTGAGTGAGGTTCCCCTCTCCCCAGACTAGGAGGAGCAGCCAGTTGAGCTAAGGGAGCCTGTGTAGTGGGTACTCCCCAGGCTGGGTGGGAGCCAGTAGCCAGATGCAGACCTTCAAAATCTTAAATGATCATATCACCTCAGAGTTTCAAAATTATCTATTTGAGTCATGCAGTTGAATATCCATTGCAGTAAAAGGAAAAGGATTTGCATGCTTTCTACCTTAAGAACAGAATAGAAGGAATATTTTATTGTGTACACTGCTGGGGGAAACAGAGTAGGCAATCAGTTACTGGAGTCACCATTATGAAAAAGGACTTGATTGTATCAGGGGGAGTGATTTTGTAATTTCCCATCATGTACTAATAGATGTCTTGTGAATGAAGATAGCCAGATTGATTGTTGTACAATTTTGGAAGATCAACTTGCACCAAAGAATATTGAATTTTCTATTAGGCAACTTTCCTATGCAGATATGTTCAGTCCTGCTTGATACAGTTATGTCAGCTCAGAGGTTTGAGAAAGGCCATTGACTGTAACTCTGTGTGTCAGGTTACAGATCTCAGTAGCCAACCAGTACATATGTTGAATCAACCTATCTCTTAAAAATTGCATTCCCTCTACTAGATAAGGTCCTATTCTTTTTCAAAGTAAATATATCTAAGTTTTTTTTAATCTTAAAATACATTATTTTTTATCATTTTAAAAAGTCATTTATTGGTATTATTTTTTAAACATTTTCTTCTAACTGCTCGTATCTCTTTGTGTCTGTTGTCTAATGTTTCTAGGTCATTAATTGTTTCATTCCTTTTCTCTCAAGAGCTGTTGATTATTGACTTCTGTGTAGAGCAATGTCTCCTGTAGCATAAGCTTGACTCATGCTATGTAATTACACCTAATCCTGCCTCTGCTACCTAGTGCTGGGAAGACAGCCCTGCAACTCCTTCCATGCCAGGCCCAGTGAGAAGGAAAAATGGACCAGTTAATGAGTGTCTCCCAGTCTCTCTGGCTTTTCTGGGGGCCATACAAATGCAAAGGGACCTGTGCAAAAACTGAGTTCATTGAAAAACTTTGAAGCTGATGTAGTAAAAGTGCAGAAAGGTTGGGGCAGAAAGGAGGGTGAGAGCTTACCTGCTTCAATAGTATTTGAGATTAGCAATGTGGAGTCATATAATCAATTTTAGATGATCCATAAATATTCTGACTGGCCAGTTCTTGGGGTCCATAAACTACAGCATTCAATAATCTCGATAAAGGACTGACCTTATTGTGAAATCAACTTACTGTAGTTATACTCGTTCAATTAATATAGAAGATTTGGGTAAAATGGTGTGTCCCTGTCTGACAAGACTGTTATTTTCCTTTTTTAAAGATATATAGCCTCGGGGGTGGGGGTGGGAAAGATTTGGTTTGCTCTCATACAAATCATTAGTTTCTGGAACACATGACCATAAATTCTGTTTCAACTAGGTAGAGGTCATTTATATAATATTTTGTCCCCAAATCATTCCTATTTTCTCCATTCTCTGAGAAATTGAGTAAGGCAGAATTAAAAAGTAATTGGCTGATTTCTTGTACAAAGTATTGATTCTTTTGTGTGTTTATTACTGATGATTCATTCAGGTTTACAGTGGAAAAGAAACAAGTGGTGCAGAAACAAATGAAGAGTCAGTGCCCACATCCCTTTCTTTCTTGTTTTAAAAATTTATTTTTCTCTCATAGAGAAAAACAGCATGAGGTAGTTTCAAATGGCAGTTGTGTGGTGAAGCAGAGGAAGGAAATTTCAAGAAGTTTAGCACTATTAAAGAGGAGGCCCTTCTTAGCACTTGAACCCTAGGAAGGTTCCCTAAGAGTAAGACTCCATCAATCTAAGCCTTCAATTTATGGATGGAATAGGCAACTTGATTCCTAATCCACAGAAGCAACTTCATACAGAATCTGTTGTAACTCTAGTCTAAGCATGGTAGCATCCATCACAACTTAGAAGCCAAATTTAGGGGAATAACCCATGTTGTACTGATTCTGGAAACAAAGATGTAAAACTTATAGGTCATAGATTCTTCCTCTGTGGTTTCAGTTCAGCACTGTTGCACCCATCTGTAGCCGTAAGTTTCTCCAGTCCTGCCCAGCTCCACAGTCCCACAGCCATTTATAAAATAATTACTCAGAGACTTAATAGTAATTACCAACTGTATGATCTATGGCAGGCTTCCTGCTAGCTAGCTCTTTCATCTTAAACTACCCATTTCTATTAATCTGTGTTTTGCTATGTGGCCACAGCAGTACTGGTCTGCCAGCATGTTGCTGCTCCTTGAGCAGTAGTTTGGCATCTCCTCCACTCCACCCTTCTTTGTCTCATCCTTCAGTTTGATTGTATCACCTAATCTTATCATGCCCTGCTATAGGCCAATGCAGTTTTAGTTGTGAACCAATCAGAGAAACACATATTCACATATTCTGTATAGAAAGACACCCACAGTACTCATTGCTATTTGGCAGAGTCAGAAACCCATTGAGGAGATTGTGAGAGTTCATTGCATGAAGCTATGAGAATTGAAGCCCAGTGCTAGTTTTTTGTTTGTTTGTTTGTTTTTGTTTTTGTTTTTTCTCTTTACTCTTTGTGGGCCTGCTATCCAGCTATCAAATAAGTCACACTCATGGAGGTTTATTCTTTCTTATAGGTCCTAGCTTGCCTTGTGTCTAGCCAGCCTTTCTCAACTTAAATTATTCTGTCTACCTTTTGCCTCTGGGCTTTTATCTTTCTCTGTTCTGTATACCTTTCTTTACTTCTTACTCCATGGCTTGCTGTGTAGCTGGATGGCTGGCCCCTGGTGTCCTTTCATTTTCTTGCTCCTTCTTTCTTTTTTCCTCCCAGATTTCTCTTTCTATTTATTTTCTTTGCTTGATTGCCCTGCCTATCTTTTCCTGCCAAGCTATTGGATGTTTAGCTCTTTATTAGACAAACCAGGTGTTTTAGACAGGCAGAATAACACAGTTTTACAGAGTTAAAAAAATGCAGCATAAAAGAATGCAGCACATCTGCTGTGGGATGGTCTGCATGTCAAATGCTCTTGATTGGTCAATAAATAAAACACTGATTGGCCAGTGGCCAGGCAGGAAGTATAGGCGGGACTAACAGAGAGGAGAAAGGAGGGAACAGGAAGACAGAAGGAGACACCGCCAGCCGCCACCATGACAAGCAGCATGTGAAGATGCCGGTAAGCCACGAGCCACGTGGCAAGGTATAGATTTATGGAAATGGATTAATTTAAGCTATAAGAACAGTTAGCAAGAAGCCTGCCATGGCCATACAGTTTGTAAGCAATATAAATCTCTGTGTTTACTTGTTGGGTCTGAGCAGCTGTGGGACTGGCGGGTGATAGAGATTTGTCCTGACTGTGGGCAAGGCAGGAAAACTCTAGTTACAAATGGTGCCCAACGTGTTGGCAAGAGTTTCCACCTAAAACCCGAGAATATTTAATAAGCAACTCTAAACAGAGCCAAAACCAGGTTTCTGCTTCATGTCCCATACAAGCAGCTAGACGCTGCAAAACTCGGGTTTGAGCTACTGGCAGGTTCCTGGCGTTTGTGCTTGACCTGCAGTATGTCGGGAATGAGGCATCTACAAGCAGCACATTACGCTGCTGCTGTATGGTGGATTTAGCCTTTGCTAGTATTAAAAAGAAGAGGTTTCTGGTCTACATGCTGCTTGGATAAAAGCATAGACCCACTATTTCCGAGAGTTGATGGCTCCCAGAGCTGGCAGAAAATGTACTACTGCCATGTTGGGAAGCTGAAGTGGGCAGAGCCAGCAGCCACAGTGCCGTTTCAGGCTTAGAAGGCTGCAGTTTAAAGCAATAGGCTCAAGGTAATATAAAAAATAAGCCATGTAAAGATGGCTATCGCCAGGCAGTGGTGGCGCACGCCTTTAATCCCAGCACTCGGGAGGCAGAGGCAGGCGGATCTCTGTGAGTTCGAGGCCAGCCTGGGCTACCAAGTGAGTTCCAGGAAAGGTGCAAAGCTACACAGAGAAACCCTGTCTCGAAAAACCAAAAAAAAAAAAAAAAAAAAAAAAAAAAAAAAAAAAAAAAAAAAAAAAAAAAAAGATGGCTATCACACAGAGAATCTGGATTATGTTCTCTTTGATATTCGTAACTGAAGAACAACATTTGATTGCAAAAGCTATTGAGTTATTCCAAAATGTATATTTTAAAGATACCTTGACTTCAAAATTTGGATGTAAGGATATGTTGCTTTGGAAAGGAGGCTCTGCTTTTGTTTCTACAGAAAGCCAGAGGCTATGGATTTGTTCCAGATTAAGATACATCAGGTTTGACCAGCCAAGACCCCCTGAAAGGTCTCTGATGATACCAAGGCCCAGATGATTCAACATCCAGAACCATTTCAAGGCAACTGGCTCAGACAATACACCCTCATGGACTACTCCATAATCCTAAAATTTTTTTTTGTGTCCCCATAAGATACAGCGCCCCCCTCCAGCAGGAAGTAGTAAGAAAAACTATACCCCAATTCCCAAATATACCAAGCTGGCTTTGGAGATGTGTAAAAATTAAAACCTTCCTTTTTAAAAAAGAAAGAAAGAAAAGGGGAAGTGCTGTGGGATGGTCTGTATGTCAAATGCTCTGATTGGTCAATAAATAAAACACTGATTGGCCAGTGGCCAGGCAGGAAGTATAGGTGGGACTAACAAAGAGGAGAAAGGAGGGAACAGGAAGGCAGAAGGTGACACTGCCAGCCGCTACCATGACAAGCAGCATGTGAAGATGCCGGTAAGCCATGAGCTACGTGGCAAGGTATAGATTTATGGAAATGGATTAATTTAAGCTATAAGAACAGTTAGCAAGAAGCCTGCCATGGCCATACAGTTTGTAAGCAATATAAGTCTCTGTGTTTACTTGATCAGTTCTGAGCGGCTGTGGGACTGGTGGATGATAGAGATTTGTCCTGACTGTGGGCAAGGCAGGAAAACTCTAGCTACACACATCTTTGCATCATTAAAATAAATGTCCCACAGCATAAATAAATGTAATATCTTAAAATAATATTCCACAACAGCCTGGGTTGCATTTCGAGACCACAAGATGTTGAGATACCTAAGCTATAAGACACCTTCCATGGGACCTAGCTGCATATAGGGAGTAGAAGTAACCAAAGAGAGAGATGTATGAGAAATTGCAGGGATAGGGCTGTTTAAGCCCTTTAAAACTAAAGCCCCATACATCTGAGACAGAGATACAGGATTTGATGTTTGTCCTGCTGTGTTTGTCTTGTTTTGGTCCAATCTTCCCTCACTATGTCTCCATAATGTTTCTCTGTTTCGGAAGGTGAGTGATAGTCTGTGTCATTGTATGTTGGTTATATATAACTCATTTTCTGATTTTACAAGATGTCATTGTCAAGAGATTTTCTTGAGTGCCAGAAGAGAGTTTGCACATTTGAATAGTGTGAGGATCACTGAAGTGGCTAAATCTATTTTCTTCATGATGACCATGAGCCTATAGTGACCAGGGTCAAAATGTAGTTGATTGAATGAAAAACCTTCCAGATAGACGATGTATTTGAACATGTGTCTCTCCTTGGTGACTTTCTTTCAATTGCTTGTGAAACCTTTAGTAAGAGGAGCCTTTCTGGATGAATTTGTCATTGGGAGTGTGATATGAGTCTTTATAGCCTCAACCCATTTCCTGGTCTTTGTATCTATTGTGTTGTGGTTGAAACTAATCAGCCAGCTTCCTTCTTGTGTTGTCATACCTTCAACACCATTATAGACTCTATCTCTAAATCACATAATATACAGTAGAAGCAATTGCTATTCATTGCTAAGGCAGTTTGGTAGCCTGCTCTTTTAATTTTTTTGTTCATTTGTTTTTGAAGACAAGGTTTGTCTGTGTAGCACTGGCTGTCCTGAAAGGAGCTGTGTATACCATGTTGGTCCAAACTCAGAGATCTCCCTGATTCTGGCTCCCAAGTCCTGGGATTAAGGGAGGACCAACATTCCTAGCTTTTTTTGTTTTTATATTATTGAGTGATGAGCCTAGGGTGTAGGTTTTTGTACATGTCAAGCATATGTTGTTTTACTGAGCTTCACCTATATCTTGAATTTTAAAATTTGGCAGAGGGTATCATTCTGCTTTTCTGGATGGCATGTGTTCATGATATTAATACTGTCTGAGACTTCTGAGTCATTGGATTTCAGGTGCATGACCTTCTTCCTGCCTGTTGTTTTTGTTTTAAATTTTATAAATGAATATGAGTGTTTTACCTGTATGCATGGATATGCACCATGTGAGTACCTGATTCTCACAGTAATCAAAACATGGTCTCAGAAACTCTGAATTTGGAATAATGGATAGTTGTAATCCCTCGTATAAGTACTGGCAATTGAGCCCACCTATATGCAAGACCAGCAAGAGCTCTCTACTACTGTGCCATCTCTTCTACCCTGTGTTGATTATTTATGATCAACATTTACATTGCTAATGTTTTCATCTGTCCATTTGTAACTGTTTACACATGCAGTGTCTTTTAGTAAAATCTTATTGATGTTACAGTTTGAATTGGGGCACTTCAAGTTTCTGGAAGATGAATGCAGAACTGGAATGACTGCATAACTCTTTGTAGGAACTTCAGTAAAAACTTCTGAGTTCTATCTTTTTTGTTTTTTTGACTGATTTTTTTTTCTTTTTGCATGGGAGACAGGGTCTTAATATGTACTTCTGGCTTTCTTGGACCTGATTGCATTGACTAGGCTGGCATTCAACTCTGAGGCAGATATACTTGCCTCTGCTTTCTGAGTGCTGGAGTTAAAGGTGTTAAGCCAATACACCCAGCTTGTCTATCTTTTTTTTTTTGTAGTTAGTAATTGTTCATATAATTTCTCTCATGTGTACTCTGTACTGTTGACCTGTTTACTTATCTCTCTATATTTGTTAATAGGGATTTCTCTTATGAGGTGATATGTTATTCAAAGGGTACAGAAATGACAGAAGTTACTCTCCTATACAATTTCCTTCTAAAGTGACTTCGTGATTGCATTATAATAGCTATGTCATGGAATTAGTGTGGGGGTGCACCAGAATTACATGAATATACTGTCAAAGAAGTATACATTTACAATGTTGTCAGTATCATGCTTTCTTTTGTACATATGTATGGGATGTTTTAGAATGCAGTGACCTATGATGATGTGCATGTTGACTTCACTTGGGAAGAGTGGAGTTTGCTGGATCCTTCCCAGAAGAATCTCTACAAAGATGTGATGTTGGAGACCTACAGGAACCTCACTATTATAGGTAAGACTGGATTTTCCCTTATGTTTTAAAATAAGAGGACAACTGTTCCTTGGTTATTGATGCTCTTCTGTAATTTGATTGAGATAAAACAAGAATGAGGTGAATAAATCAGCCATGTTTCTAAGATTCACTGAAGATAGTAACTTAATTATTACACAGTTTTCAATAGTATAACATACATTTTTCTGGTACTATATTTTAGGATACAGCTGGGAAGACCATGATACTGAAGAACATTGTCAAAGTTCTGGAAGACATGAAAGGTAATTTTCATATGTGAGCTAATACAAATGTGTCTCTAAAGAAATTGTAATGTGTCCTGGAAGTTTTAAACAAAAGCAACATTGTAAATAAGCATAGCTTTAAGTACATTGATAATTATTAAATTCTCACAAAACCACATACCACAATTTCAGGTAGGTGTATTGCATTTGCAAGACATTCTTTTAAGAAAGAAGACAAAGAAACAATGCCTTAACAGATATCACGATTTGAATCATAGCACCTTGAGAGCTGTGCTATAGAACTGTCAGTCCATTTATCTCTTACCACTCATGTTACAAAAGTTATACATATTGAAGAGGTGATAAGTATATCTCCAAAACCTTCTAATAAGTAAATAGTACATAGTAAAGGTAGTGTCTCTCATATACTTGTTGTGACTGTGGTAAGTTTAGTGAGAGGAGCAGTTAGAGTAAAGAGTCAAGGGTCAGTTGTGGAGAAGCCTTAATCCCTATAAAAGTCCATGAAGACAGAAAGGCAAACTGTGAATTCAGTGTGCAAACCTTTTATTAGTTATTCTTCCTTTACTAGGTATAATATATATCACTCTGGATACAAGTCATATGAGCATAGGGATATGGAAAGACATAGCATACTTCTCTCTCAGACCAATTGGAAGATATGTAGCAGTCCTGACATTGAATATACTTGTTGAATTTGATTCAAGTATACAAGTAATCAGTTTTCTAACTTTATTGTTAATGCATCAATAAATTCATGGTACAGAAAAGCCCTATTAGTTCTAGGACTGTGTAAATGCAGCATGAGTGTAAACACAGTGATAAAACCTTAAGATCTGATTCTTTTTTATAGTTGGATCCAATTGTAAAATTATTTCATACAGCTATAAAGAGTCAACAGTGTGTTGAATGTGGTAAAGCTTTTACATGTGCCAATTATCCTTGCAGGCATGAAAGAAGTCAAACTGGAGAGAATCCTTCTGTATATACTCAGTGTGATAAATTCTTTGCATATGATAGTCATCTTCAAAGGCATAAAAGAACACATACCGGAGAGAAACCTTATGAATGTAATCAGTGTGGCAAAACCTTTGTATGTCTTAGAAATCTTCGAAAGCATAAAGGAACAGAGAGAAAAGAGAAGTCCTATGAATGTAATCAGTGTGGTAAAGCCTTTGCTTATCACAGTCAGCTTCAAAGGCATAAAAGAACACATACTGGAGAGAAACCCTATGGATGTAATCTGTGTGATAAAACCTTTGCACGTCACAGTGATCTTCAAATGCATAAAACAATACATACTGGAGAGAAACCCTATGAATGCAATCAATGTGGTAAAGCTTTTGCACGTCGCAGTTATCTTCAAACGCATAAAAGAACACATACTGGAGAGAAACCCTATAAATGTAATCAATGTGGTAAAGCCTTTGTATTTGTATGTCTTAGAAATCTTCGAAAGCATAAAGGAACAAACACCCGAGAGAAGTCCTATTTATGTAATCAATGTGGTAAAGCCTTTTCACAGCACAGACATCTTCAAATGCATAAAAGCACACATACTGGAAAGAACCCCTGTGAATGTAATCAATGTGGTAAAGCCTTTGCTTATCACTGTTATCTTCAAAGGCATAAAAGAACACATACTGGAGAGAAACCCTATGGATGTAATCTGTGTGGTAAAACCTTTGCACATCACAACAATCTTCAAATGCATAAAACAACACATACTGGAGAGAAACCCTATGAATGCAATCAATGTGGTAAAGCTTTTGCACGTCGCAGTTATCTTCAAATGCATAAAAGAACACATACTGGAGAGAAACCCTATGAATGCAATCAATGTGGTAAAGCTTTTGCACGTTGCAGTTATCTTCAAAGGCATAAAAGAACACATACTGGAGAGAAACCCTATGCATGCAATCAATGTGGTAAAGCCTTTGCATGTATCAGTAATCTTTTAAAGCATAAAACAACACATACTGGAGAGAAACCCTAATGAATGTAATCAGTGTGGTAAAGCTTTTGCATGTCTTAGTCATCTTCAAATGCATAAAAGCACACATACTGGAGAGAAACCCTATGAATGTAATCTGTGTGGTAAAGCCTTTCTATGTATCAGTAATTCAAAATGAGAAAAAATCATACTGCAGTGGAACCCTATAAATCGAGTAAAGTTTTCTCTTTATAGAGGAGTAAAACTTTGTGTGCTGTCAATCTGTTAAAGCCTTTGCATACTACAATAGTCTTTGAGTACCTGAAATTGATACTGAGTGCTATTTATTATAATGTATTTGGAAAGCTCTTTAGTTAACATGCTTACAAACAGTTGCACATTATTCTGTAGAAAAAAAATTGACAGTGTCAACAATCTGTTCAAGCATTATGATGTCTTTTTTTTTTTTTTTTTTTTTTGGTTTGCACTATCTAACTCATGGAAAAAACAAATTTATGAAGCCCTATGCATAGGTTAAAAGGGCTAGCCTGACCCAGAAACTAGAGCCAAAGAAACACACTTGGGCCCTGAATCCAGAGCCAGTGAAAGAAATACCCTGACCCCAATAACTATAGTCCAAGGTTTAAGAAGGAACAGCGAAAGAAGCACTTTGGCTCTGAAAACAGAGCCAAATAAGCACACCCTATCTTTGATCAACTGAGCATAAAACCAATTGGTAGCATTGAAATCCTACCAGTTTCCAACCCAAAAATCTCTCTTGAAAAACTCCACCCCTAAGAAGCTCTATATATGCCTGTTCAGTTGGCAACTGCCCTTTTTCACTCTGGCAGAGACAGCCATTCTCCTAGATTCCTTTCTCTTAAGCCTCTTGAATGAGTTTTGGGTGAAGACCTTCTTTTGCTAGATTGTGCTGTGGGATGTTCTGTATGTCCTGTGGGAGCCCTTCTTGGGTTCCTCATGGCTTTACCCAGCAGGTCCGCATAGAGGATGATTAGGACCATGGGCCTGAGTGCAGGTGTCTGAGATGGTCTGCACTTGGCTGTACTGGGGGATGGTCTGTATGTCAAGTTGCTCTGATTGGTCAATAAATAAAACCTGATTGGTCGTGGCTAGGCAGGATGTATAGGCAGGACTAACAGAGAGGAGAAATAAAAGAACAGGAAAGCAGAAGGCTGGGGCGGAGAGACACTGCAGCTGCCGCCATGACCAGCAGCATGTGAAGATGCCGGTAAGCCACCAGCCACGTGGCAAGGTATAGATTTATGGAAATGGATTAATTTAAGATAAAAGAACAGTTACCAAGAAGCCTGCCACGGCCATACAGTTTGTAACCAATATAAGTCTCTGTGTTTACTTGGTTGGGTCTGAGTGGCTGTGGGACTGGCGGGTAACAAAGATTTGTCCTGACTGTGGACAAGGCAGGAAAACTCAAGCTACAAGATTGGATCAAAAATTCCCTAGTGGAGTGGAACTGAGAAGCCATGGACACCTCTGCTTGGAAACTCACTTAGGGGAGTGGAGCAGAATAGCAACAGACATCTCTGCTTGGAAACTCTCAGTATAGTGGCACGGAGCCTAGCCGTAATGGCTCTCATAGAGGAGCAGGATTGCTACAGCCTGGGGGGAGACTATCTACCATTGGAACACAGCTTCAGGTATAGCCTGACTTCCCAGCAATTAAGATTCATGTCTCCTCACAGCTGTAAGTATCCAGGATGCCTTCCCTTCACAACTAGCTATAGCTTGACTTCTGACAGTCAGGGTATGTTTCTTTTCAGAGCTGTAGGTAGGTTAGAGTCAGGGTCAGGATAACTCAAGGTTGGGTTCAGGGTTTAGGGTTAGAGGGTTAGGGTCATGGTCAGGGTCAGGGGGTCAGGTGTTCAGATGGTCAGGGTCAGGATAATTCAGGTTCAGGGTTAGGGTTTAGTGTTAGGTCAGTGTCAGAGTCAAGGGTTAAGGTGCAAGAGGATTAGGGTTAGGGGTTAAGGGTTAAGATGTTAGGTTTAGGAGTTAGGGGTTATAGTTAGGTTAGTATTAGGTTATGGGTTGGGTTAGGGGTAGAGGGCTTTTAGGGTTTGGGTTTGGGTTAAGGTAGAGAGTTCAAAGGTTGTGGTCTGTTTTGGGGTCCCAGTTGTGGTTGGGTCCTGTAACTCAAGGTTTAGGGTTATTGTTAGACTTAGTATAGGGATTAGGGTTGTGTTATGGTAGGTTAGGGTTAGGGTTAGAGGGGTCATGGTCAGGGTCATGATGTCAGGGTGTCAGAGGGTCAGGGTCAGAGGGTCATGGTCAAGGTAACAGGGTCAGGGTTTATAATTTAGAGTTTTAAGGGTTAGGGTCAGAGTCTAGGGTTGGGGTCAAGGGTTAGGGGATTAGAGTGTTAGAATGTTCGGGTTCGAGGTTTAGGGTTAATATTTTAGGGCTCGGAGTTAGTGGTTATTATTGGGTTAGGGTTAGGTTAGGGGTTGTATTAGGGTTTAGGTTTTGGTTAGGTTTAGAGCCTGATGAAAGTAGAGTGTTTAGAGGGCCAGAGGATTGTAGTTGGTGTCCCATAACTCAGTCTTAGAGTTAGAGTTAGACTCTGGTTATTGGTTATTTGTTATGGTTTGGTTAGGGTTAGGTTATCGTTAGGGTTATGATTATTGGTTTAGAGGGTTAGAGTATCAGGGTCATGGTCAAGGTGTCAGGGGTCAGAGGGTCAGGATAGCTCAGATATGCAGGGTTAGGGCTTAGTTTTGGGTTATGGTTTTGGATTTAGCATTAGGTAAGTGTCAGGATCATAATCAAGGGTCAGATTATAGGTTTATGGTCAAGGGTTAGGGCTTAAAAGTTAATGGATTAGAGTTAATGTTATTGTCAAGCATTAGGGCTTTAGAGTGTTATTTTTAATGCTTATAGAGTTATTTTTAGGGGTTAGGAGTTAAGGTTGGGTTATTGCTAGGTTACGGTTAGTGTTTAAGGGTTTTTAGGGTTTGTGTTCAGGTTACCTTTAGAGGGTTGGGGGATTAGGGGTTTGGGGGATCACAGTTAGGGTCAAGCTCAGAGTGTCCTTTGTAGTCTCTATTGGGATCGTGTTTGGTGTCACAGTCGAGGTCACTTTTGGCATTTTGCTTGAGTTCTCATTTGGGGTCATGGTTTGTTTTTCAACTGGGGTCTCTTTAGGGGTCTTGGTTGGTTTTTCCATCTTGCTGCATTTAGGTTTTGCTTGGGTTGTTGGTTGGGGTCACATTCTGGGTGTGGTTGTGGTTGTTTTCCGGGTTTCCTTTGGGGACATGGTTGGGGTTGCAGTTGAGGCCTCATTTGGGGCCATGGTGGGGGTTTCATTTAAGGTCCTGGTTGGTGTTGTGTTTGGGCTGTGGTTGGTGTCAAGATCCAGATTGCAGTCTGGATAGCTGTCAGGGTCATTTTTGGGCTCACATTTGTGTTTCCTATTGGGATCACAATTGGGGTCATGGTCTGGGTCATGGTCGGGGTCTTGGTTGAGGTTGCTTTTGGGGACTCAGGGCCACATCCAGAGCCAATGTTGGGGTAATGGTTGTGGTTATGGGCAGGATAACATTTGGGGTCCCTGTTGGGGTTCAGTTTGGAGTTGTGATTAGTGTTGCATTTGAGGTGACATTCAGAATCACTGTTGGTCACAAGCTAGGTCATGGGTGGGTTAGGTTTAGGTGTTAGGGGTTAGGGATTTGGGGTTGGGTTAGGGTTAAGGGTCAGGGTCTAGGGTTTAGGGTTAGGGTTAGAGGGTTAGGGTCAGGGTCAGGGTCTAGGGTTTAGGGTCTAAAAGTTAGAAGGGTCTGGACAGATATCTTGCAGTTTTTTTTTTAAATGTTTATTTATTTTACATCTCAGACACAGTTTCCCCTCCCTCCTCTCTTCCGAGTCCCTCCCCCACTTCCCTCTGCTCCACATCTCCTTCTCCATTTCTATTAAGATAAGGGCAGGCCTCCCAGGGATGTCAACAAAACATGGTATATCAAGTTGCAGTATGACTAAGAACCTCCCCTTGTATTAAGGCTGGACAAGGCAACTCATTATGAGGAATAGGGTCCCAAATGCCAGAAAAAAAGTCAGAGACAGCCCCTGCTCCCACTGTTAGGATTCCCACAAGAGGACCAAGCTACACAATTGTAACATGTAGAGGGCCTAGGTCAGTCCCATGCAAACTCCCTGTGTGACAGTTCAGTATCTGTGAACTCCTAGGAGCCTGGGTTAGTTGATTCTGTGAGTTTTCTTTTGATCTCATTGACCCTTCTGGCTCCAATATTCCTTTCTCCCCCTCTTCTACAGGATTCCCAAACTCTGCCTAATGTTTGGCTGTGGTTCTGCATCTGTTTCCATCAGTTGCTGGATGACACCTCTCTGATGACAATTGGGCTAGGTAACAAATCTGGTCACAGGAGATGACCAGTTCAGGCTACATATTCACTATTGCTAGGGGTCTTAGCTGGGGTCACCTTTGTAGATTCCTAGGAGATTCTCTTGTGCTAGGTTTTTACCTGACCCCTAAATGCACCCCTTTCCAGTAGTCTCTTTCAGTACTCTCTCCCCTGGCCCATCCCCATCCACCCTCAGTCCACTCAAGAATTCTCTTCTATTTCCCCTTCCTAGGGATATCTGGGCAGCCCCCCCCCCAATGAATCCTCTGTAGCAGGCTTTCTTTTGGGCCACCAACCAGCTCCCAAATCATGACACAGAAAGAGACTTATCATTAGTTACAAATGCTCGGCCTTATCTTATGCTCATTTCTTGCTAGCTCTTATAACTTAAATTATCCTGTTTCTCTTCATCTACATTTTGTCTTGGGGCTTTTTACCTTTCTTTCTTTCTGTCTTTCCCTTCCTTCTTTCCTTCCTTCCTTCCTTCCTTCCTT